>NC_092720.1:40834509-41134509 GCF_047496885.1 Scyliorhinus torazame
CTTGGGACTCGGGGCAGATTTGTTCAATCGGCTCCATAATGCCCAGCAGGAGGTTTCTCCGAGCTGGACTAACAATGGGAAAGTGTAATTTCCTTGTATTGGCAGATTGTGCAATTTAACCAAATTAGTACCATTCTGGAACCTTTGCTCTGACAACTTGCACGAAAGTTGTAAAGTTAGGTAAGTTGGGTCTACTGTGGGGAGAAAACCCACACACTGCAAACAGCACTTGTATATATGTGGATTCCTCAGTACTTTGGCTTGGAGTCTTTTAAACATACTGGGTTGCTGGGTTTCTGAGCATGCTAGACACCCAACTGGCCAACAAATTGCCTTGCGATAAACATGTAGCTTTTTAATATACATATTGGATATAAATGTACTATGCTATACAAAATCAATATCCAAAGATTCAGTCCAAAGGACAGTCACTTGCATTCAACCCGTTGGGGAGCAAAACTGAGGTGCAGTTATACATAGTATGACATTAAGATCACTGATGTATTGCTTGACAACTGCTTTGTCTGATTTCTGAAGTGTATCAACTCCTAGAATATATTATGTCACCCATGAATTTCACTATACATTGCTGAGTTTGTCACAACAGGTTTTGAGCAAAACATTTTCTAATTCATACAACTTGTTCCACCATAAATATTGCTTAACATGTCTATAGTTGCCGAGATACACGCATTTACAAAGTTGTGTCTACAAATGGCAATATGGAGAAGAGGCAGCTAGCACTATCCATGCATTGGACAGATAGTGAGTAATATAAACCTTCAGAATGTACAAGCTGATGTGGGCTTTCCATTCTCTCAGGCTGATCATCTAGAAATGTAACTGCTCAGGGAGACTGAAAAATCTGTAACAGTTCTATGTGCACCTGTAGATGGATTTGTATCAAATTGTATTGAGAATAATATTTGGCAGATTATCTGAAATCGGCCAAGAAGTAGGGACATACAAAAATGAGTCATTTAAATATTAGAATGAATTTAAACCAATCTTCACTGAATTTTGTGTTGCCTGAGATGGGATTGGAATGTGTGCTTACTCTTTCCAAATGGAGAGGGCAGAAAGGATGGCACATGAGACGGACCACTTAAAAGCTGCACGGCTTTTCAACTCTTCTAAATATTTTATTGCGATTGATTTATACGATCTTCTGTTATAAACCTGATATAACCCAGTGCCACCCTGTTTAAGGAAAACAACCGTTACAATACTCTCTCTCTCTCTCTCTCCATTGTTATCAGAACAAACTATGATTAACAGTGTTTTGAAGCAGCCATGACCTGATCTCTGCCTAAACCCAAGTGCTACAGTTTCCTTCAAGCCACACCACAACTCCATATTGAATTATTGGAAATGCAGAAGCCAGTTTTTTACTTTGCAAAGTTTGATAGGAAAAAGATAGGAGTGTTTAGATGTTGGAAAATAATCTCTGCCTCATTTAAAATTGGTTTGTTCGAGGCAGGTTCTGCTCACTGATCTTTAGAGTCAATCTTATAATTTATTGTTCAGAACATATTTACTCTCTTACTGCCTCTAACCAATATGTTTTGTATGGAAAGAGGTGTGTCTTTTCTTGCCCTTGGGAGTGTGTATTCTAATTAAATAATTCCATCAGCAAACTTTGAGTTTAAATAAAGATTATTTATTCTCACACCTAATTCAAATGAACACAGCACCGCACACTAGGTCGCTCTCTCTCTCACGCGTGCGCACACACACACATATTTGATACAGATAACGATAGTGCACTTGTAGCGATTTCCGGTATTCCACATGATTTCTTGAATGGATTTGATGATTTAAAGTTGAAACGAGGGTCTTTTAAAATCTTGTTCACTGCAGATTGCAAGGTTTCATGTAGTGAAGTATCTAAGAGATTGGTTCTCACGTGAACTTAGAAATTGGAAATGGTTAAGCAATGTAGCTGCTGGTTGAGTTTCAGACTCTGGTTCTCTGACCACCTGGTAAGATCTTTCATTGCAGCTATTGTCTTATCAGTGTCCTTCTGCAGTCTGCCCAGGTCTCTTCTGAGTCTTGGAATAATAAAGGATCTCGCTATCAGAAGCCAGTTTTGGTCACTTGGGTCAACGGTCACTGACCACCAAAATAGCTTAAAACTAAAAGGCCATTGATGTACATTATGGGCTGGATCGTGGTAATTCGTGCTTAACTGGTAGATAACATGTCTTGTCAGCCTTCCTTCGTTGAGCTGCAAACCTGAGAGACGGGGCCTTATTTTTTTTTGTGCAGATGGAGAGATTCTTCATCATAGCAAAAATTATGCCCGAGGCCCAAATTGTGAAGTCCCATCTCAAAACTCAGCCTTCACCATTCACAGGGGACACAGGTGGGGGGAGTGGGCAGTGCAATGGGAGCGGGTTCTGGTTTACATTTCTCTGGTTCATGGAAACAGCTGCACATATTAAAGTGCCTTCAGTCAGATCTAAGTTTTTTGTTATTGGGGTGTCCAAAATACAATTTGTGCACTTTTGGCCCTGCAGAAAAAATCTAAGGAGAGGTTAGGTACTCTTTTGGATATATTCCCATAACCCCTTGAGGTCAGGAATCCCTTTGGGAGAGATAAACTGCTCTTTGAAATTGTTAAAAGTAGTCATGAATTTGTGTAAAATGCGCATAAATGCATTAGAACAATCACGCTTATTGGAATTGTCAAAATTAAGCTGTTAAGGCATTTACTCCTTCTGCTCGTTACATATTTGCAAAAACTCTCTGCAGCACTAAAACATAAATACTTGCTATTTCACTCTTGACACAAGCCTGAGGGTTATCATTATAGGATTAGTGCTGAATTACTTCACAACATATCATTATTACAATGATGTGCCTGTCAGTTCATAGAATAACAGCTTTGAATACAATTGCATGAAGCACCATGGGTGGCTCTTAGGGAGGGGGTGTGAGGGGTGAAGGCGAGAGGGCTGGTATTTTTTTTGTTCTTGTTATTTTCTTTTTCCCCCTGGAGCACTGAAGTAGGCCTTTATCATAGTCTGCCTCTACACCTGGCAGTCTCTGTGGTTGCTTCCAAACTCATTCCAGGGGCAGCACCTCAGAAACAAAAATTCAACCTCTGGGGCACCTTTCCCCAAGTGGTTTGGAGGAGTGAGGAATTGTCCTAACACTGTGAAAGATCAGGCCATACAGTTTAGAAATTCATTGACTCTGGGTTTTGAACAATGGCAGGTATGAATTCCACAGATAACATTCATCTTGTTATGTCTATTCTATAGGAGGCTCTCATCCATGGTTAGTCAATTTTGAACATTCTGGAAGCTCTGTTGAATAAGCATAAGTCACCTGACTTTCAGTCAAAATTCCAAGATGGCGCCGGAGCGAGGCGACTCTCTGCGAGCTCTCCCTAACAGATCCTCTTTTTATTTATCTTACAATTGTTCTAATCTCTTAAAATTCTTATGTATTTTCTTTTATTTCCTTTTCTTTTCATGAACTTAATGATCTGTTGAGCTGCTCGCAGAAAAATACTTTTCACTGTACCTCGGTACACGTGACAATAAACAAATCCAATCCAATCAGTCCAACAGTATCAGCTCCCATATTAAACAAAGAAAAGGCTATTCTAGAAGCTTCCACGTGTGCTCAGTCTATGTATAATGTTATGAATATGATACACCATTAATAGGCATGACAATACAGTGAAACAGTTTTACATGCACAACCAGCATTGAGATATTTTGTGATATGCAATTCTGGTTATGAACATCATCTCTGTCTAGCAACTTCTTGATGTGTAAATATATTTATTTCTACTTCTGTAACTATGTTACACCTTTAGCAAGGGCAAAATGTGGTTCTTCTGACCTTGAACTAAAAAAACTAAAATTAAGCAGTTCCAAAAAAGTATTTACTGGACCTAATTTTTTATAAGATAACCACATGCAAAATAGAAGTCACAATTGCCACAGAACTAAAGGAATTGATGGCTCTCTTGAGACTAGTTAAGACCTGATTAATACATGCATCATTGTTCCATATGCAGAATATTCTTTTTTTTTAATAAACATTTTATTGAGGTATTTTTGGTAGTGTAACACCAATAAAATAAACAATGTACATGAAACTATAAACATAGTGCAAAAGCCGTCTCCCTTCCTTACAGGTCCCACCTTTATTAACCCCATAATCTAAGCTAAACTAACCCCTTTCTGCTGCCGATTAATTTTCCGCGAAGAAGTCGACAAACGGTTGCCACCTCCGGGCGAACCCTAACAGTGACCCCCTCAAAGCGAACTTGATTTTCTCCAAACCGAGAAAGCTAGCCATGTCCGATAGCCAGGTCTCCGACTTCAGGGGCTTTGAGTCCCTCCAAGCTAATAGTATCCATTTCCGGGCTACCAGGGAAGCAAAGGCTAGAACGTCCACCTCTTTCTCCTCCTGGATTCCCGGGTCTTCCGACACCCCAAAAATCACCACCTCTGGACTCAGTGCCACCCTTGTTTTTAACACCGTGGACATGACATCTGCAAAGCCCTGCCAAAATCTCCTAAGCTTCAGGCATGTCCAGAACATGTGGACATGGTTCGCTAGTCCTCCCGCACATATTGCACACCTGTCTTCCACCCCAAAGAATCTGCTCATCCGGGCCACTATCAGGTAAGCCCGGTGAACGACCTTGAATTGTATCAGGCTGAGCCTGGCATATGTTGCGGACACGTTGACTCTACTCCAATGCGTCCGCGCATAGACCATCCTCAATCTGTCCTCCCAGCTCCTCCTCTCACTTGCGCTTCAGCTCCTCAGTCTGTGTCTCCTCTGACCACATAAGTTCCTTATAAATGTCAGAGATGCTCCCTTCTCCTACCCACCCTCTGGAAACTACCCTATCCTGAATCCCCCTTAGCGGTAGGAGTGGGAAGGTTGATACCTGTTTACGTAGGAAGTTCCGCACCTGCAGATACCTGAATTTGTTTCCCCTCGCCAACCCAAACTGCGCCTCCAGCGCCCTCATACTTGGAAAGCTCCCCTCTATAAACATATCCGCCATCCTCTCAATCCCTGCTCTCCGCCATATCCGGAACCCCCCATCCATACTTCCCGGGGCAAACCGGTGATTATTACAGATTGGGGACTAGCCCTCTGCTCCCTCTGCTCCCACATGTCTCCTCCATTGCCCCCAGACTCTCAGGGCTGCCACCACCATGGGGCTGGTGGAGTACCGTGCTGGTGGGAACGGCAGAGGCGCAATTACCAACACCCCCAGACTGGTGCCCTTGCATGAAACTGCCTCCAAATGCTCCCATGCCAACCCTTCCCCCACCACCCACTTCCTGATCATGGCTACATTCGCTGCCCAGTAATAGTTACTAAAATTTGGCAGCGCCAGCCCACCCTCTCCTGGACTCCGCTCAAGCATTACCTTCCTTACTCGCGGGGTCTTGCCGCCCAAACGAAGCCAGCGATCGCTTTGTTGACCCGTTTAAAAAAGGACCGCAGAATAAAGATGGGGAGACACTGAAATACAAACCGGAATCTTGGGAACCGTCATCTTCACCGTCTGCATCCTCCCAGCCAGTGACAACGGAAGCGCGTTCCATCTCTGAAAATCGTCCTTCATTTGGTCGACTAGTCGGGCTAGATTTCACTTATGCAGCCGGTCCCATTCCCGCGCCACTTGAATGTCCAGGTACCTAAAGCTTCCCCCTACTAATCTAAACGGCAGCTCCCCCAATTGACTCTCCTGTCCCCTCGCCTGGACCGCAAACATCTCACTTTTTCCCATATTTAGCTCATACCCCAAACAACGGCCAAATTCCCCTAGAATCCTCATGATTTCTTCATCCCCTCTATTGGGTCCGATACATACAGAAGCAGGTCGTCTGCATAGAGCGAGACTCTGTGCTCCCACCCCCCTCCCCCCCACCCCCGGCGGACCAGCCCCTTCCAGCCTCTTGAGGCTCTCAGAGCAATTGCCAACAGCTCTATAGTTAGCATGAACAACAGTGGGGAGAGGGGGCATCCCTGTCTCGTCCCCCGGTGCAGCCTCAAATAGTCCGATGTTGTCCTATTCATCCGTACGCTTGCCACAGGAGCCTGATACAGCAACCTGACCCAGTCAATAAAGCCCCGCCCAAATCCGAACCGTCCAGTGCTTCCCACAGATAATACCTGATCAAAAGCCTTTTCTGCATCCATTGCGATCACTATCTCCACCTCCCTACCTTCCGGGGGCATCATGATCACGTTTAACAACCTTCTTACATTGGCCACCAACTGCCTACCCTTAACAAACCCCGTCTGGTCCTCCCCAATAACGTCCGGAACACAATCCTCAATCCTGGAGGACAAAATTTTGGACAGCAATTTGGCATCCACATTCAACAGGGTTATCGGCCTGTAGGACCCACACAGCTCCGGGTTCTTGTCCCGCTTCAGAATCAGCGAAAACGTGGCCTGTGACATCGTCGGGGGCAGCACCCATCTTTCCCTTGCCTCATTGAACATCCTCATCAACACCGGCCCCAATATCCCAGAGAACTTTTAATAAAACTCAACTGGGTACCCGTCCGGCCCCGGGGCTTTACCCGACTGCATGGCCTTCAGACCCTCCACTATCTCTTCCAACCCGATCGGGGTCCCCAGCCCTTCTACCAGCTCCCCGTCCACCTTTGGGAAATTTAGCCCCTCCAAGAAGTGCCTCATCCCCTCCGGCCCCGTAGGGTGTTCCGACCTGTACGGACTACTGTTGAAATCCCTAAACGCCTTATTCACCCCTGCTGAATCTCCAACCAGGTTCCCATCTCCGTCATTTACTTTCCCTATCTCCCTGGCTGCCTCCCTCTTTTTAAGCTGCTGTGCAAGCATTCCGCTGGCCTTCTCTCCATATGCAGAATATTCTAATGATGCAGCAACTCTTAGATATGTAAATTCAACAATTTTAGTAGCTTACATGAGGCAGCAAAATAAAATTCCTGTTTCTTTTCCACTCCTCTGTCAGATCATCAAGTGGCTTAACAAAGAACATTGGAGTCAAAATTCTCCTTCAGGGAAACATGAATATTCTATGTTCAATAAGAAAGACTTTGTAATGAAATAATGGAATGCAAAGATTTGAAATGTGTAAGTCCCAAGAAAGTGACTTCTTTAGCAGTGATGGAAAGGTATCAACCAATGACAATGCTCCTGCAATAATGATCCTTTAATACTTTTTTTTACCAGCAAATGAGGCTATTGACTGTTAAGAATGTCAAAGTACATCCAGATGTGGAGTTTATAATTACTGGAGAAAGTGACAAACACCGGCAGTGATAATCCTGAATTCCGCACACGGCACTAGTTGTTTTCAGAGCAAAAGTCTTGATTTTCTGGCTCAGGCAATTCAGTGCATACCCAGTCTAACTTTGGCAGGAATCTGCCTGGGATGGGGGGCGGGGGAGGTGTAGAACTCTCCTGGGACATTGGATTCAGGCTTTGGGGCAATGTGTCGAGGATTGCTTTGTGGGGAAAGGGCCTCCAGCCCATCCTCCACAAAGCTATTGATACAAGGCAGCGGCTGTTCGGTACTCCAGCCTGCAGGTAGGACCCAGCTTTGAGTTGGCCTGAGATATACATTGCCAACTCCTGTTTGCCAGGGCAAACTTGATTTCCAAAGTTAAGTGTGCAAACTGTATTAAAAAATTACAACTAGCTTCTGACGAAATAATAAAAAAATACTTGTGATAGCATCAACATTTCTCTGGGTGAAGAAATTGTTTCATGGAAACTTTTCTGGTCTGGCATACTTCAGTTGGCATTTCTACTGGGGAGGAAAGCCAAATGTCTCCCTACACTATCAAAGACCAATTATTCATGGCCTATTCCCCCTAATCCTACAAATTTTTATGGATGAGATCAATGACCGAAGTCATCGTTGGAAACTTCCCAGTATTTATACATTCTCCATGGATTTTCTTGGCTGCTAATTATTGGCACAGGCTGTCAGATAAAAACTGCTATCAGGACAAACTTATTTTGTACTATATGGGGGCAGCACGGTAGCATTGTGGTTAGTACAATTGCTTCACAGCTCTAGGGTCCCAGGTTCGATTCCGGCTTGGGTCACTGTCTGTGCGGAGTCTGCACGTCCTCCCCGTGTGTGCGTGGGTTTCATCCGGGTGCTCCGGTTTCCTCCCACAGTCCAAAGATGTGCAGGTTAGGTGGATTGGCCACGCTAAATTGCCCTTAGTGTCCAAAATTGCCCTTAGTGTTGGGTAGGGTTGCTGGGTTGTGGGGATCGGGTGGAGGTGTTGACCTTGGGTAGGGTCCTCTTTCCAGGAGCCAGTGCAGACTCGATGGGCCGGGTGGCCTCCTTCTGCACTGTAAATTCTATGATTCTATGATATGGCTTTATTTATTTTTCAGTAATTTAAAAAAAAAGTTTTAAGAGTACCCAATTCTTTTTTTCCATTTAAGGGGCAATTTAGCATGGCCAATTTACCTACCCTACACATCTTTGGATTATTTTTCAGTAAAATAAAACTATTCTAGAAAGTACCCCCATGCAATTTTATGGAATTAATGACGGTAACTTCTGGAAACTTAACTAGTGAAAGGAAATATTATAAAATACTCCAAAAAGTAATCCTTTGAATTGATTTCTGTGCCATTGACGTTAACCTCTGTTGTAAAACTTGTTTCCACAATGCTGTAAACTGGAGATCGGACATTAATGAATCAACCTCATCCAACTTGTCAAGAATTTTGTGCATCAGGGATTTATTTGGAAAATAAATTTGCTTGGATAGGAAAGAGGAAAAAAAATGGAACCTCCTGAATGAATATTGGATGATTCTGCAATTTGACACTCTTGGTGGGGAGGAGACTTTACAAAGAGCAGCACTTGAATGGAACACATCTTGGGAAATTCTTGGTTTCTTGATCACATTCACATTGAAAGCATGCTGGTTTCAACCCAAATCTTGAGTGGGAGTTGATACATTTCATACAGAGCTTATTTAGCTACACTAAACATGAAAACTGACATAAAATGTGTGTAACCATCAGGGGTGCTAGTATGAGTGAAAGAAGATCTTCTGTTTTATTCCATGGTGCATCGAGTCTCCCAACTTTATGTAGAGCATGAATAAATTGATTGGGGAGTTTTTTTGACCAAAGAATTTTTGTGAACATATGGTGAATGCCCCAAGACTCACAGCACTTTTAGCAAAGTACATTGCAGGTCTCAGTAGGAGAATCTCTTGCATAAAGTTACATCTATTCTCAAACTGGAAATAAGTACAGGTATCTTCTGCTTCCTCCTTCAGGTGCCAAGAGGTCAATGGCAACCATGGACTTCAATTGGATTAGTCCCATGATTATGCAAGTGCTTGACAAAGTACTGCTGTGGTTTGCTTCTGCAGTATGGCTAACCAGGAAATTCCTGCTCTCACCAGGCATATTGAAGGAATTTGCAACCTGTTTGGCCACATATTCTGAACAAGTCTTGAATGACCATCATAAAATCCGCAACAGTATTTGGCACTGCCAGGTTGGCTACACTTACCTTTGTACCCCCTGGGGATCTCCTTGGCTAATTCTTATTTTTCCAAACCCACTGTAAATCGCACCGATGTGACGTCACATCGGCATATTAAATTGGGGGTAGGAGGAATTGTGTAATTGGGAGCTCGGTAATGAGATTAAAATGTATGTAATTCAATTTATTTGAGGTTCGCACCCTTTTTTGGGTAGCACAGCAGTTACCACTGCTGCCTCACAGCACAAGGGACCTGGAGCTAATAGATTGAATTTGGTGCCATTTGTTTTACAGGTAGGGTATGGCACTACGTTCTGAAGATCTGTGCTTCCATTAGGCACACTGGCAAAAGTCTGCCCTCAAATAAAAAAAATCTGGATTTGGTTGCTGGAATGTTTTAAAGGATCCATTCATTACATTGGGAGTAAGGGCAAATTAGATTTTTTAGAAAAAGAATGTTGAGGACTGTCACTGTTGTCAAAATTGAGCCAGAACAGTTTGTTGGATGTGGATTGGCCTGAAGCTGTCTCAATAAGATGAAAAATGTCTTTCTTTTTTTGCTTTATAGTCACAGAGCATCAATCTGATGGGGAAAAGCAGCATGATTTTAATAATGTTGAGTCAACACAGTGTGACAGGTCTGCACTGTACAGAGTGTTCACTTATTTGCATTTGTCTTAGAGACATAGAGATCTACAACACAGAAAAGGCCCTTCGGCCCATCACGTCTGCGCCAGTCAAAATGACACCTACCTATTCTAATCCCATTTTCCAGCACTTGGCCCATAGTATAACTCCTCCAAAGAGTGGAGATAGTGAATGATTAAGGTCAGTTATCAAGGTCCAAAGGCATAGCCATAAAGAGAGGTTTTGATGAGACCTACGAAGAAAAGAAAAGGATTGCCATTTCCATAGCGTCTTTCATGATCTGAGAATGCCCCAAAGCGTTTTACTGCAATTAAATACTCTTGTAATGCAAGAGCCAGTTTTTGTGTACACAGTGTGTCTCAAACAGTGATGATAAATATGACCTGAAAATATGTATTTTAGTGATGCGAGATGAGGGATAAATATTAGCCAGGAAACTGGGAGCATTCTCCTGCTCTTCAAATAATGAACTCTTACCTCCATCAGAGAATGCATTGGTTGAACACTTCATCCAAAAAAAGAGCACCTCCCTCAGTGCTGCATTGAAGTGTCAGGAAGGATTATGTACTAAAGTCTCTGGAATGAGGCTTGAACTCGTGAACTTTTGTGACTCAAAGACAAGAGTGCTGCACCTTGACTCTTCAAACATAACCATTTTCATGGCAGAGAGAAGTTATATGTTAGAGATATATAGGGAGGGAGTTCCATAGAGATAAAACTGTGTTGTCAGCACACATTTAGAAACCGACTACATGTTTAAAACCATTCACTTGCACCGAGTTAAACTACTCCCCTAAGAGGCAAACATTAGATTCTTACTAACTTTTCAATATGAACACCCCTTGTTGGAAGGTTGGCTAGTCAGGATAGCAATAAAAACTGTTTTCGATAATTGTGCACCATTTTACTCCTGTCTGCTTTTGGTTACGATAGAAGTTTCATCCTGATCATATCTTGCCCGCAAAGGTCATGCAGCCTGGATAAAGAAGCAATGCTCTTTAGCCATTTGCTCTTGCACCTTCCTGCCATATTGAAACATTGAGAAACAACCATTGTGGATAACCTCCTAGTTTGTTTAAAGGATCACACACTGACTGTCTGTTGTGGATCATTATTGTAGGGTTTGAAAGGATAATGGAGCAGGACTCTTGAAAGGTGGGGCAATCACCAGCCAGTTTAAGCAGTGTTTGAAAGAGGTTGTGTAAACAGAGAGATACCTAGACAACCATACCGTTGTATGAGGTGGGATTAATAGCTAAGTAAGTCTGTGATAGAGGTCCACATCACTTCAAAAGCTTTAAACATTGAAAAGAAAGGTTTGCATGTGGGTAGCTGTATTTCTGTTTGATTAAAGCCACATTCTAATAGGATACGCTGAAATTACTTTCGCCTACACAGAATAGATTTATTAGCCTATTCCTCACTGATATTAAAATATTTATAAAGTCTGCTTAAAAAAATGCTAATTATATTGTACATGAGAATAAATGTGCAAATTTAAATGAAATGATTTAAACTTGATGGTATTCATCCTAGTGTTTTACTTTCAAATGCCTTTCACTTTCCAATCCTCCCAAATACTTGTGTTCCAGCATTTAGTCAGACATAGATTAACTAGCTAAACTACTTAGTATAACTGCAGATAATAATTGAGTGATATTTCCAAACTTGAAACCTAATGAATTAACTTTAACGCAATAATGTGTTGCAGCTGTAGCATGTGGGTGCTAGTGGACACCCAGCGTGAACCACCTGCAACCACCTCTGCAGAAAGTGTCTGCTGCTTAGCAACTTTGACTCTGATGAGCTACAGTCCGAGTTTAAGTCACTGTGATGCATCAGGGAGTGGGATAAGTTACCTGGCCCCTTTTCTTTTCCAGGAGGCAGTTGCACCCCTTGGGCTACATTAGATTTGGTCTGTGGCTCGGGACAGTATGGAGTGGGGCCGGTATGGAGATCTAGAAGGTAGCAATATGCCCCGCACTAGTCCAACAGGTTCAAGCTCTTGCAACTTTGAGAACAGGGACTGCAAGGAGAATGAGTAAGCTGATCATGGCACTGTGCTACAGGGAGCCATTCAAATTGGGGGAGTAAGAATAAATGTAGTTGTGGTAAGTGACATAGTTATATCAGACAATGAAATGAAATGAAAATGAAAATCGCTTATTGTCACGAGTAGGCTTCAATGAAGTCACTGTGAAAAGCCCCTAGTCGCCACATTCCGGCGCCTGTTCGGGGAGGCTGGGATGGGAATCGAGCCGTGCTGCTGGCCTGCCTTGGTCTGCTTTAAAAGCCAGCGATTTAGCCTAATGTGATAAAGCAGCCAGGTTTAAACCAGAATAGTGTTCTCTGCTGCTGAGAATCCTGAAGGCTGTATTGCCTGCCCGGTGCCAGGGTTAAGGGCAACCCCTCTGAAAGGAACTTGGAGTGGGAGGGGAGGACCCAGTTGTTGTGGTTTGTGGGTACCAGTGGCCTAGATAGGACTAAGGAAGAGTTTCTGTTGAGGGAGCATTAGCTGGTGTGTACTAAATTAAAAAGCATAACGACAAAGGTAATCATCTCTGGATTAATAACTGAACCATGAGCAAATTGGCGTAGGGTAAATAAGATCAGAGAGTTGACTGCATGGCAGAGAGATTGGTGCGGAAGGAATGGAGTTTTATTCATGGGGCACTGACATGAGTATTGAAGAAAGAAGGAGCTGTACTATTGGGACAGCCTTCACCTGAACCACACTGGGACCAGTATTCCAGCAATTTGTATAACCAGAGAGGGATTAACCTTGATGGGAAATTTGGAAGTTAAAGAGAAAGGAGAAGGCAATTATGCAGGGTAGCGATTTGGGTAATGATTTAAAAAAAAAATTTTAGAGTACACAAATCTTTTCCAATTAAGGGGCAATTTAGCATGGGCAATTAACCTACCCTGCACATTTTTTTTGGGGGTACTGCAGTACTGGGGGTCAGATCCACGCAGACACGGGGAGACTGTGCAAACTCCACAAGGACAGTGACCCGAGGCTGGGATCGAACTCTGGTCCTCGGCGGGTGAGGCAGCAGTGCTAACCACTGCACCACCATGCCACCCATGATCTGGGTAATGATAACCAGAATGTGAAAGGAAGGAACAGGAAGTACAACCATAAGAATGCACAAGCAAATAAGGTCAAAGAAGGAAATGTGGTGAAAAAGAAGCATGAAAGGCTCTTTATTTAAATGCTCGCAGCATTAGTATCAAGATGGATGAATTGATAGCACAAATTGAAATAAAATGATAAATATGAAAGCATCGACTGTTAGATGTGATGTTGCGATTAGGAAGCACTTGCTGAACAATCCAGAGTGTGCTAATTGCTACACCAACAACCAATTGAGATAATCAGGACTCTAAGTAAAAGTGATTACGGCATTCTCAGTTTGAGGCTGAGAAAGTTGGGTCTGAAACTAGTGTCTTAAATTTAAAAGGTAAGATGATAGAGAAGCAGTGGCAGACATTTAAGGAGATATTTCATAACTCTCAACAAGGATATATTGCTCCATGATGGCTAATAAAGGAATCTGCAGATTGTTTGCTGCAAAGATTAATGGTAGCCAGCCAAAATGAGGAAAGAACTAGCAAAAAGTATAAAAACAAAAAAGAGTTCGAGAAGAATATGAAAAGGAAGAGAGTAGCTAAAGTAAGCAATCATTACGGAGCTAGCAACAGGACATTTGGTAAGGCAGAATCAATATGGTCTTGTGAAAGGAAAATTATGTTTTGACAAAAGGTCTTTGAGGATGTAACAAGCAGGGTAGATAAAGCAATACAAATATATGAAGTGTACTTGGGCTTCAAAATGGTATTCAATAAAGTGCCGCATAAATGGTTATCGCACAAGGTAAGGCCACATGGTGTTGGGACACTGGGATATTAGCACGGATATAGGATTGGTTAACAAACAGCAATGAGTTGAAAATGGGTCATTTTCAGCTTGGCAAACTGTAACTAGTGAGAACACAGGGATCAGTTCTGGGCCCTCAACTACTTACAATCTATATTAATTAAGGGACAAACTGTATTGTAAGTAAATTTGCTGCTGATACACATTTACGTAGGTAAGAACAATACTAAGTGTTTAAAAAGGATTATAAAGACAGGTTGCGTAGGCAAATAATTGGCAGATGGAGTATAATGTGGAAAAATGAGTTTATTGACCATAATATTATTTAAATGGAGAGGGAGAGACCACATAATTCTGCAGTACAGAGGGATCAGGATGTTCTTGGGCTTGAATCACCAAAATGTTAGAATACAGGTACAGTGTACAATTAGGAAGGCAAGTGAAATGTTTACCTTCATTGGCAGAGGGATGAACTATAAAAGTAGGCAAGTCTTGTTACATCTGCACAGGGCTTTGGTGAGACCACACCTGGAGTACCGTGTACAGTTTTGGCTTCCGTACTTAGGGAGGGATATACTTGCGTTGGAAGCAATTCGGAGAAGATTCATAAGGCTGATTCCAGAGTTGAGGGGTTTGTCTTATTGAGGAAAGTTTGAGCAGGTTGGGCCCACACTCACTGGAGTTTAGAGGAACAATAGGTGATCTCACTGGAATGTATAGTATTCTGCAGGGGCTTGACAGTGTAGGTGTTTGGAGGATGTTTACTCTCATGGGGGATTCTCAAACTTGGGAGCACAGTTGGAGTCTCCATTTCAGATGGAGATGAGCAGGTTTTTCTTAGGGGGTTATCGATCTTTGGAATCTCTACCCCAGAGAGCAGTGAGGCTGCGTCATTGAATATATTCAAGCCTAAATTAGACCGATTTTTGATCGACAATGGAGTCGAGGGTTATAGTAGCGTCGTGGGCTATGGGGGCCAGGCAGAAAAGTGGCGTGAAGACCACAATCCAATCAGCCATATCGTAGTTAATGGCAGTGGGTCAAATGACCTACTCCTGCTCCTGTTTCTTATCAGCAGGCAAGATGGCCAGTACTTTGACTTACCTCCAGTGCTATTGCATGGCTGGTAGATTCTCATGAGTCCAAGACAGGATAATCCATTGTTTTGGTATTGGAGCTCTGTCAAAAAAATAGATTGAAACAGTTCAAATACTGGTATGTTTAAAGATTCCTTTCTCATATTTCTGACAAGGCCGCATACAAAGAAATAAATGCCGCAGTACATGTGCTGCAGTGCAAACTTTACAACATTTTTTTGGATAAGTTACCAGCAGGCGATGCAATTGCTAATGGTGATTTTGATCTGATAACTGGGTGTGCCTCTTTTTGTAGGGTGGAATGTGTCAGGAAATACAATGACTAATGAATAATCTACCCATGAGTGCAGAAACACAGACCTGGATGTGAACCCACAACTAACAATTCTATATGAGAGAAGTAATTTAAAGTGGCACAACATATTATTCCGTACAGTGGTGAGGGAAGCACAATGGGTAATCCCGACTTTGCAAAATAGTACAAGCCAACACAAAATCATCTCTGAAACCCGTCAAATACCTCTTCTGGTTGTTGCCAATTTACACCATCGCCAGAGTCATAATTACCTCCAATCAGTCCTCACTGGAGAAGAAAATAAGGTGGAAGTCTTAACCGACTCGACAAACTCTTCAAGAAAAATGATCCTCAAGAGAGGAATTTCCTCCTCATCTCCATTTTGGAAATGAGGAGGTATTTTCTCTCCTGAGCGTTACTAACCTTCGGTATTCTCTCCCCCAGGCAGCAATTGAGGCTGGACCATTGAATACATTCAAGATTGAATGAGACAGATTTTTGATCTAAAAGAGAGTCAAATGTGGGGCAGGCAAGTCACAAATCGATAAATCATGATCATATTGAATGGGAGGCTCGTGGAGCAAATGGCATGCCCCAGCTCCAGGGGGTGATAGATGTCCCCCTATGGACACCGACTCGGGGAGGTGTCCTTCATCAATCGGAAGGGCTTTCACTCCCTGAATGTACAGTTGGTGTGTGACCACCAGCTGCACATCATGCGCTTGATACCCAGGCAGTGTGCACAATGCCTACATCCTGGCACACTCATCAATTTCCAACACCTTTTGAGGAACTCCCTAGGATGAGGGGTTGGCTCTTCGGCGACAAGGGTTATCTGCTCCGGTCTTAGCTAATGACACTTGGCCCAGACCAAAGCAATGAACCACTACGACGACACCCATGCTGCAACCAGGAGCGTCACTGAGCAGTACATCGGCATCCTGAGAATGCGGTTCAGATACTTGGGCCACTCTGGTTGGGCTCTCCACTATAGACCTAGTAGGGTGTCTCACATTGTGGTGGCCTGCTGTGTCCTGCACAACATCATGCAGCAGAGGAGGAAGAAGAACCCCAGGCCTTATCCAACAAGGAGGATGGGGATGATGGCCAGGAGCTCCAGGGCATGGGACCCAAGTAGGCACAACGGAGGCTGCCCTACGTGTGCCAAGGTTGACGCACATGGGACAACCTCATCACATTCGAGTTCGCTGATGAGGGCGGCCTGTCCAACCAGAGCTCAGCCGCCCTGTCCCACCTCTCTATACTCCCCCATAGCTGCTCACATCCCCCCTCCTCCCTTCACTCCTGTCCCCCCACCCCTTCAGAGAGTCCTACCAGCATCACTACAGGGTGTGGGCCCTCATTGTTTGACAAAGTCTGACTCCTGCCTTCGGGATCACCTTTCAATGCCCTCCTAGGTCATCCTGGCATGTGTACTTGCCATTCCATCTCAAGGGCCCATATATCCTCCCGAGGAGGTGGGGGGGGGGGTTGCGGTCATAGGGATGGTCAACGGCGATGGGTCACCCACTGGATAAGCTATCCTACAAGGCGACCTCGCACTCCGACCTCGGACCGTGCCATCTCTGAGGATGACCGCAGGTGGAATGTCAGATTGTCCTGGGGGCCTGCCCTGTGCGCCTGCACCACCAAACTCACACAGCCCACCCCTTAACATTCTTTGGACAGAGGATTGAGGCAGGTTGTCATTTTGGTACAAATAGTGTACATTATTGTGCCCTGATCCCTATGTGCTGCACCCGTTCTAACCTAACTGTTGTCTAGCTTGCTTATCATACATGCTCTACCACTTCCACATCTTGACGTGGAGGCAGTCTGTAGTTTTTCTTGCCCTGGACCTGGGTGGGCTCGGCCTCGGCCGCCTTTTGGGTGTGACAGATGACGAGGTGCTACCCTGTTCTGCCACTGCCTATCTGATGCACCAATGTCAGGTGGGGAAGGGATTCGGAAGCACTGGGGTGTTCCAGCACCTCCCCTGGCACGGGCAACATCACTTCCTCCTCCCTTGGGGTGCTCATGCTCGATGGCCCCCCGGCTACCTGTTTGGACCGAGGTATGGCCTGACTGAGTTCCGGAGACTCCACCGTCACCTGGCGAAGTCCTGGAGGTCCGCTCTTGTCCAGGCATGGGCCCCATCACATTCACCTCTCTCGGGGTGCTTAATAGCCCCCGGCTGCTCCATTTGACAGAGATGAGACTGGAGTGTGCTCCGGAGGTGATGCCAGAACTCGAGGTCAGCTCTTCTCTCAACCAGGGTCTCGAAGCCCTCTGCCATGGAACACCGAGACTGGGACACATACTCCAGCGAGTGCGACATGACCCTCTATGATTGGCCCAGGTCAGCCAGCGCCCGGACAATGCCCTTAACGCCCTGAGCCATGATCCTTTGTGACTGGGCCAAGCTCTGGAGTGCCGCAGTAATGTCCCTGTGGACCTGGTACATGTCTGCATGTGACTGGGCTGTCCTGGCCGGAGCCTCAGCCATTGACCGCACAGAGTGCCCCAAGGCTTTAACATCTTGATCCATTGCTGTGACCTTCTCATCCAAGGCTTCCACCGCGGATGCCATTCCTTTGGAGTTGGCCTGGGTACATGCATTGGAAGATGGTCAGACTCCTCCAACTGCACCAGCAGGCACTGGAAAGTTGCTGACACCTCCTCTTGTAGATCCTGGCTCTGCATCTGCCTCTCCTTCAATGATAGGATTAATCTTTCCAGACGCGTGATACCTGTCCGGACTACAGTTAATTCCTGGAATCTGACAGCCCTCCAACTGCCCACTCCCTTGGGATTGGAACCTCCACCTGATGTGCCACAACATGTGTAACATGCACACCAGAAAGTGTCCCAGGAGCCTCTTCATTAAAATGACCCATCATAGTCATAGTCTCTGGGATGGTGGAGAGTACAGGTGACAGCAGTGACGATGTCAGTGTCGTCCCCAGATTGGTGCTCCAGGGTATGCTGGAACTGGGGGTGGGGTACTCCGGAGGGGCTAGCCTCATCTGAAGGCGATCCTACAAGACAAAAGACGAGACACATGGTGAGATCTTGTGTAGGAGTGGTGTGGGGGCACATGGTGAGATCTCGGGAATGAGTGGTGTGGGGGAGAGGGATAACTCACTTGCTACAGGAACATCACTATGCATTAGTGACTCACTTGGTTGACCCATGCTGACCTCCGCTTGGGAGGTAGCCCTATCTCCTGGGGCTAACTCCATTGCCCTCTGCTCGGCTGTGGTCAGGATCTGCATATCTGGCAGCTCCCCCCTCCAGTCTTCTCACGCTCCCTTCTGTTATGGACAATCTTCTCCTGGGCGACAGCTAATGAACATTGTGAGACACTTGGACATGAGTTACACGGGAGATCTCTCAACTCCTATAGCAGTTGGTTTTAGATGGCTAAAGAGGGAGCATCTATCTCATCCTTGCTAGAAGAAAAGCCATACGATGGAGTAATGGTGAAGAAAACAAATGCTGGAAATCTAAAGGCCAGCTGTTAAGGAAACTAGAGAAATTAAGAGAAGCATCCAAGAATGTGAATAGAGACCAAGGTATGGTTTAGAAGAATTCAAGGCAGTATGATTCAGAATTCAAGAGTAAACAAAGTGTCCTGAGTTAAAATGTCAGGTACAGTAACCAGATTTATAGTGGGCCAGGAGCCTTCAAAGGTAAAACGAGCATCTGATGCCATTTTAATACAAACTAGGAATCGAGTGTTATAGCAGTTGTCAGCAGTTGGCACAGCAGCCAAGCCAAAGACATCCTCAAGGGATTGGTGTAATTCCTGAACTGGATGCACTGTGTTAAAAGTGGAGTGGAAGCTCTGGTTTTCAGAATGCAAACCACAAAGGGTGGTTTCAGACTTATGAGAGAAGATTTAAAAATGTGTTCTTTGGAGTGGGAAGTGGAGTTTGGAAAATCTCACATGACCATCTGGGGGGATTCTGAGGAGACATTCCCTTGAGGTTCAGAGTGGAGAGTGTATTTGCCCACAGTCATCCCGAGTGTGCTCAAAAGGGATTTTGTGTTACTGAGACATTGTTCATTTAGATGTACTTTGTAAACTGTGTTAATCCTAAAACTTGTGTGTAATTGGTAAGGTGCGGTGGGGTGGGGGGGGGGTGGGGGGGGGTGGGGGGGGGGTGTAGAGCTGGGCGTGTAGCCCCATTATTTAAACAGGGAATTATAGACCAGTCAGCCTGATATCGGTAGGAACATGCTAGAGTCCATTATAAAACATAATAGCCCAGCACATGGAAAACAGTGGCAAGATCAGACAGAGTAACATAGATTTATGAAAGGGAAATCATGCTTGACAAATCTACTGGAATTCTTCACGTATGTAACTAATAGAGTTGATGAAGGGGAGCCAGTGGATGTGGCGTATTTGGACTTTCAGAAGGCTTTCGACAAGGTCCCACATAAGAGATTAGCATGTAAAATTAAAGCGCATTGGGGGGGGTAGTGTATTGAGACGGATAGAAAGCTGGTTGGCAGGCACGAAACAAAGAGTAGGAATAAACCAGTCTTTTTCTAACTGGCAGACAGTGACTAGTGGAGTACCGCAGATGTTCACAATATATATTAATGATTTATGATGAGGGAACAAACTAATAATATCTCCAAATTTGCAGATGACACAAAACTGGATGTGAGGAGAATGCAGAGGTCATATGTTTCTATGCTTCAGTGTGATTTGGACAATTTAAGTGAGTGGGCAAATGCACTGCAAATGCTGTATAATGTGGATGAATGTGAGGTTATCCACTTTGGTAGCAAAAACAGGAAGGCAGATTATTATTTGAATGGCTTAGATTGAGAGAGGGGAATATGCATCAAGACCTGTCTATCCTTGTACACCCGTCACTGAAAGGCAGCAGGCGGTGAAGAAGGCAAATGATATGTTGGCCTTCATAGCGAAAGGATTCAGTACAGGAACAGGGATAGGATGTCTTTCTGCAGTTATACAGGGCCGTGGTGAGGCCACACCTGGAATTCTGGGGGTGAATTTTCAAACGGCGATTACTGTTCGAGAATGGTGACGCAGGTAGAAAATCCAGAGAGAATTGGGAAACGTGATTCTCTCCAGATAAATAGTGTTTCCCGATTTATTTTTATTTTAAAAAATATATATATTTTTCCCCTCACACCTCGCTGGCAAAGTCATTTAAATAGTTTTTAAAATAATTTTTAATATTATTAACTGACCTGCCCGTCACACGATCTCCCCCTCACTAAATATTCCTACCTCACCGACGTGACGTCATGTGGCTGAGGTTTACAGCAAGAAACAGTTGAGGGGATCCCTCTGGGAGCGCAAAGGTATGTATAGCTCCAGAGAGGAGAGAGAAATGCCCGAGCGGAGCCCCCTATGGCAGGAGCTGAGGGCCATTCGGTTTCAGGTCTGATCGGGTTGCCCTTTGAAGTTGGCACCCCAATCTGGGTGGAGCCTGGTGCCAGGGATCGTAGTTCAGAGTTGGGATAAAGCAAAAGCTGCCTTTTAAATATGGTGCCTGGATATGACGGCAGGGCATGAGACATCCTGCCTGCCCCACTGCTAATGAGGTCGAGAAACCCCTGGCTGTATAATTACTGAAACCAGCAATGCACGATTTCCCATTGGAACCCACAGAGGGAAATATCCCTGCTTCCTGCCTCTGCCACGGCACTTAGGGCCTGAGTGGTTTATGTTGGGATCTATTTTCAGAAGCTGCAGTTTGATTCCAATTTTTTCAACTCAACAAAAATGGTACAAGCTAACTGTGGTAACAGAAGACTGAAAGTAATGGCCAATTGGAAAGCTTGTATCAGAGGAACGTCAAAGTGTTATAAATGTATTGGGTTGAAAACAGTTCATCTATAGTCCCTTTATGAGGTGAAGATTTGAACAGAAACTGAGACTACAAATTGGTCAAATTTGCAGCTGAAACCAAACGAGTGAAGGTTCGAAAGGGGCAGTTGAATCTAACAAGGCAGGCTTGGCCTACAAAATGCACAAATGGATGGAATGCAGGCAAAGGAAATTCAATCCGGACAAAATACATTCTGAAGAAAAGAAAATAGTGATAAAAATACTTTGTTAGCTATTCAACACTCTTTGCAATGTAGTTCAGAGATCGAGGGGTGTTAATAACATGTCCATTCACTGCCAAACATCAATCAGCAAAGCAAACAAAATGTTCAACTGTAAAGCAAGCTCAGTTACCAGTTGGAAGATGCTGTGCTGAAGCTGTATAATGCTTTGTTCAAACATTCAAGTCTTGGAACACATCAGAGAACCAAAGAGAACTGGGCTATTGTGGAAAGACTGGAGAAATTTGGGAAAAGAAATTCACCTCGTCTTGTTCTCCTGGTCTGGCAACAGTACTGTGCACTTAGCATTCTCCCTGATCTGGCGGTCTGAGATTGACTTGAAGTTGGACATGGGTCTTATTTTAATGGCGTGGCTGGGTTTCTGGTGATTGTCGTGTCTACAAAAACAGCACAGCTAAAACTTTGGTCCGCTTGCCTTGTCAGCAGTGGCCATCATCTAAGGGTTGGAGAGAAGGACTGGACAGGAGAGGGGAACGATTGCTTGGGGGTTGGCAGCAATCCTTTGGAGTACTGGAGAGGCAGGAGGAGTATCTCCTGGTCCCACCTATCCCTTGGTGATGGGTCGTCGCTAGGCTGTATCTTAATAAATTTGAGCAAAGCCAGTTCAAAACCTGCTCCACAAGCTGTAGGGGATGGAAACTTGTTGGATAATGCAAGGGATTTAATGATTTATTTTCTATAGCCACTTTGGTACCTAATTGGTCCCCTTTTCCCCCATTATCTATATGGAATTTGAGATCGGATGACGACAGCAAAATGCTACCAATCATATAAGAAACAGCTGGATGCCATGATAAAGAGATTTAATTCATTTTGTGGATGGGTGAGTCAAGATGAGCTTTCTTCTCCCATATCCAGCTTGTGCAATAAATATTGTATAATCAGATTATCCAATGGGACAAGTGGGGAAACGTCTGAAGCAAAGAAGACTGCACCAACACCATGAAAATCTTGGGGGTGGGGGGGGAATTGATAGCACAGTGGTTAGCACTGTTGCTTCAGAGCGCCAGTGTCCCAGGTTTGATTGCCGGCTTGGGTCACTGTCTGTGCAGAGTCTGCTTGTTCTCCTGGTGTCTGCGTGGGTTTCCTCCAGGGTGTTCCAGTTTTCTCCCACAGTCCAAAGATGTGCTTGTTAGGTGAATTGGACATTCTGAATTCTCCATCAGTGTACTCGAACAGGCGCTGGAGTGTGGCGATTGAGGGGATTTTCATTGTAGTGTTAATGTAAGCCTACATGTGACAATAATAAAGATTATTGATAGTTTACAATGACTCCTAAAACACACAGGAGCACATGCTAATAGAATCTATGGTTTTAAGTGTTATTTTTAAGCATTTGTTATTTATTGAACGATGGGAACACATTTCCACTTTTGAAAACAGTGGAGGTGAAATGAATCTTCACGGTAGTGCACGCTGAGCTAATGGCGACCCTTCACCTCTGGTTTAGCACTGTCACCAGTGGAGAAGAATCGAATGAGAACCCATTTTGTACTGTTACTACCATTGACCAATATCATCCCGGCTAAATGTTTACCAGCTGAAGGAAAGAATGATGAATGCTGCATTCTGCATATGTTCAGAGCTCTGCAGATATCCTGTGGACTGGTTTGTTGACTCAGCATTTGCTTTCCATAATAATACATTTCGAAATTGATTAAGTGGTACAATGTGGGAAGTACTTTATTGCATGTGTAATACCAAAACTATGCTGCACAGTGTGTATACCCACACCTGTTGCATAAACATGCTTAATTGGTGTGCTGTCTAGCCAAGGATTTATACATTGAGAGAGAGAATTTTGTAATTTGGGCATGGACTAGATTTCCCATTTCTTAGTTTCCCCCTTGTGGAAGGTTTTGCACCTGGGCTTCCACATGTGCTGTGCAAGCTCCTGCAGCTGAGATGATGCAAGTAGTAAAACTTCTGTTCGTTTTTTTTAAAAAACAGCGATTCAACAGCTTCTAGATTTTCTGTTTACAATCAAGACTTCAGAGGGACTGGATCTAGTTTAAAACCATCCAAGTTTTTAAAAATCTGAGATTGATTTGATGCAGTGTTTAAACTGATTGCACTGACACACTTCAGAAAGAGCTGTTGAATGCCACTGTGATAAATGTTGGAAACTGAGGTTGGTAGCTGCTCTGAAAATTTTCCAAAAATGTTTAAATTCAAGCCTTTTATTAAAAATGGCAGACCAATGAAACCAGATGGGCAAAAGTGGAGTAGCCAAATATTTTTATTGGAACCCACCTGACGATGACAAGCTCTTCTCTTCAAATCTTTTGATATATTTTTCTAATACCCTGCAGCACCCTGGAGCTTCATGGGTTTGGACAAAATTTCATGTTTTTCCTATTTTAAAAATAGTTTTTTTTCCAGCTTAACATCTGTCTGTCGTTTTCCCCTCCAATCGTGGCTAGCTGCTCCTCCCACACCACATCTCTTCTACATTTCTAATGCCGCAAAATCTGTTTAAATTTTCATTTCCCTCAAAACACTCTCAATGTTCTGGCACTTCCAGTAGGATTGAGGACAGTTACAAAGGCACTCCATTGGAACTTCTGAATCAAAAGCAAAGTGCACAGCTCATCTCATCTCATTTACAGGGAAAAGCCACATCGAAGACCAGTTTGATGGTCTGTGAAAGTCTTTGGACCTCTTCTTTCCAAACTCCTAAGGAGCCCCACTGGATCACCCCTGTGTCATCATACCAAAAACCAGATCTAACAAAAAAAAATGCTTCCCTTTTTCTTGGGCACAGCAACAAAGAGAGACACAAATCCCCCAAAACAAAACTGACTGAAATAATCTATGGAGTGTCTCCATATCGTGATTCTTCATGGGTCACAATTCATCCCTGCCAACACTAATCATTAACTCAGTTCTATCTGTTCTACAGAGTCCTTTCCCCATCAACAGTCTCCTATTACGGCAACATCAGTCCTTACCAATTATAATCACGGCCCTCACTTATTCTAATCACCCATTATTTGTGGCTTGGCCATATTCAGTAGCAATTCTCTGAAGTTGCAAGTGCCTGGCCTGGTTATATTATTAAAACAGTGTCAAGAGACACACCTGGAAACAATAGACTAAGAACCTTAACGTCAGTTGTACGGAAAGTCTTTGATAGGCCTGCTGGGTGAACAGTGTGGGTGAATACGCTTTAAAGAACAGTCAGAAAAGGGAGTCCGTATTTAAGTAATATGCTTTTTAATTTGAAGAAATTATTGACATGGTAAATGGATGGATAACAAGCTGATATTGTGTCGTTGGCATTTCCATAAAACGTCTGGCAACTTTCAGATTAATACTTAAAAGTCATTACAAAAAGGCGTATTACAAAAGTCATAAAAAAGTGTATTACTATTTAGAAATCAATCTAAAAACAGAAATCGTGGAGTAAGGCTGCCATTAATAAAAACAGTTCAGGTTGAAAATGCCACATCAGCACCAACCCTAGTACAGTACAAGCTTTGGTCATGTGATTTAAAAAACAAATGACTCGGCTGTTGTAAGAAAAATTACAACTGTGCAGATAAAACGAAAATAGGAGCAAATGCTGCGGAACATTGATTGGACACATGTAAATTAATTAAGGAAAGCCAGCATAGATTTTTGAAAGGCAAATTGTGTTGAACTATAGTTCTGGTCAGTGGAAGAATATTGCCTTCTAAGAGTATATTCAGGTGAGCTGAGTAGAGTATGAGTTATATTGAGGTCAGCTGAGTAGAGTGTGAGTTATATTCAGGTGAGCTGAGTAGTGTGTGAGTTATATTCAGATGAGCTGAGTAGAGAGAGAGTTATATTCAGGTGAGCTGAGTAGAGTGTGAGTTATATTCAGGTGAGCTGAGTAGAGTAAGTTATATTCAGGTGAGCTGAGTAGTGTGTGAGTTATATTCAGGTGAGCTGAGTAGAGTGTGAGTTATATTCAGGTGAGCTGAGTAGTGTGTGAGTTATATTCAGGTGAGCTGAGTAGAGTGTGAGTTATATTCAGGTGAGCTGAGTAGAGTAAGTTATATTCAGGTGAGCTGAGTAGAGTGTGAGTTATATTCAGGTGAGCTGAGTAGCATGTGAGTTATATTCAGGTGAGCTGAGTAGAGTGTGAGTTATATTCAGGTGAGCTGAGTAGAGTGTGAGTTATATTCAGGTGAGCTGAGTAGAGAGAGAGTTATATTCAGGTGAGCTGAGTAGTGTGTGAGTTATATTCAGGTGAGCTGAGCAGAGTGAGTTATATTCAGGTGAGCTGAGCAGAGTGTGAGTTATATTCAGGTGAGCTGAGTAGTGTGTGAATTATATTCAGGTGAGCTGAGTAGCGTGTGAGTTATATTCAGGTGAGCTGAGTAGAGAGAGAGTTATATTCAGGTGAGCTGAGTAGTGTGTGAATTATATTCAGGTGAGCTGAGTAGTGTGTGAGTTATATTCAGGTGAGCTGAGTAGAGTGTGAGTTATATTCAGGTGAGCTGAGTAGAGAGAGAGTTATATGCAGGTGAGCTGAGTAGTGTGTGAGTTATATTCAGGTGAGCTGAGCAGAGTGAGTTATATTCAGGTGAGCTGAGTAGTGTGTGAATTATATTCAGGTGAGCTGAGTAGCGTGTGAGTTATATTCAGGTGAGCTGAGTAGAGAGAGAGTTATATTCAGGTGAGCTGAGTAGTGTGTGAATTATATTCAGGTGAGCTGAGTAGCGTGTGAGTTATATTCAGGTGAGCTGAGTAGTGTGTGAGTTATATTCAGGTGAGCTGAGTAGTGTGTGAGTTATATTCAGGTGAGCTGAGTAGAGAGAGAGTTATATTCAGGTGAGCTGAGTAGTGTGTGAGTTATATTCAGGTGAGCTGAGTAGTGTGTGAGTTATATTCAGGTGAGCTGAGTAGTGTGTGAGTTATATTCAGGTGAGCTGAGTAGAGTGAGTTATATTCAGGTGAGCTGAGTAGAGTGAGTTATATTCAGGTGAGCTGAGTAGTGTGTGAATTATATTCAGGTGAGCTGAGTAGTGTGTGAGTTATATTCAGGTGAGCTGAGTAGTGTGTGAGTTATATTCAGGTGAGCTGAGTAGAGAGAGAGTTATATTCAGGTGAGCTGAGTAGTGTGTGAGTTATATTCAGGTGAGCTGAGTAGTGTGTGAGTTATATTCAGGTGAGCTGAGTAGTGTGTGAGTTATATTCAGGTGAGCTGAGTAGAGTGAGTTATATTCAGGTGAGCTGAGTAGTGTGTGAGTTATATTCAGGTGAGCTGAGTAGTGTGTGAGTTATATTCAGGTGAGCTGAGTAGAGTGAGTTATATTCAGGTGAGCTGAGTAGTGTGTGAGTTATATTCAGGTGAGCTGAGTAGAGTGTGAGTTATATTCAGGTGAGCTGAGCAGAGTGAGTTATATTCAGGTGAGCTGAGTAGAGTGTGAGTTATATTCAGGTAAGCTAAGTAGAGTGTGAGTTATATTCAGGTGAGCTGAGTAGAGTGAGTTATATTCAGGTGAGCTGAGCAGAGTGAGTTATATTCAGGTGAGCTGAGCAGAGTGAGTTATATTCAGGTGAGCTGAATAGAGTGTGAGTTATATTCAGATGAGCTGAGTAGAGTGTGCGTTATATTCAGGTGAGCTGAGTAGTGTGTGAGTTATATTCAGGTGAGCTGAGCAGAGTGAGTTATATTCAGGTGAGCTGAGCAGAGTGAGTTATATTCAGGTGAGCTGAGTAGAGTGAGTTATATTCAGGTGAGCTGAGTAGTGTGTGAGTTATATTCAGGTGAGCTGAGTAGTGTGTGAGTTATATTCAGGTGAGCTGAGTAGAGTGAGTTATATTCAGGTGAGCTGAGTAGTGTGTGAGTTATATTCAGGTGAGCTGAGTAGAGTGTGAGTTATATTCAGGTGAGCTGAGCAGAGTGAGTTATATTCAGGTGAGCTGAGTAGAGTGTGAGTTATATTCAGGTAAGCTAAGTAGAGTGTGAGTTATATTCAGGTGAGCTGAGTAGAGTGAGTTATATTCAGGTGAGCTGAGCAGAGTGAGTTATATTCAGGTGAGCTGAGCAGAGTGAGTTATATTCAGGTGAGCTGAGTAGAGTGTGAGTTATATTCAGATGAGCTGAGTAGTGTGTGAGTTATATTCAGGTGAGCTGAGCAGAGTGAGTTATATTCAGGTGAGCTGAGCAGAGTGAGTTATATTGAGGTGAGCTGAGTAGAGTGTGAGTTATATTCAGGTGAGCTGAGTAGAGTGTGAGTTATATTCAGATGAGCTGAGTAGAGTGAGTTATATTCAGGTGAGCTGAGTAGTGTGTGAGTTATATTCAGGTGAGCTGAGTAGTGTGTGAGTTATATTCAGGTGAGCTGAGTAGTGTGTGAGTTATATTCAGGTGAGCTGAGTAGTGTGTGAGTTATATTCAGGTGAGCTGAGTAGTGTGTGAGTTATATTCAGGTGAGCTGAGTAGAGTGTGAGTTATATTCAGGTGAGCTGAGTAGTGTGTGAGTTATATTCAGGTGAGCTGAGTAGAGTGTGAGTTAGATTCAGGTGAGCTGAGTAGTGTGTGAGTTATATTCAGGTGAGCTGAGTAGTGTGTGAGTTATATTCAGGTGAGCTGAGTAGTGTGTGAGTTATATTCAGGTGAGCTGAGTTGAGTGTGAGTTATAATCAGGTGAGCTGAGTAGTGTGTGAGTTATATTCAGGTGAGCTGAGTAGTGTGTGAGTTATATTCAGGTGAGCTGAGTAGTGTGTGAATTATATTCAGGTGAGCTGAGTAGAGTGTGAGTTATATTCAGGTGAGCTGAGTAGTGTGTGAATTATATTCAGGTGAGCTGAGTAGTGTGTGAGTTATATTCAGGTGAGCTGAGTAGTGTGTGAGTTATATTCAGGTGAGCTGAGTAGTGTGTGAATTATATTCAGGTGAGCTGAGTAGAGTGTGAGTTATATTCAGGTGAGCTGAGTAGTGTGTGAGCTATATTCAGGTGAGCTGAGTAGAGTGAGTTATATTCAGGTGAGCTGAGTAGTGTGTGAGTTATATTCAGGTGAGCTGAGTAGTGTGTGAGTTATATTCAGGTGAGCTGAGTAGTGTGTGAGTTATATTCAGGTGAGCTGAGTAGTGTGTGAGTTATATTCAGGTGAGCTGAGCAGAGTGAGTTATATTCAGGTGAGCTGAGTTGAGTGTGAGTTATATTCAGGTGAGCTGAGTAGTTTGTGAGTTATATTCAGGTGAGCTGAGTAGTGTGTGAATTATATTCAGGTGAGCTGAGTAGAGTGTGAGTTATATTCAGGTGAGCTGAGTAGTGTGTGAGCTATATTCAGGTGAGCTGAGTAGAGTGAGTTATATTCAGGTGAGCTGAGTAGTGTGTGAGTTATATTCAGGTGAGCTGAGTAGTGTGTGAGTTATATTCAGGTGAGCTGAGTAGCGTGTGAGTTATATTCAGGTGAGCTGAGTAGTGTGTGAGTTATATTCAGGTGAGCTGAGTAGAGTGAGTTATATTCAGGTGAGCTGAGTAGTGTGTGAGTTATATTCAGGTGAGCTGAGTAGTGTGTGAGTTATATTCAGGTGAGCTGAGTAGCGTGTGAGTTATATTCAGGTGAGCTGAGTAGAGTGTGAGTTATATTCAGGTGAGCTGAGTAGAGTGTGAGTTATATTCAGGTGAGCTGAGTAGAGTGAGTTATATTCAGGTGAGCTGAGTAGTGTGTGAGTTATATTCAGGTGAGCTGAGTAGTGTGTGAGTTTTATTCAGGTGAGCTGAGTAGAGTGTGAGTTATATTCAGGTGAGCTGAGTAGTGTGTGAGTTATATTCAGGTGAGCTGAGTAGTGTGTGAATTATATTCAGGTGAGCTGAGTAGTGTGTGAGTTATATTCAGGTGAGCTGAGTAGCGTGTGAGTTATATTCAGGTGAGCTGAGTAGAGTGTGAGTTATATTCAGATGAGCTGAGTAGTGTGTGAGTTATATTCAGGTGAGCTGAGTAGTGTGTGAGTTATATTCAGGTGAGCTGAGTAGAGTGTGAGTTATATTCAGATGAGCTGAGTAGTGTGTGAGTTATATTCAGGTGAGCTGAGTAGTGTGTGAGTTATATTCAGGTGAGCTGAGGAGAGTGTGAATTATATTCAGGTGAGCTGAGTAGAGTGTGAGTTATATTCAGGTGAGCTGAGTAGAGTAAGTTATATTCAGGTGAGCTGAGTAGAGTGTGAGTTATATTCAGGTGAGCTGAGTACAGTGAGTTATATTCAGGTGAGCTGAGTAGTGTGTGAGTTATATTCAGGTGAGCTGAGTAGTGTGTGAGTTATATTCAGGTGAGCTGAGTAGAGTGTGAGTTATATTCAGGTGAGCTGAGTAGTGTGTGAATTATATTCAGGTGAGCTGAGTAGAGTGTGAGTTATATTCAGGTGAGCTGAGTAGAGTGTGAGTTATATTCAGGTGAGCTGAGTAGTGTGTGAGTTATATTCAGGTGAGCTGAGTAGAGTGTGAGTTATATTCAGGTGAGCTGAGTAGTGTGTGAATTATATTCAGGTGAGCTGAGTAGAGTGTGAGTTATATTCAGGTGAGCTGAGTAGAGTAAGTTATATTCAGGTGAGCTGAGTAGAGTGTGAGTTATATTCAGGTGAGCTGAGTAGAGTGTGAGTTATATTCAGGTGAGCTGAGTAGTGTGTGAGTTATATTCAGATGAGCTGAGTAGTGTGTGAGTTATATTCAGGTGAGCTGAGTAGAGTGAGTTATATTCAGGTGAGCTGAGTAGTGTGTGAGTTATATTCAGGTGAGCTGAGTAGTGTGTGAGTTATATTCAGGTGACCTGAGTAGTGTGTGTGTTATATTCAGGTGAGCTGAGTAGAGCGAGTTATATTCAGGTGAGCTGAGTAGTGTGTGAGTTATATTCAGGTGAGCTGAGTAGTGTGTGAGTTATATTCAGGTGAGCTGAGTAGAGTGAGTTATATTCAGGTGAGCTGAGTAGTGTGTGAGTTATATTCAGGTGAGCTGAGTAGTGTGTGAGTTATATTCAGGTGAGCTGAGTAGTGTGTGAGTTATATTCAGGTGAGCTGAGTAGTGTGTGAGTTATATTCAGGTGAGCTGAGTAGAGCGAGTTATATTCAGGTGAGCTGAGTAGCGTGTGAGTTATATTCAGGTGAGCTGAGTAGAGTGTGAGTTATATTCAGGTGAGCTGAGTAGTGTGTGAGTTATATTCAGGTGAGCTCAGTAGTGTGTGAGTTATATTCAGGTGAGCTGAGTAGTGTGTGAGTTATATTCAGGTGAGCTGAGTAGAGTGTGAGTTATATTCAGGTGAGCTGAGTAGTGTGTGAGTTATATTCAGGTGAGCTGAGTAGTGTGTGAGTTATATTCAGGTGAGCTGAGTAGAGTGTGAGTTATATTCAGGTGAGCTGAGTAGTGTGTGAGTTATATTCAGGTGAGCTGAGTAGTGTGTGAGTTATATTCAGGTGAGCTGAGTAGTGTGTGAGTTATATTCAGGTGAGCTGAGTAGATTGTGAGTTATATTCAGGTGAGCTGAGTAGTGTGTGAGTTATATTCAGGTGAGCTGAGTAGAGTGTGAGTTATATTCAGGTGAGCTGAGTAGTGTGTGAGTTATATTCAGGTGAGCTGAGTAGAGTGTGAGTTATATTCAGGTGAGCTGAGTAGTGTGTGAGATATAGTCAGGTGAGCTGAGTACAGTGAGTTATATTCAGGTGAGCTGAGCAGAGTGAGTTATATTCAGGTGAGCTGAGTAGAGTGTGAGTTATATTCAGCTGAGCTGAGTAGTGTGTGAGTTATATTCAGGTGAGCTGAGTAGAGTGTGAGTTATATTCAGGTGAGCTGAGTAGTGCGTGAGTTATATTCAGGTGAGCTGAGTAGAGTGTGAGTTATATTCAGGTGAGCTGAGTAGTGTGAGTTATATTCAGGTGAGCTGAGTAGAGTGTGAGTTATATTCAGGTGAGCTGAGTAGAGTGTGAGTTATATTCAGGTGAGCTGAGTAGAGTGTGAGTTATATTCAGGTGAGCTGAGTAGTGTGTGAGTTATATTCAGGTGAGCTGAGTAGAGTAAGTTGTATTCAGGTGAGCTGAGTAGAGTGTGAGTTATATTCAGGTGAGCTGAGTACAGTGAGTTATATTCAGGTGAGCTGAGCAGAGTGTGAGTTATATTCAGGTGAGCTGAGTACAGTGAGTTATATTCAGGTGAGCTGAGTACAGTGTGAGTTATATTCAGGTGAGCTGAGTAGAGTGTGAGTTATATTCAGGTGAGCTGAGTACAGTGAGTTATATTCAGGTGAGCTGAGTAGTGTGTGAGATATAGTCAGGTGAGCTGAGCAGAGTGAGTTATATTCAGGTGAGCTGAGTAGTGCGTGAGTTATATTCAGGTGAGCTGAGTAGAGTGTGAGTTATATTCAGGTGAGCTGAGTAGAGTAAGTTATATTCAGGTGAGCTGAGTAGAGTGTGAGTTATATTCAGGTGAGCTGAGTACAGTGAGTTATATTCAGGTGAGCTGAGTAGTGTGTGAGTTATATTCAGGTGAGCTGAGTAGTGTGTGAGTTATATTCAGGTGAGCTGAGTAGAGTGTGAGTTATATTCAGGTGAGCTGAGTAGTGTGTGAATTATATTCAGGTGAGCTGAGTAGAGTGAGTTATATTCAGGTGAGCTGAGTAGTGTGTGAGTTATATTCAGGTGAGCTGAGTAGTGTGTGAGTTATATTCAGGTGAGCTGAGTAGCGTGTGAGTTATATTCAGGTGAGCTGAGTAGAGTGTGAGTTATATTCAGGTGAGCTGAGTAGAGTGTGAGTTATATTCAGGTGAGCTGAGTAGAGTGAGTTATATTCTGGTGAGCTGAGTAGTGTGTGAGTTATATTCAGGTGAGCTGAGTAGTGTGTGAGTTTTATTCAGGTGAGCTGAGGAGAGTGTGAGTTATATTCAGGTGAGCTGAGTAGTGTGTGAGTTATATTCAGGTGAGCTGAGTAGTGTGTGAATTATATTCAGGTGAGCTGAGTAGTGTGTGAGTTATATTCAGGTGAGCTGAGTAGCGTGTGAGTTATATTCAGGTGAGCTGAGTAGAGTGTGAGTTATATTCAGATGAGCTGAGTAGTGTGTGAGTTATATTCAGGTGAGCTGAGTAGTGTGTGAGTTATATTCAGGTGAGCTGAGTAGAGTGTGAGTTATATTCAGATGAGCTGAGTAGTGTGTGAGTTATATTCAGGTGAGCTGAGTAGTGTGTGAGTTATATTCAGGTGAGCTGAGGAGAGTGTGAATTATATTCAGGTGAGCTGAGTAGAGTGTGAGTTATATTCAGGTGAGCTGAGTAGAGTAAGTTATATTCAGGTGAGCTGAGTAGAGTGTGAGTTATATTCAGGTGAGCTGAGTACAGTGAGTTATATTCAGGTGAGCTGAGTAGTGTGTGAGTTATATTCAGGTGAGCTGAGTAGTGTGTGAGTTATATTCAGGTGAGCTGAGTAGAGTGTGAGTTATATTCAGGTGAGCTGAGTAGTGTGTGAATTATATTCAGGTGAGCTGAGTAGAGTGTGAGTTATATTCAGGTGAGCTGAGTAGAGTGTGAGTTATATTCAGGTGAGCTGAGTAGTGTGTGAGTTATATTCAGGTGAGCTGAGTAGAGTGTGAGTTATATTCAGGTGAGCTGAGTAGTGTGTGAATTATATTCAGGTGAGCTGAGTAGAGTGTGAGTTATATTCAGGTGAGCTGAGTAGAGTAAGTTATATTCAGGTGAGCTGAGTAGAGTGTGAGTTATATTCAGGTGAGCTGAGTAGAGTGTGAGTTATATTCAGGTGAGCTGAGTAGTGTGTGAGTTATATTCAGATGAGCTGAGTAGTGTGTGAGTTATATTCAGGTGAGCTGAGTAGAGTGAGTTATATTCAGGTGAGCTGAGTAGTGTGTGAGTTATATTCAGGTGAGCTGAGTAGTGTGTGAGTTATATTCAGGTGACCTGAGTAGTGTGTGTGTTATATTCAGGTGAGCTGAGTAGAGCGAGTTATATTCAGGTGAGCTGAGTAGTGTGTGAGTTATATTCAGGTGAGCTGAGTAGTGTGTGAGTTATATTCAGGTGAGCTGAGTAGAGTGAGTTATATTCAGGTGAGCTGAGTAGTGTGTGAGTTATATTCAGGTGAGCTGAGTAGTGTGTGAGTTATATTCAGGTGAGCTGAGTAGTGTGTGAGTTATATTCAGGTGAGCTGAGTAGTGTGTGAGTTATATTCAGGTGAGCTGAGTGGAGCGAGTTATATTCAGGTGAGCTGAGTAGCGTGTGAGTTATATTCAGGTGAGCTGAGTAGAGTGTGAGTTATATTCAGGTGAGCTGAGTAGTGTGTGAGTTATATTCAGGTGAGCTGAGTAGTGTGTGAGTTATATTCAGGTGAGCTGAGTAGTGTGTGAGTTATATTCAGGTGAGCTGAGTAGAGTGTGAGTTATATTCAGGTGAGCTGAGTAGTGTGTGAGTTATATTCAGGTGAGCTGAGTAGTGTGTGAGTTATATTCAGGTGAGCTGAGTAGAGTGTGAGTTATATTCAGGTGAGCTGAGTAGTGTGTGAGTTATATTCAGGTGAGCTGAGTAGTGTGTGAGTTATATTCAGGTGAGCTGAGTAGTGTGTGAGTTATATTCAGGTGAGCTGAGTAGAGTGTGAGTTATATTCAGGTGAGCTGAGTAGTGTGTGAGTTATATTCAGGTGAGCTGAGTAGAGTGTGAGTTATATTCAGGTGAGCTGAGTAGTGTGTGAGTTATATTCAGGTGAGCTGAGTAGAGTGTGAGTTATATTCAGGTGAGCTGAGTAGTGTGTGAGATATAGTCAGGTGAGCTGAGTACAGTGAGTTATATTCAGGTGAGCTGAGCAGAGTGAGTTATATTCAGGTGAGCTGAGTAGAGTGTGAGTTATATTCAGGTGAGCTGAGTAGAGTGTGAGTTATATTCAGCTGAGCTGAGTAGTGTGTGAGTTATATTCAGGTGAGCTGAGTAGAGTGTGAGTTATATTCAGGTGAGCTGAGTAGTGCGTGAGTTATATTCAGGTGAGCTGAGTAGAGTGTGAGTTATATTCAGGTGAGCTGAGTAGTGTGAGTTATATTCAGGTGAGCTGAGTAGAGTGTGAGTTATATTCAGGTGAGCTGAGTAGAGTGTGAGTTATATTCAGGTGAGCTGAGTAGAGTGTGAGTTATATTCAGGTGAGCTGAGTAGTGTGTGAGTTATATTCAGGTGAGCTGAGTCGAGTAAGTTGTATTCAGGTGAGCTGAGTAGAGTGTGAGTTATATTCAGGTGAGCTGAGTACAGTGAGTTATATTCAGGTGAGCTGAGCAGAGTGTGAGTTATATTCAGGTGAGCTGAGTACAGTGAGTTATATTCAGGTGAGCTGAGTACAGTGTGAGTTATATTCAGGTGAGCTGAGTAGAGTGTGAGTTATATTCAGGTGAGCTGAGTACAGTGAGTTATATTCAGGTGAGCTGAGTAGTGTGTGAGATATAGTCAGGTGAGCTGAGCAGAGTGAGTTATATTCAGGTGAGCTGAGTAGTGCGTGAGTTATATTCAGGTGAGCTGAGTAGAGTGTGAGTTATATTCAGGTGAGCTGAGTAGAGTAAGTTATATTCAGGTGAGCTGAGTAGAGTGTGAGTTATATTCAGGTGAGCTGAGTACAGTGAGTTATATTCAGGTGAGCTGAGTAGTGTGTGAGTTATATTCAGGTGAGCTGAGTAGTGTGTGAGTTATATTCAGGTGAGCTGAGTAGAGTGTGAGTTATATTCAGGTGAGCTGAGTAGTGTGTGAATTATATTCAGGTGAGCTGAGTAGAGTGTGAGTTATATTCAGGTGAGCTGAGTAGAGTGTGAGTTATATTCAGGTGAGCTGAGTAGTGTGTGAGTTATATTCAGGTGAGCTGAGTAGAGTGTGAGTTATATTCAGGTGAGCTGAGTAGAGTGTGAGTTATATTCAGGTGAGCTGAGTAGTGTGTGAGTTATATTCAGGTGAGCTGAGTAGAGTGTGAGTTATATTCAGGTGAGCTGAGTAGAGGGTGAATTATATTCAGGTGAGCTGAGTAGAGTGTGAGTTATATTCAGGTGAGCTGAGTAGTGTGTGAGTTATATTCAGGTGAGCTGAGTAGAGTGTGAGTTATATTCAGGTGAGCTGAGTAGAGTGTGAATTATATTCAGGTGAGCTGAGTAGTGTGTGAGTTATATTCAGGTGAGCTGAGTAGAGTGTGAGTTATATTCAGGTGAGCTGAGTAGAGTGTGAGTTATATTCAGGTGAGCTGAGTAGTGTGTGAATTATATTCAGGTGAGCTGAGTAGAGTGTGAGTTATATTCAGGTGAGCTGAGTAGAGTGTGAGTTATATTCAGGTGAGCTGAGTAGTGTGTGAGTTATATTCAGGTGAGCTGAGTAGAGTGTGAGTTATATTCAGGTGAGCTGAGTAGAGTGTGAGTTATATTCAGGTGAGCTGAGTAGTGTGTGAGTTATATTCAGGTGAGCTGAGTAGAGTGTGAGTTATATTCAGGTGAGCTGAGTAGAGGGTGAATTATATTCAGGTGAGCTGAGTAGAGTGTGAGTTATATTCAGGTGAGCTGAGTAGTGTGTGAGTTATATTCAGGTGAGCTGAGTAGAGTGTGAGTTATATTCAGGTGAGCTGAGTAGAGTGTGAATTATATTCAGGTGAGCTGAGTAGTGTGTGAGTTATATTCAGGTGAGCTGAGTAGAGTGTGAGTTATATTCAGGTGAGCTGAGTAGTGTGTGAGTTATATTCAGGTGAGCTGAGTAGTGTGTGAGTTTTATTCAGGTGAGCTGAGTAGAGTGTGAGTGATATTCAGGTGAGCTGAGTAGTGTGTGAGTTATATTCAGGTGAGCTGAGTAGTGTGTGAGTTATATTCAGGTGAGCTGAGTAGAGTGTGAGTTATATTCAAGTGAGCTGAGTAGTGTGTGAGTTATATTCAGGTGAGCTGAGTAGTGTGTGAGTTTTATTCAGGTGAGCTGAGTAGAGTGTGAGTTATATTCAGGTGAGCTGAGTAGTGTGTGAGTTATATTCAGGTGAGCTGAGTAGTGTGTGAGTTATATTCAGGTGAGCTGAGTAGTGTGTGAGTTATATTCAGGTGAGCTGAGTAGAGCGAGTTATATTCAGGTGAGCTGAGTAGCGTGTGAGTTATATTCAGGTGAGCTGAGTAGAGTGTGAGTTATATTCAGGTGAGCTGAGTAGTGTGTGAGTTATATTCAGGTGAGCTGAGTAGTGTGTGAGTTATATTCAGGTGAGCTGAGTAGTGTGTGAGTTATATTCAGGTGAGCTGAGTAGAGTGTGAGTTATATTCAGGTGAGCTGAGTAGTGTGTGAGTTATATTCAGGTGAGCTGAGTAGTGTGTGAGTTATATTCAGGTGAGCTGAGTAGAGTGTGAGTTATATTCAGGTGAGCTGAGTAGTGTGTGAGTTATATTCAGGTGAGCTGAGTAGTGTGTGAGTTATATTCAGGTGAGCTGAGTAGTGTGTGAGTTATATTCAGGTGAGCTGAGTAGAGTGTGAGTTATATTCAGGTGAGCTGAGTAGTGTGTGAGTTATATTCAGGTGAGCTGAGTAGAGTGTGAGTTATATTCAGGTGAGCTGAGTAGTGTGTGAGTTATATTCAGGTGAGCTGAGTAGAGTGTGAGTTATATTCAGGTGAGCTGAGTAGTGTGTGAGATATAGTCAGGTGAGCTGAGTACAGTGAGTTATATTCAGGTGAGCTGAGCAGAGTGAGTTATATTCAGGTGAGCTGAGTAGAGTGTGAGTTATATTCAGGTGAGCTGAGTAGAGTGTGAGTTATATTCAGCTGAGCTGAGTAGTGTGTGAGTTATATTCAGGTGAGCTGAGTAGAGTGTGAGTTATATTCAGGTGAGCTGAGTAGTGCGTGAGTTATATTCAGGTGAGCTGAGTAGAGTGTGAGTTATATTCAGGTGAGCTGAGTAGTGTGAGTTATATTCAGGTGAGCTGAGTAGAGTGTGAGTTATATTCAGGTGAGCTGAGTAGAGTGTGAGTTATATTCAGGTGAGCTGAGTAGAGTGTGAGTTATATTCAGGTGAGCTGAGTAGTGTGTGAGTTATATTCAGGTGAGCTGAGTAGAGTAAGTTGTATTCAGGTGAGCTGAGTAGAGTGTGAGTTATATTCAGGTGAGCTGAGTACAGTGAGTTATATTCAGGTGAGCTGAGCAGAGTGTGAGTTATATTCAGGTGAGCTGAGTACAGTGAGTTATATTCAGGTGAGCTGAGTACAGTGTGAGTTATATTCAGGTGAGCTGAGTAGAGTGTGAGTTATATTCAGGTGAGCTGAGTACAGTGAGTTATATTCAGGTGAGCTGAGTAGTGTGTGAGATATAGTCAGGTGAGCTGAGCAGAGTGAGTTATATTCAGGTGAGCTGAGTAGTGCGTGAGTTATATTCAGGTGAGCTGAGTAGAGTGTGAGTTATATTCAGGTGAGCTGAGTAGAGTAAGTTATATTCAGGTGAGCTGAGTAGAGTGTGAGTTATATTCAGGTGAGCTGAGTACAGTGAGTTATATTCAGGTGAGCTGAGTAGTGTGTGAGTTATATTCAGGTGAGCTGAGTAGTGTGTGAGTTATATTCAGGTGAGCTGAGTAGAGTGTGAGTTATATTCAGGTGAGCTGAGTAGTGTGTGAATTATATTCAGGTGAGCTGAGTAGAGTGTGAGTTATATTCAGGTGAGCTGAGTAGAGTGTGAGTTATATTCAGGTGAGCTGAGTAGTGTGTGAGTTATATTCAGGTGAGCTGAGTAGAGTGTGAGTTATATTCAGGTGAGCTGAGTAGAGTGTGAGTTATATTCAGGTGAGCTGAGTAGTGTGTGAGTTATATTCAGGTGAGCTGAGTAGAGTGTGAGTTATATTCAGGTGAGCTGAGTAGAGGGTGAATTATATTCAGGTGAGCTGAGTAGAGTGTGAGTTATATTCAGGTGAGCTGAGTAGTGTGTGAGTTATATTCAGGTGAGCTGAGTAGAGTGTGAGTTATATTCAGGTGAGCTGAGTAGAGTGTGAATTATATTCAGGTGAGCTGAGTAGTGTGTGAGTTATATTCAGGTGAGCTGAGTAGAGTGTAAGTTATATTCAGGTGAGCTGAGTAGTGTGTGAGTTATATTCAGGTGAGCTGAGTAGTGTGTGAGTTTTATTCAGGTGAGCTGAGTAGAGTGTGAGTTATATTCAGGTGAGCTGAGTAGTGTGTGAGTTATATTCAGGTGAGCTGAGTAGTGTGTGAGTTATATTCAGGTGAGCTGAGTAGAGTGTGAGTTATATTCAAGTGAGCTGAGTAGTGTGTGAGTTATATTCAGGTGAGCTGAGTAGTGTGTGAGTTTTATTCAGGTGAGCTGAGTAGAGTGTGAGTTATATTCAGGTGAGCTGAGTAGTGTGTGAGTTATATTCAGGTGAGCTGAGTAGTGTGTGAGTTTTATTCAGGTGAGCTGAGTAGAGTGTGAGTTATATTCAGGTGAGCTGAGTAGTGTGTGAGTTATATTCAGGTGAGCTGAGTAGTGTGTGAGTTATATTCAGGTGAGCTGAGTAGAGTGTGAGTTATATTCAGGTGAGCTGAGTAGTGTGTGAGTTATATTCAGGTGAGCTGAGTAGTGTGTGAGTTTTATTCAGGTGAGCTGAGTAGAGTGTGAGTTATATTCAGGTGAGCTGAGTAGAGTGTGAGTTATATTCAGGTGAGCTGAGTAGAGAGAGAGTTATATTCAGGTGAGCTGAGCAGAGTGAGTTATATTCAGGTGAGCTGAGTAGTGTGTGAATTATATTCAGGTGAGCTGAGTAGTGTGTGAGTTATATTCAGGTGAGCTGAGTAGAGAGAGAGTTATATTCAGGTGAGCTGAGCAGAGTGAGTTATATTCAGGTGAGCTGAGTAGAGTGTGAGTTATATTCAGGTGAGCTGAGTAGCGTGTGAGTTATATTCAGGTGAGCTGAGTAGAGTGTGAGTTATATTCAGATGAGCTGAGTAGTGTGTGAGTTATATTCAGGTGAGCTGAGGAGAGTGTGAATTATATTCAGGTGAGCTGAGTAGAGTGTGAGTTATATTCAGGTGAGCTGAGTAGAGTAAGTTATATTCAGGTGAGCTGAGTAGAGTGTGAGTTATATTCAGGTGAGCTGAGTACAGTGAGTTATATTCAGGTGAGCTGAGTAGTGTGTGAGTTATATTCAGGTGAGCTGAGTAGTGTGTGAGTTATATTCAGGTGAGCTGAGTAGAGTGTGAGTTATATTCAGGTGAGCTGAGTAGTGTGTGAGTTATATTCAGGTGAGCTGAGTAGTGTGTGAGTTATATTCAGGTGAGCTGAGTAGAGTGTGAGTTATATTCAGGTGAGCTGAGTAGTGTGTGAATTATATTCAGGTGAGCTGAGTAGAGTGTGAGTTATATTCAGGTGAGCTGAGTAGAGTAAGTTATATTCAGGTGAGCTGAGTAGAGTGTGAGTTATATTCAGGTGAGCTGAGTACAGTGAGTTATATTCAGGTGAGCTGAGTAGTGTGTGAGTTATATTCAGGTGAGCTGAGTAGTGTGTGAGTTTTATTCAGGTGAGCTGAGTAGAGTGTGAGTTATATTCAGGTGAGCTGAGTAGTGTGTGAGTTATATTCAGGTGAGCTGAGTAGTGTGTGAGTTTTATTCAGGTGAGCTGAGTAGAGTGTGAGTTATATTCAGGTGAGCTGAGTAGTGTGTGAGTTATATTCAGGTGAGCTGAGTAGTGTGTGAGTTATATTCAGGTGAGCTGAGTAGAGTGTGAGTTATATTCAGGTGAGCTGAGTAGTGTGTGAGTTATATTCAGGTGAGCTGAGTAGTGTGTGAGTTTTATTCAGGTGAGCTGAGTAGAGTGTGAGTTATATTCAGGTGAGCTGAGTAGAGTGTGAGTTATATTCAGGTGAGCTGAGTAGAGAGAGAGTTATATTCAGGTGAGCTGAGCAGAGTGAGTTATATTCAGGTGAGCTGAGTAGTGTGTGAATTATATTCAGGTGAGCTGAGTAGTGTGTGAGTTATATTCAGGTGAGCTGAGTAGAGAGAGAGTTATATTCAGGTGAGCTGAGCAGAGTGAGTTATATTCAGGTGAGCTGAGTAGAGTGTGAGTTATATTCAGGTGAGCTGAGTAGCGTGTGAGTTATATTCAGGTGAGCTGAGTAGAGTGTGAGTTATATTCAGATGAGCTGAGTAGTGTGTGAGTTATATTCAGGTGAGCTGAGGAGAGTGTGAATTATATTCAGGTGAGCTGAGTAGAGTGTGAGTTATATTCAGGTGAGCTGAGTAGAGTAAGTTATATTCAGGTGAGCTGAGTAGAGTGTGAGTTATATTCAGGTGAGCTGAGTACAGTGAGTTATATTCAGGTGAGCTGAGTAGTGTGTGAGTTATATTCAGGTGAGCTGAGTAGTGTGTGAGTTATATTCAGGTGAGCTGAGTAGAGTGTGAGTTATATTCAGGTGAGCTGAGTAGTGTGTGAATTATATTCAGGTGAGCTGAGTAGAGTGTGAGTTATATTCAGGTGAGCTGAGTAGAGTGTGAGTTATATTCAGGTGAGCTGAGTAGTGTGTGAGTTATATTCAGGTGAGCTGAGTAGAGTGTGAGTTATATTCAGGTGAGCTGAGTAGTGTGTGAATTATATTCAGGTGAGCTGAGTAGAGTGTGAGTTATATTCAGGTGAGCTGAGTAGAGTAAGTTATATTCAGGTGAGCTGAGTAGAGTGTGAGTTATATTCAGGTGAGCTGAGTACAGTGAGTTATATTCAGGTGAGCTGAGTAGTGTGTGAGTTATATTCAGGTGAGCTGAGTAGAGTGTGAGTTATATTCAGGTGAGCTGAGTAGAGTGTGAGTTATATTCAGGTGAGCTGAGTAGTGTGTGAGTTATATTCAGGTGAGCTGAGTAGTGTGTGAGTTATATTCAGGTGAGCTGAGTAGTGTGTGAGTTATATTCAGGTGAGCTGAGTAGTGTGTGAGTTATATTCAGGTGAGCTGAGTAGTGTGTGAGTTTTATTCAGGTGAGCTGAGTAGAGTGTGAGTTATATTCAGGTGAGCTGAGTAGTGTGTGAGTTATATTCAGGTGAGCTGAGTAGTGTGTGAGTTATATTCAGGTGAGCTGAGTAGAGTGTGAGTTATATTCAGGTGAGCTGAGTAGTGTGTGAGTTATATTCAGGTGAGCTGAGTAGTGTGTGAGTTTTATTCAGGTGAGCTGAGTAGAGTGTGAGTTATATTCAGGTGAACTGAGTAGAGTGTGAGTTATATTCAGGTGAGCTGAGTAGAGAGAGAGTTATATTCAGGTGAGCTGAGCAGAGTGAGTTATATTCAGGTGAGCTGAGTAGTGTGTGAATTATATTCAGGTGAGCTGAGTAGTGTGTGAGTTATATTCAGGTGAGCTGAGTAGAGAGAGAGTTATATTCAGGTGAGCTGAGCAGAGTGAGTTATATTCAGGTGAGCTGAGTAGAGTGTGAGTTATATTCAGGTGAGCTGAGTAGCGTGTGAGTTATATTCAGGTGAGCTGAGTAGAGTGTGAGTTATATTCAGATGAGCTGAGTAGTGTGTGAGTTATATTCAGGTGAGCTGAGGAGAGTGTGAATTATATTCAGGTGAGCTGAGTAGAGTGTGAGTTATATTCAGGTGAGCTGAGTAGAGTAAGTTATATTCAGGTGAGCTGAGTAGAGTGTGAGTTATATTCAGGTGAGCTGAGTACAGTGAGTTATACTCAGGTGAGCTGAGTAGTGTGTGAGTTATATTCAGGTGAGCTGAGTAGTGTGTGAGTTATATTCAGGTGAGCTGAGTAGAGTGTGAGTTATATTCAGGTGAGCTGAGTAGTGTGTGAATTATATTCAGGTGAGCTGAGTAGAGTGTGAGTTATATTCAGGTGAGCTGAGTAGAGTGTGAGTTATATTCAGGTGAGCTGAGTAGTGTGTGAATTATATTCAGGTGAGCTGAGTAGAGTGTGAGTTATATTCAGGTGAGCTGAGTAGAGTAAGTTATATTCAGGTGAGCTGAGTAGAGTGTGAGTTATATTCAGGTGAGCTGAGTACAGTGAGTTATATTCAGGTGAGCTGAGTAGTGTGTGAGTTATATTCAGGTGAGCTGAGTAGAGTGTGAGTTATATTCAGGTGAGCTGAGTAGAGTGTGAGTTATATTCAGGTGAGCTGAGTAGTGTGTGAGTTATATTCAGGTGAGCTGAGTAGTGTGTGAGTTATATTCAGGTGAGCTGAGTAGTGTGTGAGTTATATTCAGGTGAGCTGAGTAGAGTGAGTTATATTCAGGTGAGCTGAGTAGTGTGTGAGTTATATTCAGGTGAGCTGAGTAGTGTGTGAGTTATATTCAGGTGAGCTGAGTAGTGTGTGAGTTATATTCAGGTGAGCTGAGTAGTGTGTGAGTTATATTCAGGTGTGCTGAGTAGAGCGAGTTATATTCAGGTGAGCTGAGTAGCGTGTGAGTTATATTCAGGTGAGCTGAGTAGAGTGTGAGTTATATTCAGGTGAGCTGAGTAGTGTGTGAGTTATATTCAGGTGAGCTGAGTAGTGTGTGAGTTATATTCAGGTGAGCTGAGTAGTGTGTGAGTTATATTCAGGTGAGCTGAGTAGAGTGTGAGTTATATTCAGGTAAGCTGAGTAGTGTGTGAGTTATATTCAGGTGATCTGAGTAGTGTGTGAGTTATATTCAGGTGAGCTGAGTAGAGTGTGAGTTATATTCAGGTGAGCTGAGTAGTGTGTGAGTTATATTCAGGTGAGCTGAGTAGTGTGTGAGTTATATTCAGGTGAGCTGAGTAGTGTGTGAGTTATATTCAGGTGAGCTGAGTAGAGTGTGAGTTATATTCAGGTGAGCTGAGTAGTGTGTGAGTTATATTCAGGTGAGCTGAGTAGAGTGTGAGTTATATTCAGGTGAGCTGAGTAGTGTGTGAGTTATATTCAGGTGAGCTGAGTACAGTGAGTTATATTCAGGTGAGCTGAGTAGTGTGTGAGATATAGTCAGGTGAGCTGAGTACAGTGAGTTATATTCAGGTGAGCTGAGCAGAGTGAGTTATATTCAGGTGAGCTGAGTAGAGTGTGAGTTATATTCAGGTGAGCTGAGTAGAGTGTGAGTTATATTCAGCTGAGCTGAGTAGTGTGTGAGTTATATTCAGGTGAGCTGAGTAGTGTGTGAGTTATATTCAGGTGAGCTGAGTAGTGCGTGAGTTATATTCAGGTGAGCTGAGTAGAGTGTGAGTTATATTCAGGTGAGCTGAGTAGTGTGAGTTATATTCAGGTGAGCTGAGTAGAGTGTGAGTTATATTCAGGTGAGCTGAGTAGAGTGTGAGTTATATTCAGGTGAGCTGAGTAGAGTGTGAGGTTTATTCAGGTGAGCTGAGTAGTGTGTGAGTTATATTCAGGTGAGCTGAGTAGAGTAAGTTGTATTCAGGTGAGCTGAGTAGAGTGTGAGTTATATTCAGGTGAGCTGAGTACAGTGAGTTATATTCAGGTGAGCTGAGTAGAGTGTGAGTTATATTCAGGTGAGCTGAGTACAGTGAGTTATATTCAGGTGAGCTGAGTACAGTGTGAGTTATATTCAGGTGAGCTGAGTAGAGTGTGAGTTATATTCAGGTGAGCTGAGTACAGTGAGTTATATTCAGGTGAGCTGAGTAGTGTGTGAGATATAGTCAGGTGAGCTGAGCAGAGTGAGTTATATTCAGGTGAGCTGAGTAGTGCGTGAGTTATATTCAGGTGAGCTGAGTAGAGTGTGAGTTATATTCAGGTGAGCTGAGTAGAGTAAGTTATATTCAGGTGAGCTGAGTAGAGTGTGAGTTATATTCAGGTGAGCTGAGTACAGTGAGTTATATTCAGGTGAGCTGAGTAGTGTGTGAGTTATATTCAGGTGAGCTGAGTAGTGTGTGAGTTATATTCAGGTGAGCTGAGTAGAGTGTGAGTTATATTCAGGTGAGCTGAGTAGAGTGTGAGTTATATTCAGGTGAGCTGAGTAGTGTGTGAGTTATATTCAGGTGAGCTGAGTAGAGTGTGAGTTATATTCAGGTGAGCTGAGTAGTGTGTGAATTATATTCAGGTGAGCTGAGTAGAGTGTGAGTTATATTCAGGTGAGCTGAGTAGAGTAAGTTATATTCAGGTGAGCTGAGTAGAGTGTGAGTTATATTCAGGTGAGCTGAGTACAGTGAGTTATATTCAGGTGAGCTGAGTAGTGTGTGAGTTATATTCAGGTGAGCTGAGTAGAGTGTGAGTTCTATTCAGGTGAGCTGAGTAGAGTGTGAGTTATATTCAGGTGAGCTGAGTAGTGTGTGAGTTATATTCAGGTGAGCTGAGTAGAGTGTGAGTTCTATTCAGGTGAGCTGAGTAGAGTGTGAGTTATATTCAGGTGAGCTGAGTAGAGTGTGAGTTATATTCAGGTGAGCTGAGTACAGTGAGTTATATTCAGGTGAGCTGAGTAGTGTGTGAGTTATATTCAGGTGAGCTGAGTAGAGTGTGAGTTATATTCAGGTGAGCTGAGTACAGTGAGTTATATTCAGGTGAGCTGAGTAGTGTGTGAGTTATATTCAGGTGAGCTGAGTACAGTGAGTTATATTCAGGTGAGCTGAGTAGTGTGTGAGTTATAGTCAGGTGAGCTGAGTAGAGTGTGAGTTATATTCAGGTGAGCTGAGTAGAGTGTGAGTTATATTCAGGTGAGCTGAGTAGAGTGTGAGTTATATTCAGGTGAGCTGAGTAGAGAGTGAGTTATATTCAGGTGAGCTGAGTAGAGTGTGAGTTATATTCAGGTGAGCTGAGTACAGTGAGTTATATTCAGGTGAGCTGAGTAGTGTGTGAGTTATAGTCAGGTGAGCTGAGTAGAGTGTGAGTTATATTCAGGTGAGCTGAGTAGAGTGTGAGTTATATTCAGGTGAGCTGAGTAGTGTGTGAGTTATATTCAGGAGAGCTGAGTAGAGTGTGAGTTATATTCAGGTGAGCTGAGTAGAGTGTGAGTTATATTCAGGTGAGCTGAGTACAGTGAGTTATATTCAGGTGAGCTGAGTAGTGTGTGAGTTATAGTCAGGTGAGCTGAGTAGAGTGTGAGTTATATTCAGGTGAGCTGAGTAGAGTGTGAGCTATATTCAGGTGAGCTGAGTAGTGTGTGAGTTATATTCAGGAGAGCTGAGTAGAGTGTGAGTTATATTCAGGTGAGCTGAGTAGTGTGTGAGTTATATTCAGGTGAGCTGAGTAGTGTGTGAGTTATATTCCGATGAGCTGAGTAGAGTGTGAGTTAGATTCAGGTGAGCTGAGTAGAGTGTGAGTTATATTCAGGTGAGCTGAGTAGAGTGTGAGTTATATTCAGGTGAGCTGAGTAGAGTGTGAGTTATATTCAGGTGAGCTGAGTAGTGTGTGAGTTATATTCAGGTGAGCTGAGCAGAGTGAGTTATATTCAGGTGAGCTGAGTAATGTGTGAGTTATATTCAGGTGAGCTGAGTAGAGTGTGAGTTATATTGAGGTGAGCTGAATAGTGTGTGAGTTATATTCAGGTGAGCTGAGCAGAGTGAGTTATATTCAGGTGAGCTGAGTAGAGTGTGAGTTATATTCAGCTGAGCTGAGTAGAGTGTGAGTTATATTCAGGTGAGCTGAGTAGAGTGTGAGTTATATTCAGGTGAGCTGAGTAGTGTGTGAGTTATATTCAGGTGAGCTGAGCAGAGTGAGTTATATTCAGGTGAGCTGAGTAATGTGTGAGTTATATTCAGGTGAGCTGAGTAGAGTGTGAGTTATATTGAGGTGAGCTGAATAGTGTGTGAGTTATATTCAGGTGAGCTGAGCAGAGTGAGTTATATTCAGGTGAGCTGAGTAGAGTGTGAGTTATATTCAGGTGAGCTGAGTACAGTGTGAGTTATATTCAGGTGAGCTGAGTTGAGTGTGAGTTATATTCAGGTGAGCTGAGTAGTGTGTGAGTTATATTCAGGTGAGCTGAGTAGAGTATGAGCTATATTCAGGTGAGCTGAGTAGTGTGTGAGTTATATTCATGTGAGCCGAGTAGAGTGTGAGTTATATTCAGGTGAGCTGAGCAGAGTGAGTTATATTCAGGTGAGCTGAGTAGAGTGTGAGTTATATTCAGGTGAGCTGAGTAGAGTGTGAGTTATATTCAGGTGAGCTAAGGAGAGTGTGAGTTATATTCAGGTGAGCTGAGTAGAGTGTGAGTTATATTCAGGTGAGCTGAGTAGTGTGTGAGTTATATTCAGGAGAGCTGAGTAGAGTGTGAGTTATATTCAGGTGAGCTGAGCAGAGTGAGTTATATTCAGGTGAGCTGAGTAGTGCGTGAGTTATATTCAGGTGAGCTGAGTAGAGTGTGCGTTATATTCAGGTGAGCTGAGTAGTGTGTGAGTTATATTCAGGTGAGCTGAGTAGAGTGTGAGTTATATTCAGGTGAGCTGAGTTGTGTGTGAGTTATATTCAGGTGAGCTGAGTAGAGTGTGAGTTATATTCAGGTGAGCTGAGCAGAGTGAGTTATATTCAGGTGAGCTGAGTAGTGTGTGAGTTAGATTCAGGTGAGCTGAGTAGAGTGTGAGTTATATTCAGGTGAGCTGAGTTGTGTGTGAGTTATATTCAGGTGAGCTGAGCAGAGTGTGAGTTATATTCAGGTGAGCTGAGTAGAGTGTGAGTTATATTCAGGTGAGCTGAGTTGTGTGTGAGTTATATTCAGGTGACCTGAGTAGAGTGTGAGTTATATTCAGGTGAGCTGAGTAGAGTGAGTTATATTCAGGTGAGCTGGATAGTGTGTGAGTTAGATTCAGGTGAGCTGAGTAGTGTGTGAGTTATATTCAGGTGAGCTGAGTAGAGTGAGTTATATTCAGGTGAGCTGAGTAGTGTGTGAGTTATATTCAGGTGAGCTGAGTAGAGTGTGAGTTATATTCAGGTGAGCTGAGTAGAGTGTGAGTTATATTCAGCTGAGCTGAGTAGTGTGTGAGTTATATTCAGGTGAGCTGAGTAGTGTGTGAGTTATATTCAGGTGAGCTGAGTAGTGTGTGTGTTATATTCAGGTGAGCTGAGTAGTGTGTGAGTTATATTCAGGTGAGCTGAGTAGAGTGTGAGTTATATTCAGGTGAGCTGAGTAGTGTGTGAGTTATATTCAGGTGAGCTGAGTAGAGTGTGAGTTATATTCAGGTGAGCTGAGTAGAGTGTGAGTTATATTCAGCTGAGCTGAGTCGTGTGTGAGTTATATTCAGGTGAGCTGAGTAGTGTGTGAGTTATATTCAGGTGAGCTGAGTAGTGTGTGTGTTATATTCATGTGAGCTGAGTAGTGTGTGAGTTATATTCAGGTGAGCTGAGTAGTGTGTGAGTTATATTCAGGTGAGCTGAGTAGTGTGTGAGTTATATTCAGGTGAGCTGAGTAGTGTGTGAGTTATATTCAGGTGAGCTGAGTAGTGTGTGAGTTATATTCAGGTGAGCTGAGTCGAGCGAGTTATATTCAGGTGAGCTGAGTAGCGTGTGAGTTATATTCAGGTGAGCTGAGTAGAGTGTGAGTTATATTCAGGTGAGCTGAGTAGTGTGTGAGTTATATTCAGGTGAGCTGAGTAGTGTGTGAGTTATATTCAGGTGAGCTGAGTAGTGTGTGAGTTATATTCAGGTGAGCTGAGTAGAGTGTGAGTTATATTCAGGTGAGCTGAGTAGTGTGTGAGTTATATTCAGGTGAGCTGAGTAGTGTGTGAGTTATATTCAGGTGAGCTGAGTAGAGTGTGAGTTATATTCAGGTGAGCTGAGTAGTGTGTGAGTTATATTCAGGTGAGCTGAGTAGTGTGTGAGTTATATTCAGGTGAGCTGAGTAGTGTGTGAGTTATATTCAGGTGAGCTGAGTAGAGTGTGAGTTATATTCAGGTGAGCTGAGTAGTGTGTGAGTTATATTCAGGTGAGCTGAGTACAGTGAGTTATATTCAGGTGAGCTGAGTAGTGTGTGAGATATAGTCAGGTGAGCTGAGTACAGTGAGTTATATTCAGGTGAGCTGAGCAGAGTGAGTTATATTCAGGTGAGCTGAGTAGAGTGTGAGTTATATTCAGGTGAGCTGAGTAGAGTGTGAGTTATATTCAGCTGAGCTGAGTAGTGTGTGACTTATATTCAGGTGAGCTGAGTAGAGTGTGAGTTATATTCAGGTGAGCTGAGTAGTGCGTGAGTTATATTCAGGTGAGCTGAGTAGAGTGTGAGTTATATTCAGGTGAGCTGAGTAGTGTGAGTTATATTCAGGTGAGCTGAGTAGAGTGTGAGTTATATTCAGGTGAGCTGAGTCGAGTGTGAGTTATATTCAGGTGAGCTGAGTAGAGTGTGAGTTATATTGAGGTGAGCTGAGTAGTGTGTGAGTTATATTCAGGTGAGCTGAGTAGAGTAAGTTGTATTCAGGTGAGCTGAGTAGAGTGTGAGTTATATTCAGGTGAGCTGAGTACAGTGAGTTATATTCAGGTGAGCTGAGTAGAGTGTGAGTTATATTCAGGTGAGCTGAGTACAGTGAGTTATATTCAGGTGAGCTGAGTACAGTGTGAGTTATATTCAGGTGAGCTGAGTAGAGTGTGAGTTATATTCAGGTGAGCTGAGTACAGTGAGTTATATTCAGGTGAGCTGAGTAGTGTGTGAGATATAGTCAGGTGAGCTGAGCAGAGTGAGTTATATTCAGGTGAGCTGAGTAGTGCGTGAGTTATATTCAGGTGAGCTGAGTAGAGTGTGAGTTATATTCAGGTGAGCTGAGTAGAGTAAGTTATATTCAGGTGAGCTGAGTAGAGTGTGAGTTATATTCAGGTGAGCTGAGTACAGTGAGTTATATTCAGGTGAGCTGAGTAGTGTGTGAGTTATATTCAGGTGAGCTGAGTAGTGTGTGAGTTATATTCAGGTGAGCTGAGTAGAGTGTGAGTTATATTCAGGTGAGCTGAGTAGTGTGTGAATTATATTCAGGTGAGCTGAGTAGAGTGTGAGTTATATTCAGGTGAGCTGAGTAGAGTGTGAGTTATATTCAGGTGAGCTGAGTAGTGTGTGAGTTATATTCAGGTGAGCTGAGTAGAGTGTGAGTTATATTCAGGTGAGCTGAGTAGTGTGTGAATTATATTCAGGTGAGCTGAGTAGAGTGTGAGTTATATTCAGGTGAGCTGAGTAGAGTAAGTTATATTCAGGTGAGCTGAGTAGAGTGTGAGTTATATTCAGGTGAGCTGAGTACAGCGAGTTATATTCAGGTGAGCTGAGTAGTGTGTGAGTTATATTCAGGTGAGCTGAGTAGAGTGTGAGTTCTATTCAGGTGAGCTGAGTAGAGTGTGAGTTATATTCAGGTGAGCTGAGTAGTGTGTGAGTTATATTCAGGTGAGCTGAGTAGAGTGTGAGTTCTATTCAGGTGAGCTGAGTAGAGTGTGAGTTATATTCAGGTGAGCTGAGTAGAGTGTGAGTTATATTCAGGTGAGCTGAGTACAGTGAGTTATATTCAGGTGAGCTGAGTAGTGTGTGAGTTATATTCAGGTGAGCTGAGTAGAGTGTGAGTTCTATTCAGGTGAGCTGAGTAGAGTGTGAGTTATATTCAGGTGAGCTGAGTAGTGTGTGAGTTATATTCAGGTGAGCTGAGTAGAGTGAGTTATATTCAGGTGAGCTGAGTAGTGTGTAAGTTATATTCAGGTGAGCTGAGTAGTGTGTGAGTTATATTCAGGTGAGCTGAGTAGAGTGAGTTATATTCAGGTGAGCTGAGTAGTGTGTGAGTTATATTCAGGTGAGCTGAGTAGTGTGTGAGTTATATTCAGGTGAGCTGAGTAGTGTGTGAGTTATATTCAGGTGAGCTGAGTAGTGTGTGAGTTATATTCAGGTGAGCTGAGTAGAGCGAGTTATATTCAGGTGAGCTGAGTAGCGTGTGAGTTATATTCAGGTGAGCTGAGTAGAGTGTGAGTTATATTCAGGTGAGCTGAGTAGTGTGTGAGTTATATTCAGGTGAGCTGAGTAGTGTGTGAGCTTTATTCAGGTGAGCTGAGTAGAGTGTGAGTTATATTCAGGTGAGCTGAGTAGTGTGTGAGTTATATTCAGGTGAGCTGAGTAGTGTGTGAGTTATATTCAGGTGAGCTGAGTAGAGTGTGAGTTATATTCAGGTTAGCTGAGTAGTGTGTGAGTTATATTCAGGTGAGCTGAGTAGTGTGTGAGTTATATTCAGGTGAGCTGAGTAGTGTGTGAGTTATATTCAGGTGAGCTGAGTAGAGTGTGAGTTATATTCAGGTGAGCTGAGTAGTGTGTGAGTTATATTCAGGTGAGCTGAGTAGAGTGTGAGTTATATTCTGGTGAGCTGAGTAGTGTGTGAGTTATATTCAGGTGAGCTGAGTACAGTGAGTTATATTCAGGTGAGCTGAGTAGTGTGTGAGATATAGTCAGGTGAGCTGAGTACAGTGAGTTATATTCAGGTGAGCTGAGCAGAGTGAGTTATATTCAGGTGAGCTGAGTAGAGTGTGAGTTATATTCAGGTGAGCTGAGTAGAGTGTGAGTTATATTCAGCTGAGCTGAGTAGTGTGTGAGTTATATTCAGGTGAGCTGAGTAGAGTGTGAGTTATATTCAGGTGAGCTGAGTAGTGCGTGAGTTATATTCAGGTGAGCTGAGTAGAGTGTGAGTTATATTCAGGTGAGCTGAGTAGTGTGAGTTATATTCAGGTGAGCTGAGTAGAGTGTGAGTTATATTCAGGTGAGCTGAGTAGAGTGTGAGTTATATTCAGGTGAGCTGAGTAGAGTGTGAGTTATATTCAGGTGAGCTGAGTAGTGTGTGAGTTATATTCAGGTGAGCTGAGTAGAGTAAGTTATATTCAGGTGAGCTGAGTAGAGTGTGAGTTATATTCAGGTGAGCTGAGTACAGTGAGTTATATTCAGGTGAGCTGAGTAGAGTGTGAGTTATATTCAGGTGAGCTGAGTACAGTGAGTTATATTCAGGTGAGCTGAGTACAGTGTGAGTTATATTCAGGTGAGCTGAGTAGAGTGTGAGTTATATTCAGGTGAGCTGAGTACAGTGAGTTATATTCAGGTGAGCTGAGTAGTGTGTGAGATCTTGTCAGGTGAGCTGAGTAGAGTGAGTTATATTCAGGTGAGCTGAGTAGTGTGTGAATTATATTCAGGTGAGCTGAGTAGAGTGTGAGTTATATTCAGGTGAGCTGAGTAGTGTGAGTTATATTCAGGTGAGCTGAGTAGAGTGTGAGTTATATTCAGGTGAGCTGAGTAGAGTGTGAGTTATATTCAGGTGAGCTGAGTAGTGTGTGAGTTATATTCAGGTGAGCTGAGTAGAGTAAGTTATATTCAGGTGAGCTGAGTAGAGTGTGAGTTATATTCAGGTGAGCTGAGTACAGTGAGTTATATTCAGGTGAGCGGAGTAGTGTGTGAGTTATAGTCAGGTGAGCTGAGTAGAGTGTGAGTTATATTCAGGTGAGCTGAGTAGAGTGTGAGTTATATTCAGGTGAGCTGAGTAGTGTGTGAGTTATATTCAGGAGAGCTGAGTAGAGTGTGAGTTATATTCAGGTGAGCTGAGTAGTGTGTGAGTTATATTCAGGTGAGCTGAGTAGTGTGTGAGTTATATTCCGATGAGCTGAGTAGAGTGTGAGTTAGATTCAGGTGAGCTGAGTAGTGTGTGAGTTATATTCAGGTGAGCTGAGTAGAGTATGAGTTATATTCAGGTGAGCTGAGTAGAGTGTGAGTTATATTCAGGTGAGCTGAGTAGTGTGTGAGTTATATTCAGGTGAGCTGAGTAGTGTGTGAGTTATATTCATGTGAGCTGAGTAGAGTGTGAGTTATATTCAGGTGAGCTGAGTAGAGTGTGAGTTATATTCAGGTGAGCTGAGTAGTGTGTGAGTTTTATTCAGGTGAGCTGAGCAGAGTGAGTTATATTCAGGTGAGCTGAGTAATGTGTGAGTTATATTCAGGTGAGCTGAGTAGAGTGTGAGTTATATTGAGGTGAGCTGAATAGTGTGTGAGTTATATTCAGGTGAGCTGAGCAGAGTGAGTTATATTCAGGTGAGCTGAGTAGAGTGTGAGTTATATTCAGGTGAGCTGAGTACAGTGTGAGTTATATTCAGGTGAGCTGAGTTGAGTGTGAGTTATATTCAGGTGAGCTGAGTAGTGTGTGAGTTATATTCAGGTGAGCTGAGTAGAGTATGAGCTATATTCAGGTGAGCTGAGTAGTGTGTGAGTTATATTCATGTGAGCCGAGTAGAGTGTGAGTTATATTCAGGTGAGCTGAGCAGAGTGAGTTATATTCAGGTGAGCTGAGTAGAGTGTGAGTTATATTCAGGTGAGCTGAGTAGAGTGTGAGTTATATTCAGGTGAGCTAAGTAGAGTGTGAGTTATATTCAGGTGAGCTGAGTAGAGTGTGAGTTATATTCAGGTGAGCTGAGTAGTGTGTGAGTTATATTCAGGAGAGCTGAGTAGAGTGTGAGTTATATTCAGGTGAGCTGAGCAGAGTGAGTTATATTCAGGTGAGCTGAGTAGTGCGTGAGTTATATTCAGGTGAGCTGAGTAGAGTGTGAGTTATATTCAGGTGAGCTGAGTAGTATGTGAGTTATATTCAGGTGAGCTGAGTAGAGTGTGAGTTATATTCAGGTGAGCTGAGTAGAGTGTGAGTTATATTCAGGTGAGCTGAGCAGAGTGAGTTATATTCAGGTGAGCTGAGTAGTGTGTGAGTTAGATTCAGGTGAGCTGAGTAGAGTGTGAGTTATATTCCGGTGAGCTGAGTTGTGTGTGAGTTATATTCAGGTGAGCTGAGCAGAGTGTGAGTTATATTCAGGTGAGCTGAGTAGAGTGTGAGTTATATTCAGGTGAGCTGAGTTGTGTGTGAGTTATATTCAGGTGAGCTGAGCAGAGTGTGAGTTATATTCAGGTGAGCTGAGTAGAGTGTGAGTTATATTCAGGTGAGCTGAGTTGTGTGTGAGTTATATTCAGGTGAGCTGAGTAGAGTGTGAGTTATATTCAGGTGAGCTGAGTAGTGTGTGAGTTATATTCAGGTGAGCTGAGTAGAGTGAGTTATATTCAGGTGAGCTGGATAGTGTGTGAGTTAGATTCAGGTGAGCTGAGTAGTGTGTGAGTTATATTCAGGTGAGCTGAGTAGAGTGAGTTATATTCAGGTGAGCTGAGTAGTGTGTGAGTTATATTCAGGTGAGCTGAGTAGTGTGTGAGTTATATTCAGGTGAGCTGAGTAGAGTCTGAGTGATATTCAGGTGAGCTGAGTAGAGTGTGAGTTATATTCAGCTGAGCTGAGTACTGTGTGAGTTATATTCAGGTGAGCTGAGTAGTGTGTGAGTTATATTCAGGTGAGCTGAGTAGTGTGTGTGTTATATTCATGTGAGCTGAGTAGTGTGTGAGTTATATTCAGGTGAGCTGAGTAGTGTGTGAGTTATATTCATGTGAGCTGAGTAGAGTGTGAGTTATATTCAGGTGAGCTGAATAGTGTGTGAGTTATATTCAGGTGAGCTGAGCAGAGTGAGTTATATTCAGGTGAGCTGAGTAGAGTGAGTTATATTCAGGTGAGCTGAGTAGAGTGAGTTATATTCAGGTGAGCTGAGTAGAGTGTGAGTTAGATTCAGGTGAGCTGAGTAGACTGTGAGTTATATTCAGGTAAGCTGAGTAGAGTGTGAGTTAGATTCAGGTGAGCTGAGTAGTGTGTGAGTTATATTCAGGTGAGCTGAGTTGAGTGTGAGTTATATTCAGGTGAGCTGAATAGTGTGTGAGTTATATTCAGGTGAGCTGAGTAGTGTGTGAGTTATATTCAGGTGAGCTGAGTAGACTGTGAGTTATATTCAGGTGAGCTGAGTAGTGTGTGAGTTATATTCAGGTGAGCTGAGTAGACTGTGAGTTATATTCAGGTAAGCTGAGTAGAGTGTGAGTTATCTTCAGGTGAGCTGAGTAGTGTGTGAGTTAGATTCAGGTGAGCTGAGTAGTGTGTGAGTTATATTCAGGTGAGCTGAGTTGAGTGTGAGTTATATTCAGGTGAGCTGAATAGTGTGTGAGTTATATTCAGGTGAGCCGAGTAGAGTGTGAGTGATATTCAGGTGAGCTGAGTAGAGTATGAGCTATATTCAGGTGAGCTGAGCAGAGTGAGTTATATTCAGGTGAGCTGAGTAGTGTGTGAGTTATATTCATGTGAGCCGAGTAGAGTCTGAGTTATATTCAGGTGAGCTGAGTAGAGTGTGAGTTATATTCAGGTGATCTGAGTAGAGTGAGTTATATTCAGGTGAGCTGAGTAGAGTGTGAGTTATATTCAGGTGAGCTGAGTAGTGTGTGAGTTATATTCAGGTGAGCTGAGTAGAGTGTGAGTTATATTCAGGTGAGCTGAGCAGAGTGAGTTATATTCAGGTGAGCTGAGTAGTATGTGAGTTATATTCAGGTGAGCTGAGTAGAGAGTGAGTTATATTCAGGTAAGCTGAGTAGAGTGTGCGTTAGATTCAGGTGAGCTGAGTAGAGTGTGAGTTATATTCAGGTGAGCTGAGTAGTATGTGAGTTATATTCAGGTGAGCTGAGCAGAGTGAGATATATTCAGGTGAGCTGAGTAGAGTGTGAGTTATATTCAGGTGAGCTGAGTAGTATGTGAGTTATATTCAGGTGAGCTGAGCAGAGTGAGTTATATTCAGGTGAGCTGAGTAGAGTGTGAGTTATATTCAGGTGAGCTGAGTAGAGTGTGAGTTATATTCAGGTGAGCAGAGTAGTGTGTGAGTTATATTCAGGTGAGCTGAGCAGAGTGAGTTATATTCAGGTGAGCTGAGTAGTGTGTGAGTTATATTCAGGTAAGCTGAGTAGAGTGTGCGTTAGATTCAGGTGAGCTGAGTAGTATGTGAGTTATATTCAGGTGAGCTGAGTAGAGAGTGAGTTATATTCAGGTAAGCTGAGTAGAGTGTGCGTTAGATTCAGGTGAGCTGAGTAGAGTGTGAGTTATATTCAGGTGAGCTGAGTAGTATGTGAGTTATATTCAGGTGAGCTGAGCAGAGTGAGATATATTCAGGTGAGCTGAGTAGAGTGTGAGTTATATTCAGGTGAGCTGAGTAGTATGTGAGTTATATTCAGGTGAGCTGAGCAGAGTGAGTTATATTCAGGTGAGCTGAGTAGAGTGTGAGTTATATTCAGGTGAGCTGAGTAGAGTGTGAGTTATATTCAGGTGAGCAGAGTAGTGTGTGAGTTATATTCAGGTGAGCTGAGCAGAGTGAGTTATATTCAGGTGAGCTGAGTAGTGTGTGAGTTATATTCAGGTGAGCTGAGTAGAGCGTGAGTTATATTCATGTGAGCTGAGTAGTGTGTGAGTTATATTCAGGTGAGCTGAGTATAGTGTGAGTTATATTCAGGTGAGCTGAGTATAGTGTGAGTTATATTCAGGTGAGCTGAGTAGAGTGTGAGTTATATTCGGGTGAGCTGAGTAGTTTGTGAGTTATATTCAGGTGAGCTGAGTAGAGTGTGAGTTATATTCAGGTGAGCTGAGTAGAGTGTGCGTTAGATTCAGGTGAGCTGAGTAGAGTGTGAGTTATATTCAGGTGAGCTGAGTAGTATGTGAGTTATATTCAGGTGAGCTGAGCAGAGTGAGATATATTCAGGTGAGCTGAGTAGAGTGTGAGTTATATTCAGGTGAGCTGAGTAGTATGTGAGTTATATTCAGGTGAGCTGAGCAGAGTGAGTTATATTCAGGTGAGCTGAGTAGAGTGTGAGTTATATTCAGGTGAGCTGAGTAGAGTGTGAGTTATATTCAGGTGAGCAGAGTAGTGTGTGAGTTATATTCAGGTGAGCTGAGCAGAGTGAGTTATATTCAGGTGAGCTGAGTAGTGTGTGAGTTATATTCAGGTAAGCTGAGTAGAGTGTGCGTTAGATTCAGGTGAGCTGAGTAGTATGTGAGTTATATTCAGGTGAGCTGAGTAGAGAGTGAGTTATATTCAGGTAAGCTGAGTAGAGTGTGCGTTAGATTCAGGTGAGCTGAGTAGAGTGTGAGTTATATTCAGGTGAGCTGAGTAGTATGTGAGTTATATTCAGGTGAGCTGAGCAGAGTGAGATATATTCAGGTGAGCTGAGTAGAGTGTGAGTTATATTCAGGTGAGCTGAGTAGTATGTGAGTTATATTCAGGTGAGCTGAGCAGAGTGAGTTATATTCAGGTGAGCTTAGTAGAGTGTGAGTTATATTCAGGTGAGCTGAGTAGAGTGTGAGTTATATTCAGGTGAGCAGAGTAGTGTGTGAGTTATATTCAGGTGAGCTGAGCAGAGTGAGTTATATTCAGGTGAGCTGAGTAGTGTGTGAGTTATATTCAGGTGAGCTGAGTAGAGCGTGAGTTATATTCATGTGAGCTGAGTAGTGTGTGAGTTATATTCAGGTGAGCTGAGTATAGTGTGAGTTATATTCAGGTGAGCTGAGTATAGTGTGAGTTATATTCAGGTGAGCTGAGTAGAGTGTGAGTTATATTCGGGTGAGCTGAGTAGTTTGTGAGTTATATTCAGGTGAGCTGAGTAGAGTGTGAGTTATATTCAGGTGAGCTGAGTAGAGTGTGAGTTATATTCAGGTGAGCTGAGTAGTTTGTGAGTTATATTCAGGTAAGCTAAGTAGAGTGAGTTATATTCAGGTGAGCTGAGTAGAGTGTAAGTTATATTCAGGTGAGCTGAGTAGTGTGTGAGTTATATTCAGGTAAGCTAAGTAGAGTGAGTTATATTCAGGTGAGCTGAGTAGTGTGTGAGTTATATTCAGCTGAGCTGAGTAGTGTTTGAGTTATATTCAGGTGAGCTGAGTAGAGTGTGAATTATATTCAGCTGAGCTGAGTAGAGTGTGAGTTATATTCAGCTGAGCTGAGTAGAGTGTGAGTTATATTCAGGTAAGCTGAGTAGAGTGAGTTATATTCAGGTGAGCTGAGTAGTGTGTGAGTTATATTCAGGTGAGCTGAGTAGTGTGTGAGTTATATTCAGGTGAGCTGAGTAGTGTGTGAGTTATATTCAGGTGAGCTGAGTAGAGTGTGTATTATATTCAGCTGAGCTGAGTAGAGTGTGAGTTATATTCAGGTAAGCTGAGTAGAGTGAGTTATATTCAGGTGAGCTGAGTAGTGTGTGAGTTATATTCAGGTGAGCTGAGTAGAGTGTGAGTTATATTCAGGTGAGCTGAGTAATGTGTGAGTTATATTCAGGTGAGCTGAGTAGTGTGTGAGTTATATTCAGGTGAGCTGAGTAGTGTGTGAGTTATATTCAGGTGAGCTGAGTAGTGTGTGAGTTATATTCAGGTGAGCTGAGTAGAGTGTGAGTTATATTCAGGTGAGCTGAGTAGTGTGTGAGTTATATTCAGGTGAGCTGAGTAGAGTGTGAGTTATATTCAGGTGAGCTGAGTAATGTGTGAGTTATATTCAGGTGAGCTGAGTAGTGTGTGAGTTATATTCAGGTGAGCTGAGCAGAGTGAGTTATATTCATGTGAGCTGAGTAGTGTGTGAGTTATATTCAGGTGAGCTGAGTAGAGTGTGAGTTATATTCAGGTGAGCTGAGTAATGTGTGAGTTATATTCAGGTGAGCTGAGTAGTGTGTGAGTTATATTCAGGTGAGCTGAGCAGAGTGAGTTATATTCAGGTGAGCTGAGTAGTGTGTGAGTTATATTCAGGTGAGCTGAGTAGAGTGTGAGTTATATTCAGGTGAGCTGAGTAGTGTGTGAGTTATATTCAGGTGAGCTGAGTAATGTGTGAGTTATATTCAGGTGAGCTGAGTAGTGTGTGAGTTATATTCAGGTGAGCTGAGCAGAGTGAGTTATATTCAGGTGAGCTGAGTAGTGTGTGAGTTATATTCAGGTGAGCTGAGTAGAGTGAATTATATTCAGGTGAGCTGAGTAGAGTGTGAGTTATATTCAGGTGAGCTGAGTAGAGTGAGTTATATTCAGGTGAGCTGAGTAGAGTGTGACTTATATTCAGGTGAGCTGAGCAGAGTGAGTTATATTCAGGTGAGCTGAGTAGTGTGTGAGTTATATTCAGGTGAGCTGAGTAGAGTGAATTATATTCAGGTGAGCTGAGTAGAGTGTGAGTTATATTCAGGTGAGCTGAGCAGAGTGAGTTATATTCAGGTGAGCTGAGTAGAGTGTGACTTATATTCAGGTGAGCTGAGCAGAGTGAGTTATATTCAGGTGAGCTGAGTAGTGTGTGAGTTATATTCAGGTGAGCTGAGTAGAGTGAATTATATTCAGGTGAGCTGAGTAGAGTGTGAGTTATATTCAGGTGAGCTGAGTAGAGTGTGAGTTATATTCAGGTGAGCTGAGTAGAGTGAGTTATATTCAGGTGAGCTGAATAGTGTGTGAGTTATATTCAGGTGAGCTGAGTAGAGTGAGTTATATTCAGGTGAGCTGAGTAGAGTGTGACTTATATTCAGGTGAGCTGAGCAGAGTGAGTTATATTCAGGTGAGCTGAGTAGTGTGTGAGTTATATTCAGGTGAGCTGAGTAGAGTGAATTATATTCAGGTGAGCTGAGTAGAGTGTGAGTTATATTCAGGTGAGCTGAGTAGTGTGTGAGTTATATTCAGGTGAGCTGAGTAGTGTGGGAGTTATATTCAGGTGAGCTGAGTAGAGTGAATTATATTCAGGTGAGCTGAGTAGAGTGTGAGTTATATTCAGGTGAGCTGAGTAGAGTGTGAGTTATATTCAGGTGAGCTGAGTAGAGTGTGAGTTATATTCAGGTGAGCTGAGTAGAGTGTGTGTTATATTCAGGTGAGCTGAGTAGAGTGTGAGTTATATTCAGGTGAGCTGAGTAGTGTGTGAGTTATATTCAGGTGAGCTGAGTAGAGTGTGAGTTATATTCAGGTGAGCTGAGTAGTGTGTGAGTTATATTCAGGTGAGCTGAGTAGAGTGTGAGTTATATTCAGGTGAGCTGAGTTGTGTGTGAGTCATATTCAGGTGAGCTGAGTAGAGTGTGAGTTATATTCAGGTGAGCTGAGTAGAGTGAGTTATATTCAGGTGAGCTGAGTAGAGTGTCAGTTATATTCAGGTGAGCTGAGTTGTGTGTGAGTTATATTCAGGTGAGCTGAGTAGAGTGTGAGTTATATTCAGGTGAGCTGAGTAGAGTGTGAGTTATATTCAGGTGAGCTGAGTAGCGTGTGAGTTATATTCAGGTGAGCTGAGTTGTGTGTGAGTCATATTCAGGTGAGCTGAGTAGCGTGTGAGTTATATTCAGGTGAGCTGAGTAGTGTGTGAGTTATATTCAGGTGAGCTGAGTAGAGTGTGAGTTATATTCAGGTGAGCTGAGTAGAGTGTGAGTTATATTCAGGTGAGCTGAGTAGCGTGTGAGTTATATTCAGGTGAGCTGAGTTGTGTGTGAGTCATATTCAGGTGAGCTGAGTAGCGTGTGAGTTATATTCAGGTGAGCTGAGTAGTGTGTGAGTTATATTCAGGTGAGCTGAGTAGAGAGACAGTTATATTCAGGTGAGCTGAGTAGCGTGTGAGTTATTTTCATGTGAGCTGAGTAGTGTGTGAGTTATATTCAGGTGAGCTGAGTAGTGTGTGAGTTATATTCATGTGAGCTGAGTAGAGTGTGAGTTATATTCAGGTCAGCTGAGTAGAGTGAGTTATATTCAGGTGAGCTGAGTAGAGTGTGAGTTATATTCAGGTGAGCTGAGTAGTGTGTGAGTTATATTCAGGTGAGCTGAGTAGTGTGTGAGTTATATTCAGGTGAGCTGAGTAGTGTGTGAGTTATATTCAGGTGAGCTGAGTAGAGCGTGAGTTATATTCAGGTGAGCTGAGTAGTGTGTGAGTTATATTCAGGTGAGCTGAGTAGTGTGTGAGTTATATTCATGTGAGCTGAGTAGAGTGTGAGTTATATTCAGGTGAGCTGAGTAGAGAGAGAGTTATATTCAGGTGAGCTGAGTAGTGTGTGAGTTATATTCAGGTGAGCTGAGTAGTGTGTGAGTTATATTCAGGTGAGCTGAGTAGAGTGTGAATTATATTCAGGTGAGCTGAGTAGAGTGTGAGTTATATTCAGCTGAGCTGAGTAGTGTGTGAGTTATATTCAGGTGAGCTGAGTAGTGTGTGAGTTATATTCAGGTAAGCTAAGTAGATTGAGTTATATTCAGGTGAGCTGAGTAGTGTGTGAGTTATATTCAGGTGAGCTGAGTAGAGTGTGAGTTATATTCAGCTGAGCTGAGTAGTGTGTGAGTTATATTCAGGTGAGCTGAGTAGAGTGTGAATTATATTCAGCTGAGCTGAGTAGAGTGTGAGTTATATTCAGCTGAGCTGAGTAGTGTGTGAGTTATATTCAGGTGAGCTGAGTAGTGTGTGAGTTATATTCAGGTAAGCTAAGTAGATTGAGTTATATTCAGGTGAGCTGAGTAGTGTGTGAGTTATATTCAGGTGAGCTGAGTAGTGTGTGAGTTATATTCAGGTGAGCTGAGTAGAGTGAGTTATATTCAGGTGAGCTGAGTAGTGTGTGAGTTATATTCAGGTGAGCTGAGTAGAGTGTGAGTTATATTCAGGTGAGCTGAGTAGAGTGAGTTATATTCAGGTGAGCTGAGTAGAGTGTGAGTTATATTCAGGAGAGCTGAGTAGTGTGTGAGTTATATTCAGGTGAGCTGAGTAGAGTGTGAGTTATATTCAGGTGAGTTGAGTAGTGTGTGAGTTATATTCAGGTGAGCTGAGTAGAGTGTGAGTTATATTCAGGTGAGCTGAGTAGTGTGTGAATTATATTCAGGTGAGCTGAGTAGAGTGTGAGTTATATTCAGATGAGCTGAGTAGTGTGTGAATTATATTCAGGTGAGCTGAGTAGTGTGTGAGTTATATTCAGGTGAGCTGAGTAGTGTGTGAGTTATATTCAGGTGAGCTGAGTAGTGTGTGAGTTATATTCAGGTAAGCTGAGTAGTGTGTGAGTTATATTCAGGTGAGCTGAGTAGTGTGTGAGTTATAGTCAGGTAAGCTGAGTAGTGTGTGAGTTATATTCAGGTGATCTGAGTAGTGTGTGAGTTATATTCAGGTGAGCTGAGCAGAGTGAGTTATATTCAGGTGAGCTGAGTAGTGTGTGAGTTATATTCAGGTGAGCTAAGCAGTGTGTGAGTTATATTCAGGTGAGCTGAGTAGTGTGTGAGTTATATTCAGGTGAGCTGAGCAGAGTGAGTTATATTCAGCTGAGCTGAGTAGTGTGTGAGTTATATTCAGGTGAGCTGAGTAGAGTGTGAGTTATATTCAGGTGAGCTGAGTAGAGTGTGAGTTATATTCAGCTGAGCTGAGTAGTGTGTGAGTTATATTCAGGTGAGCTGAGTAGAGTGTGAGTTATATTCAGGTGAGCTGAGTAGTGTGTGAGTTATATTCAGGTGAGCTGAGGAGAGTGTGAGTTATATTCAGGTGAGCTGAGTAGTGTGTGAGTTATATTCAGGTGAGCTGAGTAGTGTGTGAATTATATTCAGGTGAGCTGAGTAGAGTGTGAGTTATATTCAGGTGAGCTGAGTAGTGTGTGAGTTATATTCAGGTGAGCTAAGTAGCGTGAGTTATATTCAGGTGAGCTGAGTAGAGTGTGAGTTATATTCAGGTGAGCTGAGTAGTGTGTGAGTTATATTCAGGTGAGCTGAGTAGAGTGAGTTATATTCAGGTGAGCTGAGTAGTGTGTGAGTTATATTCAGGTGAGCTGAGTAGTGTGTGAGTTATATTCAGGTGAGCTGAGTAGAGTGTGAGTTATATTCAGGTGAGCTGAGCAGAGTGAGTAATATTCAGGTGAGCTGAGTAGAGTGTGAGTTATATTCAGGTGAGCTGAGTAGTGTGTGAGTTATATTCAGGTGAGCTGAGTAGAGTGTGAGTTATATTCAGGTGAGCTGAGTAGAGTGTGAGTTATATTCAGGTGAGCTGAGTAGAGTGTGAGTTATATTCAGGTGAGCTGAGTAATGTGTGTGTTATATTCAGGTGAGCTGAGTAGAGTGAGTTATATTCAGGTGAGCTGAGTAGCGTGTGAGTTATATTCATGTGAGCTGAGTAGTGTGTGAGTTATATTCAGGTGAGCTGAGTAGTGTGTGAGTTATATTCATGTGAGCTGAGTAGAGTGTGAGTTATATTCAGGTCAGCTGAGTAGAGTGAGTTATATTCAGGTGAGCTGAGTAGAGTGTGAGTTATATTCAGGTGAGCTGAGTAGTGTGTGAGTTATATTCAGGTGAGCTGAGTAGTGTGTGAGTTATATTCAGGTGAGCTGAGTAGTGTGTGAGTTATATTCAGTTGAGCTGAGTAGAGCGTGAGTTATATTCAGGTGAGCTGAGTAGTGTGTGAGTTATATTCAGGTGAGCTGAGTAGTGTGTGAGTTATATTCATGTGAGCTGAGTAGAGTGTGAGTTATATTCAGGTGAGCTGAGTAGAGAGAGAGTTATATTCAGGTGAGCTGAGTAGTGTGTGAGTTATATTCAGGTGAGCTGAGTAGTGTGTGTGTTATATTCAGGTGAGCTGAGTAGAGTGTGAATTATATTCAGGTGAGCTGAGTAGAGTGTGAGTTATATTCAGCTGAGCTGAGTAGTGTGTGAGTTATATTCAGGTGAGCTGAGTAGTGTGTGAGTTATATTCAGGTAAGCTAAGTAGATTGAGTTATATTCAGGTGAGCTGAGTAGTGTGTGAGTTATATTCAGGTGAGCTGAGTAGAGTGTGAGTTATATTCAGCTGAGCTGAGTAGTGTGTGAGTTATATTCAGGTGAGCTGAGTAGAGTGTGAATTATATTCAGCTGAGCTGAGTAGAGTGTGAGTTATATTCAGCTGAGCTGAGTAGTGTGTGAGTTATATTCAGGTGAGCTGAGTAGTGTGTGAGTTATATTCAGGTAAGCTAAGTAGATTGAGTTATATTCAGGTGAGCTGAGTAGTGTGTAAGTTATATTCAGGTGAGCTGAGTAGTGTGTGAGTTATATTCAGGTGAGCTGAGTAGAGTGAGTTATATTCAGGTGAGCTGAGTAGTGTGTGAGTTATATTCAGGTGAGCTGAGTAGAGTGTGAGTTATATTCAGGTGAGCTGAGTAGAGTGAGTTATATTCAGGTGAGCTGAGTAGAGTGTGAGTTATATTCAGGAGAGCTGAGTAGTGTGTGAGTTATATTCAGGTGAGCTGAGTAGAGTGTGAGTTATATTCAGGTGAGTTGAGTAGTGTGTGAGTTATATTCAGGTGAGCTGAGTAGAGTGTGAGTTATATTCAGGTGAGCTGAGTAGTGTGTGAATTATATTCAGGTGAGCTGAGTAGAGTGTGAGTTATATTCAGATGAGCTGAGTAGTGTGTGAATTATATTCAGGTGAGCTGAGTAGTGTGTGAGTTATATTCAGGTGAGCTGAGTAGTGTGTGAGTTATATTCAGGTGAGCTGAGTAGTGTGTGAGTTATATTCAGGTAAGCTGAGTAGTGTGTGAGTTATATTCAGGTGAGCTGAGTAGTGTGTGAGTTATAGTCAGGTAAGCTGAGTAGTGTGTGAGTTATATTCAGGTGATCTGAGTAGTGTGTGAGTTATATTCAGGTGAGCTGAGCAGAGTGAGTTATATTCAGGTGAGCTGAGTAGTGTGTGAGTTATATTCAGGTGAGCTGAGTAGTGTGTGAGTTATATTCAGGTGAGCTGAGTAGTGTGTGAGTTATATTCAGGTGAGCTGAGTAGAGTGTGAGTTATATTCAGGTGAGCTGAGTAGTGTGTGAGTTATATTCAGGTGAGCTGAGTAGTGTGTGAGTTATATTCAGGTGAGCTGAGCAGAGTGAGTTATATTCAGCTGAGCTGAGTAGTGTGTGAGTTATATTCAGGTGAGCTGAGTAGAGTGTGAGTTATATTCAGGTGAGCTGAGTAGAGTGTGAGTTATATTCAGCTGAGCTGAGTAGTGTGTGAGTTATATTCAGGTGAGCTGAGTAGAGTGTGAGTTATATTCAGGTGAGCTGAGTAGTGTGTGAGTTATATTCAGGTGAGCTGAGTAGAGTGTGAGTTATATTCAGGTGAGCTGAGTAGTGTGTGAGTTATATTCAGGTGAGCTGAGTAGTGTGTGAATTATATTCAGGTGAGCTGAGTAGAGTGTGAGTTATATTCAGGTGAGCTGAGTAGTGTGTGAGTTATATTCAGGTGAGCTGAGTAGAGTGAGTTATATTCAGGTGAGCTGAGTAGTGTGTGAGTTATATTCAGGTGAGCTGAGTAGTGTGTGAGTTATATTCAGGTGAGCTGAGTAGAGTGTGAGTTATATTCAGGTGAGCTGAGCAGAGTGAGTTATATTCAGGTGAGCTGAGTAGAGTGTGAGTTATATTCAGGTGAGCTGAGTAGTGTGTGAGTTATATTCAGGTGAGCTGAGTAGAGTGTGAGTTATATTCAGGTGAGCTGAGTAGAGTGTGAGTTATATTCAGGTGAGCTGAGTAGAGTGTGAGTTATATTCAGGTGAGCTGAGTAATGTGTGTGTTATATTCAGGTGAGCTGAGTAGAGTGAGTTATATTCAGGTGAGCTGAGTAGTGTGTGAGTTATATTCAGGTGAGCTGAGTAGTGTGTGAGTTATATTCAGGTGAGCTGAGTAGAGTGTGAGTTATATTCAGGTGAGCTGAGCAGAGTGAGTTATATTCAGGTGAGCTGAGTAGAGTGTGAGTTATATTCAGGTGAGCTGAGTAGTGTGTGAGTTATATTCAGGTGAGCTGAGTAGAGTGTGAGTTATATTCAGGTGAGCTGAGTAGAGTGTGAGTTATATTCAGGTGAGCTGAGTAATGTGTGAGTTATATTCAGGTGAGCTGAGTAGAGTGTGAGTTATATTCGGGTGAGCTGAGTAGTGTGTGAGTTATATTCAGCTGAGCTGAGTAGAGAGTGAGTTATATTCAGGTGAGCTGAGTAGAGTGTGAGTTATATTCAGCTGAGCTGAGTAGTGTGTGAGTTATATTCAGCTGAGCTGAGTAGTGTGTGAGTTATATTCAGGTGAGCTGAGTAGAGTGTGAGTTATATTCAGGTGAGCTGAGTAGAGTGTGAGTTATATTCAGGTGAGCTGAGTAGAGTGTGAGTTATATTCAGGTGAACTGAGTTGTGTGTGAGTTATATTCATGTGAGCTGAGGAGAGTGTGAGTTCTATTCAGGTGAGCTGAGTAATGTGTGAGTTACATTCAGGTGAGCTGAGTAGTGTGTGAGTTATATTCAGGTGAGCTGAGTAGAGTGTGAGTTATATTCAGGTGAGCTGAGTAGTGTGTGAGTTATATTCAGGTGAGCTGAGTAGTGTGTGAATTATATTCAGGTGAGCTGAGTAGAGTGTGAGTTATATTCAGGTGAGCTGAGTAGTGTGTGAGTTATATTCAGGTGAGCTAAGTAGCGTGAGTTATATTCAGGTGAGCTGAGTAGAGTGTGAGTTATATTCAGGTGAGCTGAGTAGTGTGTGAGTTATATTCAGGTGAGCTGAGTAGAGTGAGTTATATTCAGGTGAGCTGAGTAGTGTGTGAGTTATATTCAGGTGAGCTGAGTAGTGTGTGAGTTATATTCAGGTGAGCTGAGTAGAGTGTGAGTTATATTCAGGTGAGCTGAGCAGAGTGAGTTATATTCAGGTGAGCTGAGTAGAGTGTGAGTTATATTCAGGTGAGCTGAGTAGTGTGTGAGTTATATTCAGGTGAGCTGAGTAGAGTGTGAGTTATATTCAGGTGAGCTGAGTAGAGTGTGAGTTATATTCAGGTGAGCTGAGTAATGTGTGTGTTATATTCAGGTGAGCTGAGTAGTGTGAGTTATATTCAGGTGAGCTGAGTAGTGTGTGAGTTATATTCAGGTGAGCTGAGTAGTGTGTGAGTTATATTCAGGTGAGCTGAGTAGAGTGTGAGTTATATTCAGGTGAGCTGAGCAGAGTGAGTTATATTCAGGTGAGCTGAGTAGAGTGTGAGTTATATTCAGGTGAGCTGAGTAGTGTGTGAGTTATATTCAGGTGAGCTGAGTAGAGTGTGAGTTATATTCAGGTGAGCTGAGTAGAGTGTGAGTTATATTCAGGTGAGCTGAGTAATGTGTGAGTTATATTCAGGTGAGCTGAGTAGAGTGTGAGTTATATTCGGGTGAGCTGAGTAGAGTGTGAGTCATATTCAGGTGAGCTGAGTAGAGTGAGTTATATTCAGGTGAGCTGAGTAGTGTGTGAGTTATATTCAGGTGAGCTGAGTAGTGTGTGAGTTATATACAGGTGAGCTGAGTAGAGTGTGAGTCATATTCAGGTGAGCTGAGTAGAGTGAGTTATATTCAGGTGAGCTGAGTAGGGTGTGAGTTATATTCAGGTGAGCTGAGTAGAGTGAGTTATATTCAGGTGAGCTGAGTAGAGTGTGAGTTATATTCAGCTGAGCTGAGTAATGTGTGAGTTATATTCAGGTGAGCTGAGTAGAGTGTGAATTATATTCAGGTGAGCTGAGTAGAGTGTGAGTTATATTCAGCTGAGCTAAGTAGCGTGAGTTATATTCAGGTGAGCTGAGTAGAGTGTGAGTTATATTCAGGTGAGCTGAGTAGTGTGTGAGTTATATTCAGGTGAGCTGAGTAGAGTGAGTTATATTCAGGTGAGCTGAGTAGTGTGTGAGTTATATTCAGGTGAGCTGAGTAGTGTGTGAGTTATATTCAGGTGAGCTGAGTAGAGTGTGAGTTATATTCAGGTGAGCTGAGCAGAGTGAGTTATATTCAGGTGAGCTGAGTAGAGTGTGAGTTATATTCAGGTGAGCTGAGTAGTGTGTGAGTTATATTCAGGTGAGCTGAGTAGAGTGTGAGTTATATTCAGGTGAGCTGAGTAGAGTGTGAGTTATATTCAGGTGAGCTGAGTAATGTGTGTGTTATATTCAGGTGAGCTGAGTAGTGTGAGTTATATTCAGGTGAGCTGAGTAGTGTGTGAGTTATATTCAGGTGAGCTGAGTAGTGTGTGAGTTATATTCAGGTGAGCTGAGTAGAGTGTGAGTTATATTCAGGTGAGCTGAGCAGAGTGAGTTATATTCAGGTGAGCTGAGTAGAGTGTGAGTTATATTCAGGTGAGCTGAGTAGTGTGTGAGTTATATTCAGGTGAGCTGAGTAGAGTGTGAGTTATATTCAGGTGAGCTGAGTAGAGTGTGAGTTATATTCAGGTGAGCTGAGTAATGTGTGAGTTATATTCAGGTGAGCTGAGTAGAGTGTGAGTTATATTCGGGTGAGCTGAGTAGAGTGTGAGTCATATTCAGGTGAGCTGAGTAGAGTGAGTTATATTCAGGTGAGCTGAGTAGTGTGTGAGTTATATTCAGGTGAGCTGAGTAGTGTGTGAGTTATATACAGGTGAGCTGAGTAGAGTGTGAGTCATATTCAGGTGAGCTGAGTAGAGTGAGTTATATTCAGGTGAGCTGAGTAGAGTGTGAGTTATATTCAGGTGAGCTGAGTAGAGTGAGTTATATTCAGGTGAGCTGAGTAGAGTGTGAGTTATATTCAGCTGAGCTGAGTAATGTGTGAGTTATATTCAGGTGAGCTGAGTAGAGTGTGAATTATATTCAGGTGAGCTGAGTAGAGTGTGAGTTATATTCAGCTGAGCTGAGTAGAGAGTGAGTTATATTCAGGTGAGCTGAGTAGAGTGTGAGTTATATTCAGCTGAGCTGAGTAGTGTGTGAGTTATATTCAGGTGAGCTGAGTAGAGAGTGAGTTATATTCAGGAGAGCTGAGTAGTGTGTGAGTTATATTCAGGAGAGCTGAGTAGTGTGTGAATTATATTCAGGTGAGCTGAGTAGTGTGTGAGTTATATTCAGGAGAGCTGAGTAGTGTGTGAGTTATATTCAGGTGAGCTGAGTAGAGTGTGAGTTATATTCAGGTGAGCTGAGTAGAGTGTGAGTTATATTCAGGTGAGCTGAGTAGAGTGTGAGTTATATTCAGGTGAGCTGAGTTGTGTGTGAGTTATATTCATGTGAGCTGAGGAGAGTGTGAGTTCTATTCAGGTGAGCTGAGTAATGTGTGAGTTACATTCAGGTGAGCTGAGTAGTGTGTGAGTTATATTCAGGTGAGCTGAGTAGTGTGTGAATTATATTCAGGTGAGCTGAGTAGTGTGTGAGTTATATTCAGGTGAGCTGAGTAGTGTGTGAGTTATATGCAGGTGAGCTGAGTAGTGTGTGAGTTATATTCAGGTGAGCTGAGTAGTGTGTGAGTTATATTCAGGTGAGCTGAGTAGTGTGTGAGATATATTCAGGTGAGCTGAGTAGAGTGAGTTATATTCAGGTGAGCTGAGTAGTGTGTGAGTTATATTCAGGTGAGCTGAGTAGTGTGTGAGTTATATTCAGGTGAGCTGAGTAGTGTGTGAGTTATATTCAGGTGAGCTGAGTAGTGTGTGAGTTATATTCAGGTGAGCTGAGTAGTGTGTGAGTTATATTCAGGTGAGCTGAGTAGAGTGTGAGTTATATTCATGTGAGCTGAGGAGAGTGTGAATTATATTCAGGTGAGCTGAGTAGTGTGTGAGTTATATTCAGGTGAGCTGAGTAGTGTGTGAGATATATTCAGGTGAGCTGAGTAGAGTGAGTTATATTCAGGTGAGCTGAGTAGAGTGAGTTATATTCAGGTGAGCTGAGTAGTGTGTGAGTTATATTCAGGTGAGCTGAGTAGAGTGTGAGTTATATTCAGGTGAGCTGAGTAGAGTGAGTTATATTCAGGTGAGCTGAGTAGAGTGTGAGTTATATTCAGGAGAGCTGAGTAGTGTGTGAGTTATATTCAGGTGAGCTGAGTAGAGTGTGAGTTATATTCAGGTGAGTTGAGTAGTGTGTGAGTTATATTCAGGTGAGCTGAGTAGAGTGTGAGTTATATTCAGGTGAGCTGAGTAGTGTGTGAATTATATTCAGGTGAGCTGAGTAGAGTGTGAGTTATATTCAGATGAGCTGAGTAGTGTGTGAATTATATTCAGGTGAGCTGAGTAGTGTGTGAGTTATATTCAGGTGAGCTGAGTAGTGTGTGAGTTATATTCAGGTGAGCTGAGTAGTGTGTGAGTTATATTCAGGTAAGCTGAGTAGTGTGTGAGTTATATTCAGGTGAGCTGAGTAGTGTGTGAGTTATAGTCAGGTAAGCTGAGTAGTGTGTGAGTTATATTCAGGTGATCTGAGTAGTGTGTGAGTTATATTCAGGTGAGCTGAGCAGAGTGAGTTATATTCAGGTGAGCTGAGTAGTGTGTGAGTTATATTCAGGTGAGCTAAGTAGTGTGTGAGTTATATTCAGGTGAGCTGAGTAGTGTGTGAGTTATATTCAGGTGAGCTGAGTAGAGTGTGAGTTATATTCAGGTGAGCTGAGTAGTGTGTGAGTTATATTCAGGTGAGCTGAGTAGTGTGTGAGTTATATTCAGGTGAGCTGAGCAGAGTGAGTTATATTCAGCTGAGCTGAGTAGTGTGTGAGTTATATTCAGGTGAGCTGAGTAGAGTGTGAGTTATATTCAGGTGAGCTGAGTAGAGTGTGAGTTATATTCAGCTGAGCTGAGTAGTGTGTGAGTTATATTCAGGTGAGCTGAGTAGAGTGTGAGTTATATTCAGGTGAGCTGAGTAGTGTGTGAGTTATATTCAGGTGAGCTGAGTAGAGTGTGAGTTATATTCAGGTGAGCTGAGTAGTGTGTGAGTTATATTCAGGTGAGCTGAGTAGTGTGTGAATTATATTCAGGTGAGCTGAGTAGAGTGTGAGTTATATTCAGGTGAGCTGAGTAGTGTGTGAGTTATATTCAGGTAAGCTAAGTAGCGTGAGTTATATTCAGGTGAGCTGAGTAGAGTGTGAGTTATATTCAGGTGAGCTGAGTAGTGTGTGAGTTATATTCAGGTGAGCTGAGTAGAGTGAGTTATATTCAGGTGAGCTGAGTAGTGTGTGAGTTATATTCAGGTGAGCTGAGTAGTGTGTGAGTTATATTCAGGTGAGCTGAGTAGAGTGTGAGTTATATTCAGGTGAGCTGAGCAGAGTGAGTTATATTCAGGTGAGCTGAGTAGTGTGTGAGTTATATTCAGGTGAGCTGAGTAGAGTGTGAGTTATATTCAGGTGAGCTGAGTAGAGTGTGAGTTATATTCAGGTGAGCTGAGTAGAGTGTGAGTTATATTCAGGTGAGCTGAGTAATGTGTGTGTTATATTCAGGTGAGCTGAGTAGAGTGAGTTATATTCAGGTGAGCTGAGTAGCGTGTGAGTTATATTCATGTGAGCTGAGTAGTGTGTGAGTTATATTCAGGTGAGCTGAGTAGTGTGTGAGTTATATTCATGTGAGCTGAGTAGAGTGTGAGTTATATTCAGGTCAGCTGAGTAGAGTGAGTTATATTCAGGTGAGCTGAGTAGAGTGTGAGTTATATTCAGGTGAGCTGAGTAGTGTGTGAGTTATATTCAGGTGAGCTGAGTAGTGTGTGAGTTATATTCAGGTGAGCTGAGTAGTGTGTGAGTTATATTCAGGTGAGCTGAGTAGAGCGTGAGTTATATTCAGGTGAGCAGAGTAGTGTGTGAGTTATATTCAGGTGAGCTGAGTAGTGTGTGAGTTATATTCATGTGAGCTGAGTAGAGTGTGAGTTATATTCAGGTGAGCTGAGTAGAGAGAGAGTTATATTCAGGTGAGCTGAGTAGTGTGTGAGTTATATTCAGGTGAGCTGAGTAGTGTGTGAGTTATATTCAGGTGAGCTGAGTAGAGTGTGAATTATATTCAGGTGAGCTGAGTAGAGTGTGAGTTATATTCAGCTGAGCTGAGTAGTGTGTGAGTTATATTCAGGTGAGCTGAGTAGTGTGTGAGTTATATTCAGGTAAGCTAAGTAGATTGAGTTATATTCAGGTGAGCTGAGTAGTGTGTGAGTTATATTCAGGTGAGCTGAGTAGAGTGTGAGTTATATTCAGCTGAGCTGAGTAGTGTGTGAGTTATATTCAGGTGAGCTGAGTAGAGTGTGAATTATATTCAGCTGAGCTGAGTAGAGTGTGAGTTATATTCAGCTGAGCTGAGTAGTGTGTGAGTTATATTCAGGTGAGCTGAGTAGTGTGTGAGTTATATTCAGGTAAGCTAAGTAGATTGAGTTATATTCAGGTGAGCTGAGTAGTGTGTGAGTTATATTCAGGTGAGCTGAGTAGTGTGTGAGTTATATTCAGGTGAGCTGAGTAGAGTGAGTTATATTCAGGTGAGCTGAGTAGTGTGTGAGTTATATTCAGGTGAGCTGAGTAGAGTGTGAGTTATATTCAGGTGAGCTGAGTAGAGTGAGTTATATTCAGGTGAGCTGAGTAGAGTGTGAGTTATATTCAGGAGAGCTGAGTAGTGTGTGAGTTATATTCAGGTGAGCTGAGTAGAGTGTGAGTTATATTCAGGTGAGTTGAGTAGTGTGTGAGTTATATTCAGGTGAGCTGAGTAGAGTGTGAGTTATATTCAGGTGAGCTGAGTAGTGTGTGAATTATATTCAGGTGAGCTGAGTAGAGTGTGAGTTATATTCAGATGAGCTGAGTAGTGTGTGAATTATATTCAGGTGAGCTGAGTAGTGTGTGAGTTATATTCAGGTGAGCTGAGTAGTGTGTGAGTTATATTCAGGTGAGCTGAGTAGTGTGTGAGTTATATTCAGGTAAGCTGAGTAGTGTGTGAGTTATATTCAGGTGAGCTGAGTAGTGTGTGAGTTATAGTCAGGTAAGCTGAGTAGTGTGTGAGTTATATTCAGGTGATCTGAGTAGTGTGTGAGTTATATTCAGGTGAGCTGAGCAGAGTGAGTTATATTCAGGTGAGCTGAGTAGTGTGTGAGTTATATTCAGGTGAGCTGAGTAGTGTGTGAGTTATATTCAGGTGAGCTGAGTAGTGTGTGAGTTATATTCAGGTGAGCTGAGTAGAGTGTGAGTTATATTCAGGTGAGCTGAGTAGTGTGTGAGTTATATTCAGGTGAGCTGAGTAGTGTGTGAGTTATATTCAGGTGAGCTGAGCAGAGTGAGTTATATTCAGCTGAGCTGAGTAGTGTGTGAGTTATATTCAGGTGAGCTGAGTAGAGTGTGAGTTATATTCAGGTGAGCTGAGTAGAGTGTGAGTTATATTCAGCTGAGCTGAGTAGTGTGTGAGTTATATTCAGGTGAGCTGAGTAGAGTGTGAGTTATATTCAGGTGAGCTGAGTAGTGTGTGAGTTATATTCAGGTGAGCTGAGTAGAGTGTGAGTTATATTCAGGTGAGCTGAGTAGTGTGTGAGTTATATTCAGGTGAGCTGAGTAGTGTGTGAATTATATTCAGGTGAGCTGAGTAGAGTGTGAGTTATATTCAGGTGAGCTGAGTAGTGTGTGAGTTATATTCAGGTGAGCTAAGTAGCGTGAGTTATATTCAGGTGAGCTGAGTAGAGTGTGAGTTATATTCAGGTGAGCTGAGTAGTGTGTGAGTTATATTCAGGTGAGCTGAGTAGAGTGAGTTATATTCAGGTGAGCTGAGTAGTGTGTGAGTTATATTCAGGTGAGCTGAGTAGTGTGTGAGTTATATTCAGGTGAGCTGAGTAGAGTGTGAGTTATATTCAGGTGAGCTGAGCAGAGTGAGTTATATTCAGGTGAGCTGAGTAGAGTGTGAGTTATATTCAGGTGAGCTGAGTAGTGTGTGAGTTATATTCAGGTGAGCTGAGTAGAGTGTGAGTTATATTCAGGTGAGCTGAGTAGAGTGTGAGTTATATTCAGGTGAGCTGAGTAGAGTGTGAGTTATATTCAGGTGAGCTGAGTAATGTGTGTGTTATATTCAGGTGAGCTGAGTAGAGTGAGTTATATTCAGGTGAGCTGAGTAGTGTGTGAGTTATATTCAGGTGAGCTGAGTAGTGTGTGAGTTATATTCAGGTGAGCTGAGTAGAGTGTGAGTTATATTCAGGTGAGCTGAGCAGAGTGAGTTATATTCAGGTGAGCTGAGTAGAGTGTGAGTTATATTCAGTTGAGCTGAGTAGTGTGTGAGTTATATTCAGGTGAGCTGAGTAGAGTGTGAGTTATATTCAGGTGAGCTGAGTAGAGTGTGAGTTATATTCAGGTGAGCTGAGTAATGTGTGAGTTATATTCAGGTGAGCTGAGTAGAGTGTGAGTTATATTCGGGTGAGCTGAGTAGTGTGTGAGTTATATTCAGCTGAGCTGAATAGAGAGTGAGTTATATTCAGGTGAGCTGAGTAGAGTGTGAGTTATATTCAGCTGAGCTGAGTAGTGTGTGAGTTATATTCAGCTGAGCTGAGTAGTGTGTGAGTTATATTCAGGTGAGCTGAGTAGAGTGTGAGTTATATTCAGGTGAGCTGAGTAGAGTGTGAGTTATATTCAGGTGAGCTGAGTAGAGTGTGAGTTATATTCAGGTGAGCTGAGTTGTGTGTGAGTTATATTCATGTGAGCTGAGGAGAGTGTGAGTTCTATTCAGGTGAGCTGAGTAATGTGTGAGTTACATTCAGGTGAGCTGAGTAGTGTGTGAGTTATATTCAGGTGAGCTGAGTAGAGTGTGAGTTATATTCAGGTGAGCTGAGTAGTGTGTGAGTTATATTCAGGTGAGCTGAGTAGTGTGTGAATTATATTCAGGTGAGCTGAGTAGAGTGTGAGTTATATTCAGGTGAGCTGAGTAGTGTGTGAGTTATATTCAGGTGAGCTAAGTAGCGTGAGTTATATTCAGGTGAGCTGAGTAGAGTGTGAGTTATATTCAGGTGAGCTGAGTAGTGTGTGAGTTATATTCAGGTGAGCTGAGTAGAGTGAGTTATATTCAGGTGAGCTGAGTAGTGTGTGAGTTATATTCAGGTGAGCTGAGTAGTGTGTGAGTTATATTCAGGTGAGCTGAGTAGAGTGTGAGTTATATTCAGGTGAGCTGAGCAGAGTGAGTTATATTCAGGTGAGCTGAGTAGTGTGTGAGTTATATTCAGGTGAGCTGAGTAGAGTGTGAGTTATATTCAGGTGAGCTGAGTAGAGTGTGAGTTATATTCAGGTGAGCTGAGTAATGTGTGTGTTATATTCAGGTGAGCTGAGTAGAGTGAGTTATATTCAGGTGAGCTGAGTAGTGTGTGAGTTATATTCAGGTGAGCTGAGTAGTGTGTGAGTTATATTCAGGTGAGCTGAGTAGAGTGTGAGTTATATTCAGGTGAGCTGAGCAGAGTGAGTTATATTCAGGTGAGCTGAGTAGAGTGTGAGTTATATTCAGGTGAGCTGAGTAGTGTGTGAGTTATATTCAGGTGAGCTGAGTAGAGTGTGAGTTATATTCAGGTGAGCTGAGTAGAGTGTGAGTTATATTCAGGTGAGCTGAGTAATGTGTGAGTTATATTCAGGTGAGCTGAGTAGAGTGTGAGTTATATTCGGGTGAGCTGAGTAGAGTGTGAGTCATATTCAGGTGAGCTGAGTAGAGTGAGTTATATTCAGGTGAGCTGAGTAGTGTGTGAGTTATATTCAGGTGAGCTGAGTAGTGTGTGAGTTATATTCAGGTGAGCTGAGTAGAGTGTGAGTCATATTCAGGTGAGCTGAGTAGAGTGAGTTATATTCAGGTGAGCTGAGTAGAGTGTGAGTTATATTCAGGTGAGCTGAGTAGAGTGAGTTATATTCAGGTGAGCTGAGTAGAGTGTGAGTTATATTCAGCTGAGCTGAGTAGTGTGTGAGTTATATTCAGGTGAGCTGAGTAGAGTGAGTTATATTCAGGAGAGCTGAGTAGTGTGTGAGTTATATTCAGGTGAGCTGAGTAGAGTGTGAGTTATATTCAGGTGAGCTGAGTAGAGTGTGAGTTATATTCAGGTGAGCTGAGTAGAGTGTGAGTTATATTCAGGTGAGCTGAGTTGTGTGTGAGTTATATTCATGTGAGCTGAGGAGAGTGTGAGTTCTATTCAGGTGAGCTGAGTAATGTGTGAGTTACATTCAGGTGAGCTGAGTAGTGTGTGAGTTATATTCAGGTGAGCTGAGTAGTGTGTGAATTATATTCAGGTGAGCTGAGTAGTGTGTGAGTTATATTCAGGTGAGCTGAGTAGTGTGTGAGTTATATGCAGGTGAGCTGAGTAGTGTGTGAGTTATATTCAGGTGAGCTGAGTAGTGTGTGAGTTATATTCAGGTGAGCTGAGTAGTGTGTGAGATATATTCAGGTGAGCTGAGTAGAGTGAGTTATATTCAGGTGAGCTGAGTAGTGTGTGAGTTATATTCAGGTGAGCTGAGTAGTGTGTGAGTTATATTCAGGTGAGCTGAGTAGTGTGTGAGTTATATTCAGGTGAGCTGAGTAGTGTGTGAGTTATATTCAGGTGAGCTGAGTAGTGTGTGAGTTATATTCAGGTGAGCTGAGTAGAGTGTGAGTTATATTCATGTGAGCTGAGGAGAGTGTGAATTATATTCAGGTGAGCTGAGTAGTGTGTGAGTTATATTCAGGTGAGCTGAGTAGTGTGTGAGATATATTCAGGTGAGCTGAGTAGAGTGAGTTATATTCAGGTGAGCTGAGTAGTGTGTGAGTTATATTCAGGTGAGCTGAGTAGTGTGTGAGTTATATTCAGGTGAGCTGAGTAGAGTGTGAGTTATATTCAGGTGAGCTGAGTAGTGTGTGAGTTATATTCAGGTGAGCTGAGTAGTGTGTGAGTTATATTCAGGTGAGCTGAGTAGTGTGTGAGTTATATTCAGGTGAGCTGAGTAGAGTGAGTTATATTCAGGTGAGCTGAGTAGTGTGTGAGTTATATTCAGGTGAGCTGAGTAGTGTGTGAGTTATATTCAGGTGAGCTGAGTAGTGTGTGAGTTATATTCAGGTGAGCTGAGTAGAGTGTGAGTTATATTCAGGTGAGCTGAGTAGTGTGTGAGTTATATTCAGGTGAGCTGAGTAGTGTGTGAGTTATATTCAGGTGAGCTGAGTAGAGTGTGAGTTATATTCAGGTGAGCTGAGTAGTGTGTGAGTTATATTCAGGTGAGCTGAGTAGTGTGTGAGTTATATTCAGGTGAGCTGAGTAGTGTGTGAGTTATATTCAGGTGAGCTGAGTAGAGTGAGTTATATTCAGGTGAGCTGAGTAGTGTGTGAGTTATATTCAGGTGAGCTGAGTAGTGTGTGAGTTATATTCAGGTGAGCTGAGTAGAGTGTGAGTTATATTCAGGTGAGCTGAGTAGTGTGTGAGTTATATTCAGGTGAGCTAAGTAGTGTGTGAGTTATATTCAGGTGAGCTGAGTAGAGTGTGAGTTATATTCATGTGAGCTGAGGAGAGTGTGAATTATATTCAGGTGAGCTGAGTAGAGTGTGAGTTATATTCAGGTGAGCTGAGTAGTGTGTGAGTTATATTCAGGTGAGCTGAGTAGAGTGTGAGTTATATTCATGTGAGCTGAGGAGAGTGTGAATTATATTCAGGTGAGCTGAGTAGTGTGTGAGTTATATTCAGGTGAGCTGAGTAGTGTGTGAGTTATATTCAGGTGAGCTGAGTAGAGTGTGAGATATATTCAGGTGAGCTGAGTAGAGTGAGTTATATTCAGGTGAGCTGAGTAGTGTGTGAGTTATATTCATGTGAGCTGAGGAGAGTGTGAATTATATTCAGGTGAGCTGAGTAGAGTGAGTTATATTCAGGTGAGCTGAGTAGAGTGTGAGTTATATTCAGGTGAGCTGAGTAGTGTGTGAGTTATATTCAGGTGAGCTGAGTAGTGTGTGAGTTATATTCAGGTGAGCTGAGTAGAGTGTGAGTTATATTCAGGTGAGCTGAGTAGTGTGTGAGTTATATTCAGGTGAGCTGAGTAGAGTGTGAGTTATATTCAGGTGAGCTGAGTAGTGTGTGAGTTATATTCAGGTGAGCTGAGTAGTGTGTGAGTTATATTCAGGTGAGCTGAGTAGTGTGTGAGTTATATTCAGGTGAGCTGAGTAGTGTGTGAGTTATATTCAGGTGAGCTGAGTAGTGTGTGAGTTATATTCAGGTGAGCTGAGTAGAGTGTGAGTTATATTCAGGTGAGCTGAGTAGTGTGTGAGTTATATTCAGGTGAGCTGAGTAGTGTGTGAGTTATATTCAGGTGAGCTGAGTAGTGTGTGAGTTATATTCAGGTGAGCTGAGTAGTGTGTGAGTTATATTCAGGTGAGCTGAGTAGAGTGAGTTATATTCAGGTGAGCTGAGTAGTGTGTGAGTTATATTCAGGTGAGCTGAGTAGAGTGTGAGTTATATTCATGTGAGCTGAGGAGAGTGTGAATTATATTCAGGTGAGCTGAGTAGAGTGTGAGTTATATTCAGGTGAGCTGAGTAGTGTGAGTTATATTCAGGTGAGCTGAGTAGAGTGTGAGTTATATTCATGTGAGCTGAGGAGAGTGTGAATTATATTCAGGTGAGCTGAGTAGTGTGTGAGTTATATTCAGGCGAGCTGAGTAGAGTGTGAGTTATATTCAGGTGAGCTGAGTAGAGTGTGAGTTATATTCAGGTGAGCTGAGTAGTGTGTGAGTTATATTCAGGTGAGCTGAGTAGAGTGTGAGATATATTCAGGTGAGCTGAGTAGAGTGAGTTATATTCAGGTGAGCTGAGTAGTGTGTGAGTTATATTCATGTGAGCTGAGGAGAGTGTGAATTATATTCAGGTGAGCTGAGTAGAGTGTGAGTTATATTCAGGTGAGCTGAGTAGAGTGTGAGTTATATTCAGGTGAGCTGAGTAGTGTGTGAGTTATATTCAGGTGAGCTGAGTAGTGTGTGAGTTATATTCAGGTGAGCTGAGTAGTGTGTGAGTTATATTCAGGTGAGCTGAGTAGTGTGTGAGTTATATTCAGGTGAGCTGAGTAGTGTGTGAGTTATATTCAGGTGAGCTGAGTAGAGTGTGAGTTATATTCAGGTGAGCTGAGTAGTGTGTGAGTTATATTCAGGTGAGCTGAGTAGTGTGTGAGTTATATTCAGGTGAGCTGAGTAGAGTGTGAGTTATATTCAGGTGAGCTGAGTAGTGTGTGAGTTATATTCAGGTGAGCTGAGTAGTGTGTGAGTTATATTCAGGTGAGCTGAGTAGTGTGTGAGTTATATTCAGGTGAGCTGAGTAGTGTGTGAGTTATATTCAGGTGAGCTGAGTAGAGTGTGAGTTATATTCAGGTGAGCTGAGTAGTGTGTGAGTTATATTCAGGTGAGCTGAGTAGTGTGTGAGTTATATTCAGGTGAGCTGAGTAGTGTGTGAGTTATATTCAGGTGAGCTGAGTAGAGTGTGAGTTATATTCAGGTGAGCTGAGTAGAGTGTGAGTTATATTCAGGTGAGCTGAGTAGTGTGTGAGTTATATTCAGGTGAGCTGAGCAGTGTGTGAGTTATATTCAGGTGAGCTGAGTAGAGTGTGAGTTATATTCAGGTGAGCTGAGTAGAGTGTGAGTTATATTCAGGTGAGCTGAGTAGTGTGTGAGTTATATTCAGGTGAGCTGAGTAGTGTGTGAGTTATATTCAGGTGAGCTGAGTAGAGTGTGAGTTATATTCAGGTGAGCTGAGTAGAGTGTGAGTTATATTCAGGTGAGCTGAGTAGTGTGTGAGTTATATTCAGTGAGCTGAGTAGAGTGTGAGTTATATTCAGGTGAGCTGAGTAGAGTGTGAGTTATATTCAGGTGAGCTGAGTAGAGTGTGAGTTATATTCAGGTGAGCTGAGTAGTGTGTGAGTTATATTCAGGTGAGCTGAGTAGTGTGTGAGTTATATTCAGGTGAGCTGAGTAGTGTGTGAGATATATTCAGGTGAGCTGAGTAGAGTGAGTTATATTCAGGTGAGCTGAGTAGTGTGTGAGTTATATTCATGTGAGCTGAGGAGAGTGTGAATTATATTCAGGTGAGCTGAGTAGAGTGTGAGTTATATTCAGGTGAGCTGAGTAGAGTGTGAGTTATATTCAGGTGAGCTGAGTAGAGTGTGAGTTATATTCAGGTGAGCTGAGTAGTGTGTGAGTTATATTCATGTGAGCTGAGGAGAGTGTGAGTTCTATTCAGGTGAGCTGAGTAGAGTGTGAGTTATATTCAGGTGAGCTGAGTAGAGTGTGAGTCATATTCAGGTGAGCTGAGTAGTGTGTGAGTTATATTCAGGTGAGCTGAGTAGTGTGTGAGTTATATTCAGGTGAGCTGAGCAGAGTGAGTTATATTCAGGTGAGCTGAGTAGAGTGTGAGTTATATTCAGGTGAGCTGAGTATAGTGTGAGTTATATTCAGATGAGCTGAGTAGAGTGTGAGTTATATTCAGGTGAGCTGAGTATAGTGTGAGTTATATTCAGGTGAGCTGAGTAGAGTGTGAGTTATATTCAGGTGAGCTGAGTAGAGTGTGAGTTATATTCAGGTGAGCTGAGTAGAGTGTGAGTTATATTCAGGTGAGCTGAGTAGTGTGTGAGTTATATTCAGGTGAGCTGAGTAGTGTGTGAGTTATATTCAGGTGAGCTGAGTAGAGTGTGAGTTATATTCAGGTGAGCTGAGTAGAGTGTGAGTTATATTCAGGTGAGCTGAGTAGTGTGTGAGTTATATTCAGGTGAGCTGAGTAGAGTGTGAGTTATATTCAGGTGAGCTGAGTAGTGTGTGAGTTATATTCAGGTGAGCTGAGTAGTGTGTGAGTTATATTCAGGTGAGCTGAGTAGAGTGTGAGTTATATTCAGGTGAGCTGAGTGGAGTGTGAGTTGAAAGCTAAGGTTCATGACCTCGTTTTTCTTGGAAAAGAAAGACACTGAGGTTTCTTCAGGAATTTTTTGAAATGATATCAGCACTTGTCAAATTTAATCCAGCAAATTTATTTTTGGGCTATGGCAAAGGTTTAAGTGGACATAAGGTGAGTTAACCAAGCTATTTGGAGGAAGAATCTACAGCGGAAGAGTTCAAGGTTGGGTCATTGAATATTTATAAGGCCGAGGTAGATGAATTTCTGACTAATAAAGGAGTCAAAGGGTATCGGAGGAGAACAGGATAATGGAATTGAGGCCACATTGAGATGAGGCATTATTTTATTGCGTGGTGCAGCAGGCTTGAGGGGTTGAATGTCTTGCTCCTGCTCCTTATTTGTGTGGTTGTAAGCAAGGCAATGAGATGTGTTTTAGAGAGGGGAGGGTGTTGAGGGCAATAACCAGAATAAATGAGATTGATCAATGTGAAAAGAATGGGCTTTGTGACAAAATGAACCATTTTTTGTCTATAATGGATTATTCATTTCAACAAGATGCCCTTCATGCTGGTAATGGAACAAATAATGTGAAGGCTGATGATAGATAACGGGTTCTGTAGCCTGAAAAAATTAAACATATCAGATGGACTGATATACAAACGTCAGGGAAAGGTCTAGACATGCGTACAATGATATTTTGCCACTTTTCGATGATTCTTTAAAACTGATTATCAGGTCAAGTGAGTTCAATCCATGACCAGGATCCAATGGGCTTTTATGGAATATTTCTTGGCAGTTGCATTTGTGTGGGTAAAACTGTGAGGAGAAAAGAAGGGAACGCACGCTTTCCTGGGGACAGAGCTTTCAAAGAGTCACCTTGAATAGAAGTCAAAATGCAAGTCAAATCTCTAACTTCATCACTCCCTCCAAAGGTTGTCAAAGATGTGTGTACCATTTCTCAAGGTAAACCACTATGACATACATAACGATGGTGCAAGGATGATGCAGCTTCATTAATGACACAGCTTCATTAATTTACCCTGAGGGGAAGTGGTTAGCCATCGCTTAACAGTTTCCAAAACCATGTACCAGTACCAAGCCATGCCCGGACATTAATCTACCAATGCAATGGACCACAAAAGCAGTGTTGTTAATAAATTTTATCTTTACTGCCGTTGTCTCCCTATTCTGAATGTGCCTTGAATCTCAGGGAATTTTAGGCCCTTGCCACAAATCCTTCAGGAAATTCACAATAAGAAGCATTAAGATTCAATTAGAAATAAATCTACACTTTCAGTCACTGCTATTCACTCCATGCAGAACATTGTTACTATGAAATGAAACTGAATAGATTTTTTTCTCGGTTAAAAAATGTGCTGATGTATTTTGTGGTCAGATTAAACAAACAATCAGCATTTAATATATTTTTATAGCTTAGCCCAGTTCAAGCTAAGAAAATGAATCAAATTAAACAATTGGATTACTGTCCCGTTCCTAATAATAGCAACGAACTAGCTGGCAAGGGTTTATAAAATTTTGCTCATGGGATTTAAATGGAAGAAGACCCACCCCTGCAAATTCCAATTTTTGCAAAAATATAAGATGAACAGAAAAAAGGAGGCACCAGGGAATAAAAGGTCTAAACTCAGACATTTTATCCTGCGTGGTAATATCCACTCAAAGAGCTGTGGCAGTTGTAAAATGCCTATTTCCTTGTAATATTTTGACACATGTCTGGTTCATACTGCACGTAAATGTCGCCATGGTCCCAAAAGCTGCTCTCTCCTTTTGAGAGCTGACTGGGGGTGATGTAACCTGAGGATCACCACACCTCAGGCGAGGGCAAGGTTGAGAAGGCAGGGCCTTCATGGATCACGTCAGCCAGTATGGGAATTGAACCCGGGCTTGTTGGCATTGCTTCACAGCATGAGCCAGCCGTCTAGCCAACTGAGCGAACCCACCCCCGATTTCATGCTGCATAAGCAGTGTGTGAATAGTGTCAGTGGTTGTAGTGAAGTCTCTGGGAATTAATCTTCTGGACGCTGCTACAAAAAAACCCAAGAGAGGAACCCGGGGGTGGTTGTTAAAACTGTTCCTTGAATATGTTGTGTTCTTGGGAGATGAACTCTGTTTGTTTGGTTGAGTGGGGTGATTAAAGATAGTAAGTCAAGGCATGAAATCTTCAGGATTCAGCTCAACTACACCTCCTAACCCTAAGTGTGAATGCTTCTTCGAAGACAGTAATGGTTACTTAATAAAATAGCCATAGGAAACAAAGCTTATTTTAACATAACCCACTGGTAAGAAACCTGGCATAATAGAGATTGACCACATGTTTTGGAATGTGCCAGATTTGACTTTCAATAGAACAAGGTTGTTGATACCATCCGATCAATTTTCCATCAGTTGTAAAATTATTTAAACCAGTAATAGTATGCTGAACAACAATGTGTGTGCATATATATGTCTTTGATGGAATAAATGTCCCAAGGTACTTCACAGGAATGTTAGCAAACAAGATTTGGTGATCCACAAAAGGGGATACATGGTCAGATGGCCAAAACCTTTGTCAAAGAGGTAGCTTTGAAGGATTGCCTTAGAGGAAGGAGAAACAGAGGCAAAGATGTTTAGGCAGAGATCTCCAGAGATTATGATCTTGGGAACATAGCTGTCAATGATGGATCAATTGAAATTTAGGATACTCAAGGAACCAGCATTGAAGAAACACGGATAACTCGAGGGTTTTGGGCTGGAGGAATTTACAGAATGAGTGGGGGAGCCAGCCCATCAAGGAATTTAAAAACCAGGATGAACTTTTAATAGGCATCACTTAAAAGGGGGCCAATGCAGGTCAGTGAGCACAGGAGTGATAGGTGAACAGGACATGGTACGAGTTTGGGTCGCAACGTTTTGGGTGACTTCAAGTCTACAGAGGGCAGTATAAGGGAGACGGGCCAGGATTGCATTGGAATAGTCAAGCTTAGAGATAACAAAGGCATAGATGAAGCTCAGCAGATGAACTGAGGCAGGGAAAAGTTCAGAAATGTTACAGAGCTTGAAATAAACACAGGTGATCATGCAGATAAATGATCAGAAGTTCATTCATAGTTACCAAACTTGCAAACAATCTTGTTTAGCTTCAGGCAGTTGCCTCGGAATAGGATAGAGTTGATGGCTCGGGAATGAGTTTTTGGTGGAGACTGCAATCCATGATTTTATGTTCCCAATATTTAACTGAAAGAAATTTCTAATCCTCGAGTATTGGATTTCAACAAACAGTCTTACAATGGGAGATGTGGGTGTTGACAGAAAGGGCAGTGAGTTAGAAGTGGATGTTATCAGCATACATGTGTAAACTGATGTTATTTTCAGACTGTGTAAACTTCAGGTCATCCTAAAGTCTGCTAATAACTCCCCATTACATCTATTTTCAGTAACCTAAATGAGCTCAGGTTTTCAAAATGATGTTCTCCTGTTTAAATTATTGTAATAGGCTCACCACCTCCTTTCGAACATAAACAAATCTAGTGTTACAATCCTCCTCACCAAATTATCCATTCTTCTAATACTTGCCTCAAGCTAACTTGGCCCATCTTGTCCATTATTGGTAACCTCAAACAGTGTAACAACTGTGGAAAGCGTCAAGAGAATTGATGGTGAGAGAGCCATGCATGCTTGGTGCCCACATGGAAGCTAATGCTGGACGGAATTCTCTGGCCGTTCGCTGGTGGTGGGATTCCAGGGTCCTGCTGGCAGCGCATCACCTCCCACAGGTTTCCTGGTGGAGTGGGGTAGCTTCAACTTCAATGGAAAATCTCATTGACAACGGTGGGGAGCAGAGGATCCCAGCGCCAGGAAACACATCATGGTGAGGCTGGAGAATCGCAAAATGCGATTGTGCGGAGAATAGGTTCCGATGCCAAAATCGCGACGGGCGCCGATTTGACATCAAATCGCAATTCTCCGTCGCCTGGACAGCGGCGTCAATGCGTTCTGGAATGCACGATGCTCCGCCTCTGATGGGCCGAGTTCCCGATGGCGCGGTTCACCCGTGCTTTTAAAAATCGTGAAACATGCGTCGTGGCTGCTGAGGGAGAGAGAGCGGGTACAGAAAGTGTCCAACAACATCATAGTTTGCTGACAGTTGTGAGTTGTGCCGCTGGCCGGGGGGAGAAGCGGGGGGTGGTCAGGAGGTGGGCTGTGGGATCGGGGTGGATGGGCACAGACACCATTGCTGCAGGAGGCAAGGCAGCTATGCAGCTGCGCACATCGCTGACTGTGAACTTAGGGCCACGGGTCGCATGGATGTCCCCCAGGACACACTGGTGCCCTCTGGCCCCAGTCAACCTATCAGCTGTATGGGCACGCTCCAGCACAACCACTGCCATCTTGTTAGCTGGGGTGTTGTGTGTGGGGATTGTAATGTGTACATGCGGATGCAGTTTGTCAGCCTCCCGAGTGTCAGTCGTGGATCCGGCGAATCCCGCACTGTTTTTCATTGGAATCGATTGAGTTCCACATGGTGCCGGTGCTAGCCCGCTTAATCGATCCAGGTTCCGTGCCAGTTTTGCTGTCGTGAAAGTCCACAAATTCAGACCAGTCTCCGAAAAGGAGAACCCCGCCCACGGTATGTGAGCTGGAAGAGATTCCACTGCAAGTGATTCTCTGGCTACAGTGAAAAAGATATGAATGGAACTATGCAAGTGTAGTCCCACTCAGCTAGGCAAATGTGGGAAGAGGTTGCACGAGTATAGTGCGGCATGGCAAAGACTACAGACTGGTCGAGAAAGGTGACGGACAGATTGGTAAACTATGGTCTCCCACTGACAATTATAGTTGTCAGAGAAAAAAACATTTGGTTCAAATATACAGAGCCTGCAGCAAATTTCTTAACTGCATCATACATTAAAAAGTGCATTCATGACCCCGGGATGTTCCAAAGCACTTTACCCAATGAAGTACATTTGAAGTCCGGTTACTGCTATAATGTAGGGAATACAACAGCCAATTTGCACACTCTCAACTTCCACAAATACGAATGTAATAATGGCCCATAACATCCTGGTTCCCCAGCATCGCATTTAGGGGAAACCCCATTGATGCGCTGTGGAATAGGATGTTCCCACATAAGGGTTTACCCAGCAATTGTCCAGAAGCACTAACTTCCTTTGGACAATTGCGCTGGGCTGGGAACCATCCGACTGAAGTGATTTCAATCATTAACTTTGGATGGTTCCACCAGTTTTACCCAGAAACTCTGAAAGAATTAAAAACCATGGGTGGGATTCTCCGATCCGCCAGCCGTGGTTTCCGTCACAGTGTGCCCCCACCGGCAGCACTATTCTCTGTTCCCCAGCCGGACAATGGGGTTTCCCACAGTGGCCACCTCATTCTCTCAGGAAACCCGCGGGCGTGGGTGCGCTGCTAGCGGACCAGAGGATCCCGCCAACTGAGAATTTTGCTGGCTTCTAACTCCAGAGTAACTGGGCGGGATTCTCCGGCCGTGCCTGCCTCGTGACCGGAAATTCCCATCCAAGGTCATTGGATCTTTCCATGGTCCACGTCACGCCCATTGTATCTTTTACTTCAGAGGAAATCGGGCCGACAGGGCATGGTCCAATGGCCGCGGTGCAGTGTGGCCAATAAGAGACGGGAGACCCTGCTCCCAAGATCTACCCAACTCGCAACGCCTCCCAAAATCCAACACGATCTCACGAGACATTGTAAATTCCACCCATTGTGGGCGGGATCATCTTTTAGCAAATCTGCATATTAGAGCGAGATAGCTAGTCTCACTATAACGTGCAGATTCCTGAGGTGTCCAAGGCTTTGGGATTCATCCCCTTCGTCTCGGAGACTTCGGGCAAGTGCTGTTCAGCACTGGTCGCCACAAAAGGGGACCAGACGGAACGGCACTCATGGAGGACCTCCCAGGGATCAGAGGTTCCCAGCTGCATGTCCTTTGGGCAGTGTGGTGACCTGGCACTGCCACCTGGTGTGGGCACTGCCAAGGTGACATTAATGTGCGAATGTGCGATGGGGCTGAGGTGCCTTACATGTGTGTTGGGAAGGGCTTGGGGATGGGGCCTTGGAGATCGGGGCGCCATTTATTGGGCAAGTGGAGTTCCCCAGTGTACAAAGTGGGGCTATGTGCATTCGCCACTGAGTCACAATGCATAGCCATGTGTTTCTTGGCACTGTTGAGCACTGGGAAACATGCGGCTAAATGCGCTCACTATGGGACTTTGTTCTCAATTAGCTGAATCGAGCCCGAAGACTCTCAAATGAATGATGGCACTCCTGACAATGTAACACACGCTCAATGCAACAGAGGAGTGTCAGTCTAGATTTAGTGCTCAAGTTTTTGTGGTGGAGCTTGAACCCACAACCTTTTGTTTGAGGGAAGAATAATCTAGCAGGAGATAGAATCCCAATTGCTCCACGTGATTTAGAATGACAAAAAATAGATTTGAGGTCAAGGATGACACATCCATGGAAGTTATGTTTCTAACAAGTACGTCATTGATCATGTATCTGTCAGTGCTATTTCTCATAGAGAAGACCACAAATTACATTGGTGAATATAACTAACTGGGAAGCTGTTTGAAAATTACTCATCAATAATAGTATTCCGGAGGAATGTGTGGGCAGACTTAAGGAAATAAAATGATTTCAGGTTGTGACTGTGCGACAGATATCTAATTTTAATTGTTTAAATCCATCACTCATAGCGAATTAATGAAGTCCTGGATTTTGCGAGATTCTGAAGTGTGAAATTTTGTGAATTTGCCAAAATGTCATTACTTATTTTCCCATTTTAAGGATATTGGGCGAAATTCTATGTAATCAGCGCGATGTCCGCCGACCGGCGCCAAAAACGGCGCAAATCAGTCCGGCATCGTGCCGCCCCAAAGGTGCGGAATCCTCTGCATCTTGGGGGGCCGAGCCCTAACCTTGAGGGGCTAGGCCCGCGCCGGACTGATTACCGCCCCGCCAGCTGGCGGGAAAGGCCTTTGGTGCCCCGCCAGCTGGCGCAGAAATGACATTGCCGGGCGGCGCATGCGCGGGAGCATTAGCAGCCACTCACGGCATCCCCGCACATGCGCAGTGGAGGGGGTCTCTTCCGCCTCCGCCATGGTGGAGACCATGGCGAAGGCGGAAGGAAAAGAGTGCCCCCACGGCACAGGCCCGCCCGCGGATCGGTGGGCCCCGATCGTGGGCCAGGCCACCGTGGGGGCACCCCCCGGGGCCAGATCGCCCCGCGCCCCCCCCAGGACCCCGGAGCCCACCCGCGCTGCCTTGTCCCGCCAGTAAGACAGGTGGTTTAATCCACGCCGGCGGGACAGGCATTCCAGCAGCGGGACTTCGGCCCATTCGGGCCGGAGAATTGCTGGGGGGGGGGCACCAACTGGCGCGGCGCGATTCCCGCCCCCGCCGAATCTCCGGTGCCAGGCAATTCGGCAACCGGCAGGGGCGGGATTCACGCCAGCCCCCGGCGATTCTCCGACCCGGCGGGGGGGGGGTCAGAGAATCTCGCCCATGATATTGAACCATGTGAAGTATATTTTATCTCCAATTTTTGTTGCACACACAATAACCAATTAGAAATGGTGACAAATAAGGTGTCGAACTGGGTGTGATAGAAGCCTGAAGAGGAGGAGTGGGTTATGCACATCAGTATGGCCAAAGTTGGGATGCTCTATTCGTGCTACAGGTTTTCACAAAATAAATATTTAATTTTACGGCTAAACTTTCTAACAAGGATCATTACCCCATGAAGCAAAGTTATTTAAAACCACCATCAAAATTCCCAGTTACTAACTTAAAAAATGAAAATATTGTGTTCTCTGAGAATACACAATATAACTCAAATATCCTATTGCATCTCAAATTGCCCTTATGGTATCCCTAACTATTATGTGGTAGTCTCTCTACTGTTGAAAGCCTCATCGATGCTTTTGTTACTTCCAGACCTTAGTATTTCAATACATTCCTCGTCAGTCTCCCATATCCCACCCTCCATAGGCTTGTGGTCATTTAAAGCTCTGCTGGCAATGAAATAACTCAACTCATTCATCCAGCATCCCTGTGTTTACTGACTAACATAGGAAATGCCTCAGTTTTAAAATTCTCACCTTGTTTTCAAATTCCTTATAACCTTGCCTCTTGCTATCTCTGTAAATGCCTCCGAAGTCACTGTGGGGCTCCAATTCTGGCCTCTTAATCATCAATTTTAATCATTGCATTGTTGGCCTTCATCTGCTAAGGTCCTAGGTTCTGTTATTCCCTTTCAAAACCCCTCTTCCTCTCTTTTAAGATGTGGAGATGCCGGCGTTGGACTGGGGTGAGCACAGTACGAAGTCTTACAACACCAGGTTAAAGTCCAACAGGTTTGTTTCGATGTCACTAGCTTTCGGAGCGCTGCTCCTTCCTCAGGTGAATGAAGAGGTCTGTTCCAGAAACACATATATGGACAAATTCAAAGATGCCAAACAATGCTAGGAATGCGAGCATTAGCAGGTGATTAAATCTTTACAGATCCAGAGATGGGGTAACCCCAGGTTAAAGAGGTGTGAATTGTCTCAAGCCAGGACAGTTGGTAGGATTTCGCAGGCCAGATGGTGGGGGATGAATGTAATGTGACATGAATCCCAGGTCCCGGTTGAGGCCGCACTCATGTGTGCGGAACTTGGCTATAAGTTTCTGCTCGGCGATTCTGCGTTGTCGCGGGTCCTGAAGGCCGCCTTGGAGAACGCTTACCCGGAGATCAGAGGCTGAATGCCCTTGACTGCTGAAGTGTTCCCCGACTGGAAGGGAACATTCCTGCCTGGTGATTGTTGCGCGATGTCCGTTCATTCGTTGTCGCAGCGTCTGCATGGTCTCGCCAATGTACCACGCTTCGGGACATCCTTTTCTGCAGCGTATGAGGTAGACAACGTTGGCCGAGTCGCACGAGTATGTACCGCGTACCTGGTGGGTGGTGTTCTCACGTGTAATAGTGGTATCCATGTCGATGATCTGGCACGTCTTGCAGAGATTGCCATGACAGGGTAGTGTGGTGTCGTGGTCACTGTTCTGAAGACTGGGTAGTTTGCTGCACACAATGGTTCGTTTGAGGTTGCGCGGTTGTTTGAAGGCAAGTAGTGGGGGTGTGGGGATGACCTTGGCAAGATGTTCATCGTCATCAATGACGTGTTGAAGGCTGTGAAGAAGATGACGTAGTTTCTCCGCTCCGGGGAAGTACTGGACGACGAAGGGTATTCTGTCGGTTGTGTCCCATGTTTGTCTTCTGAGGAGGTCGGTCCGGTTTTTCGCTGTGGCGCGTTGGAACTGTCGATCGATGAGTCGAGTGCCATATCCCGTTCGTACGAGGGCATCTTTCAACGTCTGTAGATGTCTGTTACACTCCTCCTCGTCTGAGCAGATCCTGTGTATACGGAGCGCTTGTCCATAGGGGATGGCTTCTTTAATGTGTTTAGGGTGGAAGCTGGAGAAGTGGAGCATCATGAGGTTATCCGTGGGTTTGCGGTAAAGCGAAGTGCTGAGGTGACCGTCCTTGATGGAGACGAGTGTGTCCAAGAATGCAACTGATTTTGGAGAGTAGTCCATGGTGAGTCTGATGGTTGGATGGAACCGATGTTATACACCAGATACATCGATTACATTTTTTTCCTTTGGACCCACGGCGAAGAATCACTGAAACGACTACATGATGACATTAATAAGTTCCATTAAAGAAGCCATCCCCTATGGACAAGCGCTCCGTATACACAGGATCTGCTCAGACGAGGAGGAGCGTAACAGATATCTACAGACGTTGAAAGATGCCCTCGTACGAACGGGATATGGCACTCGACTCATCGATCGACAGTTCCAACGCGCCACAGCGAAAAACCGGACCGACCTCCTCAGAAGACAAACATGGGACACAACCGACAGAATACCCTTCGTCGTCCAGTACTTCCCCGGAGCGGAGAAACTACGTCATCTTCTTCACAGCCTTCAACACGTCATTGATGACGATGAACATCTTGCCAAGGTCATCCCCACACCCCCACTACTTGCCTTCAAACAACTGCGCAACCTCAAACGAACCATTGTGTGCAGCAAACTACCCAGTCTTCAGAACAGTGACCACGACACCACACAACCCTGTCATGGCAATCTCTGCAAGACGTGCCAGATCATCGACATGGATACCACTATTACACGCGAGAACACCACCCACCAGGTACGCGGTACATACTCGTGCGACTCGGCCAACGTTGTCTACCTCATATGCTGCAGGAAAGGATGTCCCGAAGTGTGGTACATTGGCGAGACCATGCAGACGCTGCGACAACGAATGAACGGACATCGCGCAACAATCACCAGGCAGGAATGTTCCCTTCCAGTCGGGGAACACTTCAGCAGTCAAGGGCATTCAGCCTCTGATCTCCGGGTAAGCGTTCTCCAAGGCGGCCTTGAGGACCCACGACAACGCAGAATCGCCGAGCAGAAACTTATAGCCAAGTTCCGCACACATGAGTGCGGCCTCAACCGGGACCTGGGATTCATGTCACATTACATTCATCCCCCACCATCTGGCCTGCGAAATCCTACCAACTGTCCTGGCTTGAGACAATTCACACCTCTTTAACCTGGGGTTACCCCATCTCTGGATCTGTAAAGATTTAATCACCTGCTAATGCTCGCATTCCTAGCATTGTTTGGCATCTTTGAATTTGTCCATATATGTGTTTCTGGAACAGACCTCTTCATTCACCTGAGGAAGGAGCAGCGCTCCGAAAGCTAGTGACATCGAAACAAACCTGTTGGACTTTAACCTGGTGTTGTAAGACTTCGTACTCTTTTAAGATGCTTCTTAATGCTTGTGTCTTTGACCAAACTTTTGATTATCTTCCCAAATATCTCTAAGTAGTGTAGCACCATGTTTTAATTGATAGCTCTCCCTGAGATTCGGATTTGGGCGTTTTACTATTTACAGGTAGTTGTTAATGTACCTCAAATCCACTGTACTTCTGACCCCATATACAATAGAATACAACTACTTCATTGTCTTAAATAACCCTCTCAGACCACATATTACCAAAAAGACCAATCGTTCATCACTTTGATGGTATGAAAACATAAGAGTCCCACAGAATTTGGTACCCTTCATATCGCGACCAAACTGGGGTCCCAAATCTGCACTTGTTGACAATGCGACAGGTTAGCAACCCTGGAAACCCAGTAGTGGGAATGAGCCAGGGAGCTGTCCTGACAGAGTTCACCTATCCTCTTTGCTCCTCCAACGCCATGCTGTATTAACTGGTAAAAATGGAAGAAAATGAGGCATAATTGCCACAGGGAAATTTAAACTGGTGTCTCTGCAGCCTCTTCATTTGAAAGAAAATTGTGACTTGGGTGAGAGAATCACTGACAAAGCCAGCATTTGTTGCCCATCCCTAATTGTCCTTGAAGATGGTGTTGAGTCACCTTCTTGAACCACTGCCCTCCATGATGTATAGGAATTAGATTGCATATATATGGTTGGCTTGGACTTTCACTGAAATTCATTTTCCTCTAAGGTAATCAACCATACTTTGTTTTGCAATGACATCATGCTAGTTTCACTGTGATCAGGTGGCGCAGGTTGCAATTCTCTTGTCACACGGTCAGACCCGGCCTCAGGCCTGCAAATGAATTGCTGAAAATTGGGGCTGAACTTGAGAATCAACACACATTACGGAAATGAATTGGGTGCCATTGGGTTAGGTCAGGGTAGAGCTCTAACTGCATATGAAATATTGGAAGTTAGGGTTGGAAGTATTTACAACACACAAACTGGCTATTTAGGCGAGCAGCGTGTTAATGTTTGTGCTCTACAAGGGCCTTATCCCATTCTTCATCAGAACTTTATCTATTTAACTCTCCTGGCCATTGAAGGAACCTTTTCTGAAAAGCTCTGAGTTGTTCCCAACATTTCTGAAAACCAGTCCTGAGGGGGTGGAGAAATGCAGTTCCAAATAGGTTAGATGACACAAACAACTCCAGTTTCCCAAAACACCCACTTGATCCACTATCTAATGAAAACAGATATACATAGTTAATAAAACTCAATGATGGAATAATCTGGCCAGTCCAGCTGCCCACTTGGTAGTTCAAGAAAGTGCTCCTGTCTAGACATGAAGTCTGGCTATCTTGGGAGTGTCCCTGGGTATGGCATGGGAAAATAGTGTCTTGTTTATCACTAGGGAAATGCTAAGTATAAATAACAATGACCAGGGCTAAACATTTCAAAACCTCCGGTGAGAGGCCAAACTCTTAGGGGTGCATTCAGTTGCATTGTGTAAATATTCTGGGCAGGGATTTCACAAAGTGACTGTGTATGATCTCACACATGGAGTGGAATTTCTCAGTGTGCATCAATCAATATTCCTGTCTAATTGAATAGTGGGGAGAATTTTAAATTCTGAACTCAAATGTGACATGACCTAGGTCCTAACGTTTTACTGCTAATAATGGGTGCAATTTTCCACTCCCGCCAGTGGCAGGAAATGTGACGGGCAGGGACACCATAGATTTCTGGATGGAAAATATCAGTTTTCTGCTGGTGGGAAATTAGTTTGGAATTTTGTTCCCCCGACTTTGATGGCGGGTTAAAAGTGGGTCGGGGGAACAAAATTCCAAACTAATTTCCCATGTCATACCCAGGGACATTGACCTACGTCGGGAATCTTATTTGCACCTTATGAAGGCTGACTTGTCAGAAATACGTGCCCCATCTAAGAGCCCCACCAACGGATAATTTGAACGGTCTATTTGCTGACTATGTAAGTGACGTGCACCTGCTGAGCGTCAGTACACCACCGACTTTGACATAGGGCGATGTCGCTTTTGTCTACCTTTTTTAAGAGTACTGCTGTGGGATTTCAGGTGCCTTTATTGCAAACTGTGGGCAGGGGAGGCAATACCAGCAGCAAGACTGAGGTGGGATTTTTTTTGGGGGGGGGCACGGGAGGATGTTTAACACAGGAGGAAGCAGACAGATGTAGGTGGTGGGGAGGGTGGTTGCAGAAGATGGAAGGGTGGGGAGGGTGGTTGTATAAGATGGGAGGGTAACGGAGAGGTGGAGGCATTACTTGGGTGTGGTGGGACTAGGGGATGTTCAAGGAACAGAGTAGAATAGTGAAAGACTATCCTGAGAGTTATAAGACTGCCAAGAAGAGTTATAAGACTGTCTGGGGCTGAGGTCAAGCTGTTGGGGAGAGATTGAAGGGACTATCTTGGTTCCCGGTCTTGGGTGGAGAAAGGCCTCCGTACACTGTGCCAATTGTGTACAATTTGGTGTGCAGGGTGTGTTCAGTCACCTAAAGCAAATTTGGTCCTGGGAGTTGGTAAAGGTATTGTGAGGCAGATGGATAGTATCTGGATCTTGTAAATGAATAGCTGAAAAGTCATGGGAGTTGTGGGGGTGTGAGGGGGGGGGGGGGGGGGTGGGGGGTGGGGGGGGGGACGTTGGTGGGTTTGCGGATACGGGATGGTCTTATGGCAAAGATGGGGGTCCCAGAAAATCAGGATTCATCTGGCCTTACAAAGGGGAGGGGTTAGGTTGGAAAAAGCATTGGGCATCAGTATTAAAGAGTTGGGGGAGAACTGGAATATCCACATGACCAATGATGGGTTCAAGGGGTAACAGGGGAAGGCTGGATAATGATAGGAGGAAGGGGAATTGTGAAGTGGTGAGGAAGCTGGAGAATGAGGGGGGCCTGAATGGTTGACGGGGGGATTGGAAGTCGATCTCCCAGACAAAGGTCAACAGCACCATTTTTGAGTTCTCCTTGCAATGTTGAGGGAATCGGACCAACTTTCCACCCTCCACAGCACTTTTGTGGTTTATTTAACTTTGTGAGAGTGTTTTTATTAAATAATTTCTTTTTTAAAAAATTCAAAATAACACCTTCAAACCATTGCAGCTACCAAATGCAAGGAGCTGAATTTTCCTCCGTTCACTAATTTTAGAGTACAATACATTTATTTAAAGGGTGGGGAAATAACTAATGGAAACCATATCAAGGTGCCCAAAAATCAGTTCATAGAAATTTAGTGAAAAGAAAAATCAAATGCTTCTTGTTGAAGGCTGCTTAACGGGTGCAGAATTTTACTGAGACAGGGGAAACAATGTAATCAAACTAATATTTTGAACTCTAAATCAGACCTGCACTAGCTGAAGGGTAAGATTGTGAAGGATTGCCAACCCACTAATACAGAGGAGGTTTCCAGTGCACAATTGGGTTACAGCAGCCACTGCTGGCTATCTCTTCATACAGCACGAGTAAAATCTTCCAGAAGATAATGGCTACCTATACTGCAGGAACGGACAGGAAAATGTGACTGTGGTGTATCATCTGGTCCACAAAAGACATGAGAGCACAGAACAGGGTCAGGAGTGGACAATAGGGCTCCAGGAACCTGCTCTACCACTTAATATGACCAGGGTTGATTTTTAGCCTCAACTCCACTTTCCCAACTTCTGCCCATATCCCTTGATGCCCTGGAAGATGAAAATTCTGTCTATAAATACATTCGAAAGAGCATCCACAACCCTCTGCGGTAGAGAATTCCAAGGATTCACAATCGTCAGGGTAGACAAATTTCTTTGAATCCCAGTCTTAAATGTTTTTGATTACTCAGCCAGGGGAAACAACCTCTGTTTGTTACTTATCTACCTATGTCTACCTTATCAAGCCCCTTCCGAATCTTGTATGTTTCAATGAAATCAGCTCTCGATCTTCTAAACCCGAGAGAGTATGGGTCCAATTTACTGTGGCTGGAATTCTGCGGCTGTTCGCTGACGGCAGGATTCTCTGGTGGGTTTCCTGGTGACGTGGGGTGGCTTCAATGGGAATTCCCATTGACAACGGTGGGAGCAGAATATTCCACAGCCAGCGAATGGTGCGCTGCCACATTATAATCCATCTTATTTCTTCTTGCCCATTCATTTAATTTGTCCATATCTCTTTCTATCGTCCCCTCAGCTTGCATTCCCACCTAACTTTATACCATCGACAAATTTAGATACATTATTGTCTGCCCTTCATTTAAGTAATTTATATTGATTCTAATGAGCTGAGGCTCCATCACTCTTCTATGTGGCACTTTACCAGTCACAGCATGAAAATGCCGCGTTCATGCCTACTCCTGGCTTTTTTCTGTTAACCAATCCTGTTAACCAACCATCTATTCATGCTGATACATTATTCATGAACCCTTGACTTGAACCTATTGTGTGGTTCGGCACCTACTGATTCCCTCATATCCTCAAAAAACTTCTAAATTGTCAAACCCTGTTGACTTTGTCTGATCGTACTATGATACTGTCTGCGCGGAGTCTGCATATCCTCCCCGTGTGTGTGTGGGTTTCCTCCGGGTGCTCCGGTTTCCTCCCACAGTCCAAAGATGTGCAGGTTAGGTGGATTGGCCATGATAAATTGCCCTTAGTGTCCAAAATTGCCCTTCGTGTTGGGTGGGGTTATTGGGTTATGGGGATAGGGTGGAGGTGTGGACCTTGGGTAGGGTGCTCTTTCCAAGAGCCGGTGCAGACTTGATGGGCCGAATGGCCTCCTTCTGCACTGTAAATTCTATGATAATCTATGATTTCCCAGTGCATTGTTAAAACTTCCTTAATAGACACCAGCTTTTCCTTAATGACTAATTGCCAGGCCAATTGGCCTGTAATTCCCTGAACAGGTGGTCTTCACTCAGAGCAGGACAGTGTCCAGCCGCCACCCTCTGAAGCGGGACATAGCTGGCCATGGGGGGCACCCAAGTGCTGAGGCATGAACAAAGATCAAAGAAAATTACAGCACAGGAACAGGCCCTTTGGCCCTTCAAGCCTGCGCCGACCATGCTGCCCGTCTAAACTAAAATCTTCTACACTTCCTGGGTCCATATCCCTCTATTCCCATCCGATTCATGTATTTGTCAGGATGCCCCTTCAATGTCACTATCGTCCCTGCTTCCACCACCTCCTCAGGCAGCGAGTTCCAGGCACCCACTACCCTCTGCGTAAAAAACTTGCCTCGTACATCTGCTCTAAATCTTGCCCATCGCACCTTAAACCTATGCCCCCTAGTAATTGACCCCTCTACCCTGGGAAAAAGGCTCTGACTATCCACTCTGTCTATGCCCCTCATAATTTTGTAGGCTTCTGTCTATGCCCCTCATAATTTTGTAGACCTCTATCAGGTCACCGCTCAACCTCTGTCGTTCCAGTGAGAACAAACCGAGTTTATTCAAACGCTCCTCATGGCTAATGCCCTCCATACCAGGCAACATCCTGGTAAATCTCTTCTGCACCCTCTCTAAAGTCTCCACATCCTTCTGGTAGTGTGGCGACCAGAATTGAACACTATACTCAAAGTGTGGCCTAACTAAGGTCCGAGACAGCTGCAACATGACTTGCCAATTCTTATACTCAATGCCCCGGCCAATGAAGGCAAGCATGCCGTATGCCTTCTTGACTACCTTCTCCACCTGTGTTGCCCCTTTCAGTGACCTATGGACCTGTACACCTAGACTGTCAATACTCTTCAGGGTTCTACCATTCACTGTATATTCCCTACCTGCATTAGACGTTCCAAAATGCATTACCTCACATTTGTCCGGATTAAACTCCATCTGCCATCTCTCTGCACAAGGCTCCAAACAATCTAAATCCTGCTGTATCCTCTGACACTCCTCATCGCTATCCACAATTCCACCAACGTTTGTGTCGTCTACAAACTTACTAATCAGACCAGTTACATTTTCCTCCAAATCATTTATATATACTACGAACAGCAAAGGTCCCAGCACTGATCCCTGCGGAATACCACTAGTCACAGCCCTCCAATTACAAAAGCACCCTTCCATTGCTACTCTCTGCCTTCTATGACCTAGCCAGTTCTGTATCCATCTTGCCAGCTCACCCCTGATTGCGTGTGACTTCACCTTTTGTACCAGTCTACCATGAGGGACCTTGTCAAAGGCCTTACTGAAGTCCATATAGACAACATCCACTGCCCTACCTGCATCAATCATCTTTGTGACCTCTTGGAAAAACTCTATCAAGTTAGTGAGACAAGACCTCCCCTTCACAAAACCATATTTATTATTTTTTTTCATAAATTTAGAGTATCCAATTCATTTTTTCCAATTAAGGGGCAATTTAGCGTGGCCAATCCACCTACCCTGCACATTTTTGGGTTGTGGGGGCGAAACCCACGCAGACACGGGGAGAATGTGCAAACTCCACACGGACAGTGACTCAGAGCCGGGATCGAACCTGGGACCTCGGCACCGTGAGGCAGCAGGGCTAACCCACTGTGCCATCGTGCTGCCCCCACAAAACCATGTTGCCTCTCGATCATACGTCCATTTGCTTCCAAATGGGAGTAGATCCTGTCTCGAAGAATTCTCTCCAGTAATTTCCCGACCACTGACGTAAGGCTCACCGGCCTGTAGTTCCCTGGAGTATCCTTGCTACCCTTCTTAAACAGAGGAACAACATTGGCTATTCTCCAGTTCTCCGGGACATCACCTGAAGACAGTGAGGATCCAAAGATTTCTGTCAAGGCCTCAGCAATTTCCTCTCTAGCCTCCTTCAATATTCTGGGGTAGATCCCATCAGGCCCTGGGGACTTATCTACTTTAACATTTTTCATGACGCCCAACACCTCGTCTTTTTGGATCTCAATGTGACCCAGGCTATCTACACACCTTTCTCCAGACTCAACATCCACCAATTCCTTCTCTTTGGTGAATACTGATGCAAAGTATTCATTTAGTACCTCGCCCATTTCCGCTGGCTCCACACATAGATTCCCTTGCCTATCCTTCAGTGGGCCAACCCTTTCCCAGGCTACCCTCTTGCTTTTTATGTACGTGTAAAAAGCCTTGGGATTTTCCTTAACACTATTTGCCAATGACTTTTTGTTAACCCTTCTAGCCCTCCTGACTCCTTGCTTAAGTTCCTTCCTACTTTCCTTATATTCCACACAGGCTTCGTCTGTTCCCAGCCTTATATCCCTGACAAATGCCTCCTTTTTCCTTTAGACGAGGCCTACAATATCCCTCGTTATCCAAGGTTCCCGAAATTTGCCGTATTTATCCTTCTTCTGCACAGGAACATGCCGGTCCTGAATTCCTTTGAACTGACATTTGAAAGCCTCCCACATGTCAGATGTTGATTTACCCTCAAACATCCGCCCCCAATCTAGGTTCTTCAGTTCCCACCTAATGTTGTTAGAATTAGCCTTCCCCCAATTTAGCACAGTCACCCTAGGACCACTCTTATCCTTGTCCAGCAGCACTTTAAAACTTACTGAGTTGTGGTCACTGTTCCCGAAATGCTCCCCTACTGAAACTTCTACCACCTGGCCGGGCTCATTCCACAATACCAGGTCCAGTACTGCCCCTTCCCTAGTTGAACTATCTACATATTGTTTTAAGAAGCCCTCCTGGATGCTCCTTACAAACTCTGCCCCGTCTCAGCCTCTAGCACTAAGTGAGTCCCAGTCAATATTGGGGAAGTTGAAGTATCCCATCACAACAACTCTGTTGTTTTTACTTGTTTCGAAAATCTGTCTACCTATCTTCTCCTGTATCTCCTGCTGGCTGTTGGGAGGCCTGTAGTATACCCCCAACATTGTGACTGCACCATTCTTATTCGTGATCTCTACCCATATAGTCTCGCTACCCTCTGAGGTGTCCTCCCGTAGTACAGCTGTGATATTCTCCCTAACCAGTAGCGCAACTCCGCCACCCCTTTTACATCCCCCTCTATTCTGCCTGAAACATCTAAATCCTGGAACGTTTAGCTGCCAATCCTGTCCTTCCCTCAACCAGGTCTCTGTAATGGCAACAACATCATAGTTCCAAGTACTAATCCAAGCTCTAAGTTCATCTGCCTTACCCGTAATACTTCTTGCATTAAAACATATGCACTTCAGGCCACCAGACCCGTTGTTTTTAGCAACATCTCCCTGTCTGCTCTTCCTCAGAGCCATACTGGCCCTATTCCCTACTTCTCCCTCAATGCTTTCACCTTCTGACCTATTGCTCCGGTACCCACCTCCCTGCCATACTAGTTTAAACCCTCCCGTGTGGCACTAGCAAACTTCGCGGCCAGGATATCTGTGCCTCTCCAGTTTAGATGCAACCCGTCCTTCTTATATACAGGTCACACCTGCCCCAGAGGAGCTCCCAGTGGTCCAGATAGCAGAAACCCTCCCTTCTACACCAGCTGTTTAGCCACGTGTTTAGCTGCTCTATCTTCCTATTTCTAGCCTCACTGTCACGTGGCACAGGGAGTAATCCTGAGATTACAACCCTAGAGGTCCTGTCTTTTAATTTTCTGCCTAGCTCCCTGAACTCCTGCTGCAGGACCCCATGCCCCTTCCTGCCTATGTCGTTCTTACGAATATGTACAACGGCATCTGCCTGTTTGCCCTTCCCCTTCAGGATGCCCGCTATCCGTTCTGAGACATCCTGGACCCTGGCACCAGGGAGGCAACGTACCATCCTGGAGTCACTTTCACATCCACAGATGCGCCTATCTCTGCCCCTGACTATGGAGTCCCCTATGACTATTGCTCTTCTGTGCTTTGACCCTCCCTTCTGAACATCAGAGCCAGCCGTGGTGCCACTGCTCTGGCTCCTGCTGTTTTCCTCTGATAGGCTATCCCCCAGACAGTATCCAAAGGGGTATACCTGTTCGAGAGGGGGACAACCACAGGGGATTCCTGCACTGACTACCTGCCCCTTCTGGTGGTCACCCATTTCTCTGCCTGCACCTTGGGTGTGACCACATTTATATAACTGCTATCTATGACGCTTTCCGCCACCTGCATGCTCCTAAGTGCATCCAACTGCTGCTCCAACCGAACCATGCGGTCTGTGAGGAGCTCTAGTTAGGTGCAGTTTCTGCAGATGAAGCCATCCGGGACGCCTCCCAGACCTGCCACATCTCACATTCAGAGCACTGCACCCCTCTAATTGACATTGCGTTAATTAATTAGTAAATTAAATTAAATTTTTTTTTAATTTAAAAATTAACAAGTTACTGTTAACTATATGTTTCCTAGCACTAGGTTTCTACTATAAATGTGAAAGCTAAATACAGTACTCTCCGATCTCTGGCTTAGATACCCCTCTAAATTATAATTCAGTAATTAAGTAATTATGTTTAATTAGCTTAACAATGTTTAATTTTTAAATTTAGTGTAGATTCTCAACCAGCCAATCAGGTCACAGCTTTACTGTGATGTCACTTAAGTCCCCCCCCCCCCCACACACAATTTGAAAAGGTAATAAAAATAAAAAATAAGGATCTCTTACCTTCCCAGGATGCTCTCTGGTTCTCTCCTTGCAGATTAAAAGTTACAGGCCAGAAGAAAGAGAACAAAACGGTAGGGAAAAAGCACCCTCTCCCACTCTGCACTGAACCAATTCCCACTCTGGATGTGTCTCCTTCACTTGTGCAAAGCTTACTGAGTGCGCTTTCTGTCTGTCTTTTGTACAGACCTCAACTAACCAGGGTGACTCGCACTACTTAAGCTTCAAAGAGAAGAATACAATGTACACCCTTGTGCCACTAAACAGGCCTCAGGAGACTGACAGATAACTGCCTCTCAGCAATTAGGGTGGGGGCAGCTTCAGCCATTCAGACACTAAGCTACACACTGCACTTTTAACTGAAAAACAGCAGAATTAGACTTAGACTAAGTCTAAGAATTAGAGTTACCACTTACCTTTCCTGATTACCTCACTGCACCAAATTACCAAGTTCCAATTCCCACTCTGGATGTGTCTCACTCCGGCTGTGTCTCCTTGACCTGCGCAAAGCTTGTTAAAATGCTGGTTAGAAGGCCTGTCTTGGTCCTCTGGTACTTCATTCCAGTTGTCTTTCAGGCCCTCTGTCCCTCACATCCACTCCCTGTACCAGCTAATGCCAACTAATGGCCTTTCCATGACCATTCACCTTATAACCCCATACCAACTCAATGCCAACTGATGGCCCCTCCATGCCAGCCTATGGCCTTTCTATGCCGAATCTCCCAGTTATATAATGTACAGAACCAATGCACCCCATCGTAGTAGCAATGGCATGTGTGGAACTGCTTTTTTAAAAATCCATTCACAAATCATGTTTTGAAAAAACACTTACTACAACCCTGGAGAATTGTCAATCAAATGAAAGTATCAATTTTAAAAAAATAGGCTTCAAACACTTCACCTCAATTTTATGCGAAGAAATATTGAAACATTGACCAAAGAGATCACAAAATTAATAACTTATAACCACTTAATGTAAATTAAATCAAGCATTCTCAAGCTGTCAAAACAAGCACCCACTCCAATCATTTTGTGTTTGGGCACTCAGTCAAGCCTTTTGCTGGAAGGTGGCATCAAGAATGTTATAAAGTGACATTTGCTCGTCAATGACCTGATCACTGATGCTGAATTTGGTTCTGGCTGGACTGAACTCCAGGTCCATTACAAACTTAGTCCAAACATGGAACAAAAAGAGTTGAATGACAGAGATGAGATGAGAGTGACTGCCCTTGACATCAAGACAACATTCGATCCTGTGTGGAATCAAGGGGCATTGGTAAAATTGAAGCCAGTCGGAACCAAGGCAACAATTCACTGACTGGAGTCTTATCTACAAATGGTTGTGGTTGTTGAGATCAATATGATCACTGCTGATCTTCTACTTCAACTCCACTTACCTATCTGTTCCCATATCCCTGAGAAACCAAAAAACATGTCTATCTCATCCTTTAAATATTTTCACTGATGGAGCATACACAACCATCTGGGTGAATACGTTTCTCCTCATCTCAGTCCTGAATGATTGACCACTTTCCTGGGACTTCTGCATTTTAGATTCTCCAATCTATGGGAACAATCTCTCACCCTATCAAGCCCCTCCAGATTCGGTCTTGGTGAGTTCACTTCTCATTCTTCTAAACTCCAAAGAGTACAGGTTAAATTTACTCAGCCTCTCACAGGGTATCTCTAGTGAACCATACCTCTACCATCTATCAAGGCAAACTTATCCTTCCTTTAAAATGTGGGGAACTAAACTATGCACAGTACTCCAGGTGTGATCTCAAAAGTCCTGTACAATTGTAGCAAGACTTCCTATTTTTGTACAATCCAGTTGCAATAAAGGCCAATTCTCCCTAATTGCTTCCTGTACCTTCATGTTAACTTTGAGATACTTGTACAATTCTGGAATAGTTTGAGATGGAATTATGGCTTCAGAAAGTGCCAGAGAGGCAGAAAAGTAAAATCTGGTGTGGCTAAGTGAGGGAAACGGGAGGGGAGAGCACACAAGGGGTCAAGCAAAAAACAAGGAGGGATGTATGAATGCCTGTTTTTGAACAACATTTGCTGTTCCTCCTGGGCTTTCAGTCTTTTGCATGACCACTTCGTAATTTTCACGCAACAATTTGATTTGCAGGGACAAAGTTTGATTTGCAGGGACAAAGTTAACAGTTACATGGGCAAGCGGGATTAATTAAAGAAAATTGACACAGATTTGTGAAAGACAAACCAAGTGTTTTTGGTGAGGGTAATGTTGTTGATGTGGAGTGGTTTGATCAAGTGCCACATAATAGGCTTGTTCGCAAAGTTGTATCTCATGGAATAAAAGGGACAGCATCAGTACAGATGCAAAGTTGGCTGAGTGATAGGGAACTGAGAGTAGTAGTGCATGGTTGGTTGTTGGACTGGAGCAAGTTATCTAGTGGGGTTTCCTGGGGTTAGTACTAAGATAACTGCTTTTCTTGCTATGTATTAATATACTAGACTGTGTGTATAGGGAATAATGCCAGGGTTGTTCTCCTTAGAGAAGAGAAGGCTGAGAGGAGATTTGATAGAAGTACTCAAAATCATGAGGGGTATAGATGTAGAGAAACTGTTCCCATTGGCAGAAGGGACGAGAACCAGAGAACACCGACATAAGGAGATTGGCAAAACAACCAATGATGACATGAAGAAAAACTTTTTTTACGCAGGAAGTCTGGCAGCTAACATGGAAGTGAACCTATGGGGGCGATTTGCCAGCCACGTCCTGCCAAAATCGGGACGGGACACGGGCAGTGATTCTGGGATTCCTGATGGTCATTACGCCCCGCGAGATCTAACAAGATCTCACGAGACGTCGTGATTTGGATTCCATTCACAATGGGTGCGTCCCAGGCTTGCATAGTTAAGTGTGCAATTAAGCTCACTTAACTGTTTCCACACCAGAACTAACCAGCCCCCGGGATCTGTCGGCTTCGAGGGGACCCCAGCTGTGTGCCGTTTAGCCCTCTTCCCCACAAACGGGCACCAGGTGGAACGGCACTTGGAAGGGGGGGGGGTCTCCAGGTGATTGGAAGCCCCTGAGGTAGGGTGGCACCCTGGCAGTGATACACATATGCTGGCCTGACATTGCCAGGGGCACTCTGGTGGCACAGCTAGCCCAGCAGAGGCACTGCCAAGATGCCAGGGTGGCATTTTGCTAGTGCTGGGGGTTGATCCCAGAGGTGACCTGCCGTGACCTGCCCGTATGAGGTGGAGTGCGGAGGGTTAGAAGACCCCCCCCCCCCCCCCACCCTCCTTCCCCACCCACAATAGGTGAGTCGGGGCATTGGAGGGGTCCGGGAGTCCGGTTGGGGGGGTTGAGAGATTGTGGCCTTATCTCTTCCTGCACTGGTGAGTGGAGCTCCTCAGTACAGGAAATGAGACTGGGTGCAGTCTAGGCAGGGCATACCCCTCCGAGGCCCAAAAAGAATAATGAAGTCCCATTCGATAGCGGGGCTGTTCCTGTTGCTACAAGAGTCAGGAAACGCACTCTTTTTCCGTTAAATCATCCCCTAAAACATCTATATGGACATATATTATAAAATGTTGGTAAAAGGAAGAGTGGGGCTAACTAGGGGCCAAAGGGGGATTTACACATTGAGACAGGACATGTGGCTGAGATATTAAGTTGATACTTTGCATTTGTACGGCAGATTCTGCATTTGTCATGGTGAAAGACTAGGTAATTCAGAGACCAGAAGGGTTCAAAATTAATGACAGGCTATCTGAACATAAAGTTATTGATTCATCAGGATGGGATGAGCTACATTCAAGGAATCTGAGGGAAGTGAGAGTGAAAATTGCAGAGGCAATGGCCATAACGTTCCAATGTTCCTCAGACTCAGGTGGTGTACAGGAGAATTGCAAATGGTATATTTTTGTTCAAAAAAGGATGCATGATCAGACCAGCAACAACAGGGCAGTCAATTAAAACCTCTGTATTGGAGAAGTTTCAAAATAATTTGGGACAAAATTAATAGTCAATTGGGTGAATGCAGGTTAATTAAGGAAACCCAGCATTAATTTGATAAGGGTAAATCATGTTTATATAATTTGCATGATTTTTGTTTTCCCTGATCTATAAATGACCTCACCCTTGGCATATTTTTAAAAAATTGCACATGATATGAACTTGAGTTTATTGTGAACTTTGAGGAGGATGGTATAGAAATTTAAAAGGAGATGGACAGTTTGTGAAATGGGCGGACAAATAGCAAATGAAATTTAATGGAGGGAAGTGTGAAGTAATGAAGAGCAGGTGAAGGGAGGACTTCCAGGCAGCAGTCTAGTCCAGGCTTGGGCGTCTGTGTTCTGCCCAACTGTTATATCACAGAAAAACAGCTAAGTGATTTGTTAGTGAGTATTCTGCTCAGGTATCTTCAAAGCTCATAACTCAAGGTTTTATTGGTTGTAGTAATGTTTCCTAGCAGTGGTAAAGGATATTGGGAGTAGAAATGTTTATTAAAAAAATTAATTAAGAAAAATAAATGAGCACATAATAAAGATAGCAAGGTAGGTGATGTGTTGTGACTGCAGAATGTGGGTCCTCCTGGATGCTGGTCTTAGCCAGGACAAACAGGTCCCTAGTAAGTGTCAGTGGCTGGAGGAGCTTTGGCTCAAGAATCATTGAGCTGGAGATACAGTGATGCATCAGGGAGGGGGAAACACTTTGTATTGGGAGACACTCACACCCTTAGAATAGACTCTTCTGATTTGGCCAGGGACAGGAGACTGTGATTTCAAGTGAAGAAGGTATAGAGGCCTAGAAGGTAAAAGTGGGGGATTCTCAGCTTTTGCAATTGTCCAAAAGGTGTGAGGTTCTTTTAGTCTGTACGGATGAAAGTATTGGCTGCAGGATCTATGAGCAAACTGACAATGGAAAAGGAAACCATTCTTGTGGGTACTGGGACAGGATCATCAAGGGGAATAAACATTTTTCTTTGCACTCGAGCAGCAGCCCAAATTGTGTTACCTGACTAGCCCCAGGTTTGGGACATCAGGGGTGAGATTCTCCGACCCCCCACCGGGTCGGAGAATCGCCGAGTTCCGTCGTGAATCCCGCCCCCGCCGCCCGCCGAATTCGCCGAAGGGAGAAAAGTCGGCGGGGCGTCAATCACGCCGCACACCTCGGGGAATGGCACGGGTGGGCGCAAGGCAATGGATTTCGGGGCTGCCGATATTCTCCCGTCCGGATGGGCCGAAGTCCCGCCGACGTGATCACGGGTCACGTCGGCGTAAATCAAACCACCTGTCAATCGGCGTCAACCAGTGCTCAAGGTTCACGCCGACCAGCGTGCAGGTGGGTGACGGCCTGGGGGGTTGGCCGCTGGAGAGGCGATGGCGTGGCCACAGTCTGTATGTGTGGGGGAGAGGTGTGTGTAAGGTGTGTGTGTGTGTGTGCGGCGGGGGCGGGGTTAGAGTGGGCTGGGCTCCGGGGGAGTGCCGGGAGGCGGGGTGAGTGCCGGGGACGGGTGGATGACTGCCGGGGAGGGGGAATGTGGGGACGGGGGGGATGGGGGGGGGGGGGGGGAACGGGTCCGTGCCGGGGAGGGGAACGGGGAGGTGCGTACCGGGGAGGGGGACGGGGGGGGGAGTCCGTGCCGGGGAGGGGGACGGGGGGGACGGGGTCCGTGCCGGGGAGGGGGACGGGGGGGATCCGTGCCGGGGAGGGGGACGGGGGACGGGGGTCCGTGCCGGGTCGGGGGGGTGATCTGTGCCGGGGAGGGGGTGTGCGAGGGCAAGTGAGATGGTCCATCTGGCCAGGCGCCAGCCTCCAACAGTCGGACCCATGCGGTCCATGCCACCTGGCTGGGGGAGGAGGGGGTATGGGCAATAATGACATGTCTCCATCGCACCCCCCCCCCCCCCCGCCCCCCTGCACAGGCCGTCATGGTTTCCGGTCAGCCATCGATGTTGGCCGCCATGGCGGCAGCCGCTAATGTCCATGTTGCCCTGGATAAGGAGGAGGAGCGTGCCAGAGAGGCGGCGCAGGCTGCCACAGAGGGGCAGGCGGCAGCCGACCAGGCTGGAGGGACACCTGACCGACAGGACGAGGAGGGGGAGGAGGACGTCGTGGCCCCACAGCAACGGAGGCACCCGAGGACGCCCCGTGTGTACCGGCCCCGGCTGTCGTACCAGGACCTCATGGACCGTGGACCGGGAATGCAGGAGGAGACTCCGGATGAGGCGTGAAACCGTGGCACACATCTGCCACCTGCTGGCGCACCTGTCACCGCGTGGCACTGGCGGGGGACACCCTCTCCCTGTGTCCGTCAAGGTTACTGTGACACCGAGTGGGGACCTGTCCGGCATATCGCAGACATCGGTGCACCGGTGCATCCGGGCAGTGACAGACGCCCTATTTGCCATTGCGCACCGCTACATCCGCTTCCTTGTGGACCGGGCCAGCCAAGATGCCCGGGCCGTGGGCTTCTCTGCTGTGGCCGGGTTCCCCATGGTCCAGGGCGCGATTGATGGGATGCACGTCGCCGTGCGGCCACCTGCAGATAACAGGGCCGTGTTCACCAATAGTAAGGGGACCTATTCGATGAACATACAGGTGGTCTGCGACCACCGCATGATGATCCTGCACGTCTGCGCCCGTTACCCGGGCAGTGTACATGACTCATACGTGTTGTCGCGGTCATACATCCCCGGCATGTACGAGGGACGCCATCCCCGGCTGAGGGGCTGGTTGCTGGGCGACAGGGGCTACCCATTGCAATCGTGGCTGATGACGCCAATACGAAGGCCACGCAATGAGGCGGAGAACCGCTACAATGATGCCCATGTAGTGACAAGGGGAGTGATAGAGAGGTGCTTTGGCGTGCTGAAGATGCGTTTCAGGTGCCTGGACCTCTCTGGGGTGCCCTCCAGTATCGGTCAGATAGGGTCGGCCGCATCATTGTAGTGTGCTGCGTCCTGCACAACATAGCCCAGCAGAGGGGCGATGTGCCGCAGGCAGAGGACGGCGGAGTGGAGGAGCAGCAGGAAGAGGCGCAGTCCTCCCCAGATGAGGGGGATGGGGGCAATGGTCAGGGCAGACGGGCTAGACATGGGCGGGTGGCTGTCCACCATTACCGGCTGGGCCAGCGGGCACGGGACAGGCTGATAGACGCCCGCTTCACTGACTAGATGGGCGTGGGAATCGGGTAGTATGGCCACAGACCACACACCATGGCAACACCTGACCACCCACACCCTCCACCCATCCACCCACCCAGCACCCTCACCCCCCTCCCCAACCCCCCCACCCCACCCACATGCACACCACCCCCCCATTGCCGATCCACCTGTGGCACAACGGGCCGGGCTCACACAGTTGCCGGTGGACGCGTGTCTATTGCAGGCCATGGAGGATGATGACAACCCGCTCTGCGATGAGCTCCTGGCTCCACATCGTTGGACGATGTCTGACCCATGGCCACAGTACCACCATCCACCCGGACCATCCCTGCATGCGGCTGTGACACTGCAGCGCACGGTCCTGTCTTCTGCCCGGGGGGATGTTGATGGCGGGCCAGGGGGAAGGGGGCAGACACACCTGGGACTGAGGTAAGACCACCCCTCACACACACACTGGCGCTCAATGTACATGACACCCCCGCACGCTTTGGACAGAGCACAAAGGCAGCTTCTGTCGGTGTAACATTGACTTTAATAACGAAAGGAGTTCATGCACGTGCCCTAGCCCCTAAAACTCATCTGTGCCCTGCACCCGTGCCAACTTACTCAGTGTCTAATTGTTTGGCCTTACGGGCCCTTTGACTACGCTTAGGTGGTTCCCCAGACGGTACAGCAGAACTGGAGGTGGACTCCTGTGATTCCTGCCCTCTGACACGGGATCCCTTTGGCGGCCGTTTCCTGGGGCGTCCTGGCCTAGATGGGCCAGGCTGCAGCCCGAGCGACTGGGATGGCGAGCTGCCAGCCTGTCCTGCCCGTTGCCCACCCGATGCACCTGGGACGGAAGGGGGGGGAGCCCGAGGTGTTGAGGTGTTCCGGGGCCTCCCCTGCAATGGGACCCGGAACGGGCCCCAGCACCTCCTCCTCCCTCGGGGTGCCCGATGGCCCCCAGGCCTCTACATGGGTGGGAGATGCGAACGGACTGGCCATCCGGTGCCCCCCCGACATCTGGTACTGCAAGTCCTGGAGGCCCGTGCTGGTATCGACAGGGGTCTGCAGGTTTGCAGCCATGGAGCCCAGGGGGTTTGCAATCCCTGTCTGTGACTGTGCGACGCCGGCTCGCACATGGGCAATGGCGCCGATGCCCTCAGCGATGGCCTGCTGAGACTGGGCCATGGCCTGCTGAGACTGGTCCATGGCCTTCAGAGACTGTGCAACGGAGTTGAGCCCCTCTGCCATCTGCCGCTGGCGCTGGCTCGTGGCCTCCTGTGAGAGGGCAGCCATGCCCTGGGCCACAGACGCCGCCTGCACGGAAAGCCCCAGGCCTCGCAAACCGCTCCCCATGTCTGACACCATCCCACCCATTGCCTCCACCGCGGATGCCACCCGTGCGGTGTCGGCCTGGGTGGCAAGCATGACTGGCACCACTGCCAGCTCCTGGATGCGGGTGGACTCCTCCACCTGCAACTGCAGCCGCCGCAAGCCGCCCGTCACCCTCTTCGCTCATCTCCGGGTCGGTGGTTGCATCGGACCTCTGGGTGGGTGTGGTAACTCCAGGAACCCGGGATCCATCTGGGCGGCAGATGTTTGCTTGCGCCGGGCTGCCCTCCGACCACCCGGCCCCTCTGCTGCTCCTACCTCCACCTGCTGTACCGGGACAGCTGTGTTGTGCGCACCAGTGAGTGTACCAGGCGCCTCATCACTAAAGTGCCCAACCGAGGTGAGCGTCTCTGCGATGGTGGAGGGTGTTGGTGACAGCAGTGGCGTTGTGTGGTGCGCATCGTCCGACTCTGAGTCCATGGTACTTTGGGGTGGCGGTTCGTCTCCACCCATCCAATCTGTGTCACTGTCCTGTATTTCAGTTTCCTGGGTAGGGGTGCCCTGGGTAGGGGTGTCCTGGGTAGGAGTGTCCTGGGTAGGGGTGTCCTGGGTTGTGGTTTCGTGGCTTGGCTGTGACGGGGGCCTGTGGCAGCCCCTCTTGTCGCTGGATGGCACACGCCTGCGTCGCCGCACCCGCATGAGACGGGGGCGCCGTCTCCCTGTTGCTCCAGGTCTCTCCATCTCCAGTGGTCTCCGAGGGGAATCATGCAGGCGTCGCATGCCAGAGGGTCCGGGTCTCTCCGTCTCCCGTGGCCTCCGAGGGGCATCATGCGGGCGGTCTGCATCTGCGGGGCTGGGTGCCTCGACGTTTGCTCCTGCGATACACAATGAAGCATGCATGGTTAGACACAAAGGCAATGATCTGGTGATATGGGGGAGGGGGGATATGGGGGAGGGGGGATATGGGGGAGGGGGGGATATGGGGACGGGCTGTCGGTGGCTCACTTGCTAGTACGCCCCCGACCTCTGCATCAGCAACCTCCCGGTCCTCAGGTCCGCCAGCCAGTTCCAGGGCCCTTTCCTCCGGTTCGGTCAGTGGCCACTCATCAGCGGGGCCTCCTCCAGTCCTCACATGCTCCCTGGTGTTGTGTGCGCGCTTCTCCTGTGGGGGGTGGTGGCAGGGGTAAAAGGCAGGTTAGACAGGTATATGAATGCACGCCATCGGTTGCGCGTGTATTGCAGAGGTTAAGGTTAGGGCTGGATTCACTTGGGGATATGGGGGAGGGGGGATTTGGGGGAGGGGGGATATGGGGAATATGGGGGATGGGGGATATGGGGAGGGGGGATATGGGGGAGGGGGATATGGGGGATATGAGGGAGGGGGGATATGAGGAGGGGGGATATGGTGGATATGTGGGAGGGGGATATGGGGGATATGGGGGAGGGGGATGTGGGGGATATGGGGAGGGGGGTCTGGGGGATATGGGGGAGGGGGGATATGGGGGACATGGGGGAGGAGGATATGGGGAGGGGGATATGGGGGAGGGGGATGGGGGGAGGGGGATATGGGGAGGGGGATATGGGGGGATATGGGGATATGGGGAGGGGGATATGGGGGAGGGGGGATATGGGGGATATGGGTGATATGGGGGATATGGGGGAGGGGCGATATGGGGGTTATGGGGAGGGGGATATGGGGGATATGGGGGAGGGGGGATATGGGGAGGGGGGATATGGGGGATATGGAGAGGGGGATATGGGGGATATGGGGAGGGGGGATATGGGGGGATATTGGGGATGGGCGATATGGGGAGGGGGCATATGGAGGACGGGGGATATGGGGAGGGGGATATGGGGGATATGGGGGAGGGGGGATGTGGGGGATATTGGGGATGGAGGATATGGGGGATATGGATATCCGGTGGGGGCGGGGGGCTCACCCTGGCTGCCCTGACGAGGTTGTTCACCTTCTTGTGGCACTGGCTGCCTGTCTGTGGTGTCAGGGCCACAGCACTGATGGCCTCTGCCACCTCCCTCCACAGATGCCGGCTGTGGCGTGGGGCGACTCTGCGGCGGTGTCCGGGATACAGGACACTGCTCCACTGCGTCCAGGAGCGCCTCAATGTCGCGGGACTGGAACCTCGGGGCTGAGCGGCGGGCGGCCATCCGGTCGGGTCTTCTGGTCGGGTGGGGGGAGCAGCGCGTCTTATGAGCCGACACGCTGTGCGGCGTGCCTGATGCCGCACGGCGTGAACCACGTGAGCCAGCGTGGATAGCGTCACGTCGCTGCTAGCCCATTCCGGGCCAGAGACTTTTCAACGTTTGGGGTGGCGAGATGCAGGTCGGATTTGCGCCGTTTTGGGCGCCGGTCGGCGGACATCGCGCCGATAACGGAGAATCTCGCCCCAGATACATGGGAAGACCACCACCTGCATATTTGCTTTGTGTTGGAGAGGAACCTGGTGGGAGGGGGGGGATGATCCAATGATCCACTTCGCTATCAATTACATAGCAGAACCTCTTTCCTGGTTCGACCTGAGCGAGTATGAGCAGCTAGAGAACCTGAAATGTAATAATTTTTGGATTACTAGCTGAGCAACAAGCAAATTGATATCGGGTCAATCAGGTTTGAGAGTTAATACATGGCTCAAAGATTAGTATGGGAGAAATTGTTTTCAATTTATGGGGTACTGGCAACAATCCTGGGGAAAGTGGAAGCTGTACCATTGGAATGGTCTTCACCTGAACCATGCTGGGATGGGATGGTCTGCACCTGAACACATGCTGGGATGAGTTCTGGTTAGTCATGTCCCTTGCCCTGACTATTTAGTTTAAAGCCCTCCCTTTCACCTCAATTACAAGTTTGGGAAATTGTGATCAATTAAATAGAGAAGACCAGACAAGAGAGCAAGATAGGAATAAGGGAATGACTGTAACATGTGTAACAAAGCAAATGAATCAACAGCACAAATAGAAATAAATATGCATGATCTGACAATCATTACAGAGACATGGCAGCAGGATCACAAAGACTGGGATCTGAACATGAAAGGGTACATGGTATTTAGGAAGGGCAGGAAGTTAGGAAAGGGTGGAGGATTCCTCTGTTTGGAATCAAGATGATCAGTTTGGGTAGAGATGAAAAGTAGTAAAGTTGAGAGGCGCGATCCAGCGGCCATGCTGCACCCGAAAATCAGCTCGCCGCTACGCAGCGCAATCACTTTTCGCAAATCTGCATATTAAAGCAAGGCAGCTATAGTCTCATTTTAATATGCAGATTCCTGAGTTACCCGAGCGATGGGATCAATCTCCTTCGCTTTGGAGATTGCGGGCGAGCGCCGTTCAGTACTGATCTCCACAAAATGGGACCAGACTGAATGGCACTGGTGGGGTTCTCCCAGGGGATCGGAGACCCCCTTTGACCCCCAAGTGCATGCCCTTTGCGCAGAGTGGTATCCTGGCACTTGTGTCGCCTGGATGCCAGTCTGAGACTGCCAAGATGCCCATGTGGCACTGCCAGGGTGTCAGGTTGGCACTGACCATATGCCAAGCTGCCATTTTTTGTGCACTGGTGATGGGGCTGGGCGGGCCCTGCGCGGGTGTTGTTGGATTGCCGGGGGGCCAGGTCCCTCTCTGCACTGAGGAGTTCTGGCAAGGGGAGCTCCTCAGTGCACAAAATGCATTGTACAAAACCAGACTATGTGCGACTTCGGCCACATGTTCCCCAGGCCTACATTTCACACCGGTGGCATTTTATAGCCAATTGTTTCTCGGCGCTGCAAGCACCGGGAAACACGTGGCTAAACGCGCTCGCTGTGGGGCTTTGTTCCCTTTTATTTGAAACACGCCCAAGAAGTCACTTGTGGGAGTGATTTATAGGCTCCCTCATAGTAACCATACTGTAGGATGGGGTACACAGGAAGAAATACCGGGAGTTTGTGGGAATAATCATAGATGATTTTAATCTACATATAGATTTGGCAAAGCAAACCATAGAATCCCCTACAGCACAGAAGGAGGCTATTCGGCCCATCAAGTCTGCACCGGCACTTTGAATGGGCACTCTACCCATGCTCACTTCGCCCCTATCCCCATAATCTAACCTGGACACTAGAGCAATTTATCATGGTCAATCCACCTAATCAACACATCTTTGGACTGTGGGGGGAAACCGGGGCAGACAGGGGAAGAAGTCCACACAGTCATCCCAGGCCGGAATTGAACCCGGGTCTGGTGCTGTGAGGCAGCAGTGCCAATCATTGCCACTCTGCCGCCACTTGGCAAAGGTAGCCTGGAACAGCATGTGCTACACCATCCAGAGAGCACGCTATACTAAATCTGGTCATGTGAATGAGATGGAATTAATTGATGACCTATTGGTGAAATGGCTCTTTGGATACAGTGTTCATAATATGATTTAATTTCACTTCAGTTTGAGGCAGAGAGGAGTGGATCCAAGACTAGTGTTTTAGACTTAAATAATGGCACTTATGAGGACATGAAGGCAGCTGGCTAAAAGGAACCTTTGAAATTAGTTGGGGTTAAGGTCAGTAGAAATACAGCGGCAGGCATTTAAGGAGATATTTCAGAGTACTCAAAATATACATTCCATTAAGAAAGGAAGACTCAAAGAAGGATGCACCATCCGGCTAACAAAAGAAGTTAAAAATAGAATCAAAAAGTTTATCATTCTGTAAAGACGACTGGCAGATCTGAAAATTAAATAGAACATAAAGAACAGCAAAGATGATGAAAAGATCAATAAGGAGGGAGAAATTAATGCTAACTTCTACAAGGATTTAAAAAACAAAAGAGTAAGTAAAGTAAGTATTAGTCCTCTAGAGAGTGAGGATGGTGAATTAATACAGAAAATGGCAGATGAATTGAATTTTGCGCCTAGCTTCACTATCGAGGATACAAATAACATCCCAGAAATAATTGTGAATCAGGAGGTTAAAGGGAGAAAGGAACTTGAAACAATTATAAATACCGGGGGGGCGGGGGGAAAGGGTACTAAAATAATAAAGCTGACCAGTCCTCCGGTCCTGGCCGACTTCATCCTGGAGTCTTAAAAGAAGTGACTGCTGAGATAGTACATGCATTCGTTTTAATCTTACAAACTTCCCTAGGGCGGAATTTTGCAGACCCCTCACTGCAAGAGTGGTGCTGTGAAAGCTATTCGAATGTCCATTTACTTTGACGGGACTGTAACATCCTGTCCCTAGATTTTATAAAAGTCCCATCTAGTGAAAACCAGTGAATGTGACTTCTCTATTCAAGAAAGCGGGGAGACAAAAAGCAGGAAACTACAGCTCAATTAGCTTAATAGGGAAATTGCTGGAATTTTATAAGGAGGCTGTAGCGGGGCACTTAGAAAATCTAAATGAAATCAGGCAAAGTCAACATGGTTTTGTGAAAGGGAAATCATGTTTGACTAATTTATTGGAGTTCTTTGTGAAATTGACAAGCAACATGGATAAAGGGGAACCTGTGGATGTACTATATGTAGATTTCCAGAAGACATTTGACAAGATGCCACATCAAAGGTTACTGTGCAAAATAAGAGCTCATGGTGCAGGGGGTAACATATTAGAATGAATAGAGGATTGGATAGCTGACAGGAAACAGAGACTTGGCATAAGTGGCTCATTTTTGGGTTGGCAAGATGTGATGAGCACAGTGCCCCAGGGATGAGTGTTGGGCCCTCAATTATTTACAATTTATGTAAATAATTGGTGAAGGTACCAAACATGGAGGCGATGGGATTTTCTGCCTGCATTCACCATGGGCAAAAATGGCTATGCCGGCAGAAAATCCCACAAGACTGCGGGGCTGACCCTGCCCCTCGCCGGTGACATTTTGAGGATCCTGCACTTTCATTTCAAATTTATTTTAATAAATTAACATAAAGGGCTTCCTGCCCATCTGTTCCCCACAGATAACAAATTCTCCCCTTGCTGACGTGACATCACGTTGGCGAGGTTTAAAACAGGTATTGTAAAATATGAAGCAGTCAGGGGGAACCTGCCAGGGATGCAAGGGTAAACAGAGCCCCGGGGGAGAAGGATGTGCCCTGGGATTGCCCCTTGCCAGCCTGGTAGTGCTGGGGGCTGTGCAAGGGGGCAATGCCAGGGGCGAGCCTTTGAGGAACCCCAATAGGAAGGGGTTCCCCTTTTGTGTTGAGGGGTTGCCCCCGTGCTTGTGGGGGAGGGGGGGGTGTTACCCTGGTGCTTGTGGGGAGTGGCTGAGTTTGTTTTAATGCAGATCGGTGCCCGATCACAGTGGAGCCGGCACTGCAGGCTTTATCATGCCTCGGCCCACCAGCGTGATGGCAAAAACCACAGCCCCAGACTTTCTGTGCACAGTGTCAGACAATCTGGAGAGAAAACACAACTGTGCAGCTGGAGAGCTGCATGCCAGTTTTCTCTCCCCATCCAGCACGAGTGTAAAATTACCCCATGGTTGCTAAATTTGTTGATGACACTAAAATCGGTAGTGTGTGGGTGTGTGTGTGTGTGTACACCTATTAATAGTACAACTTAATAGTAAGTTGTGAAGAGCTCATAAGGCATCTGCAAAGGGACATGGATGGGGGATAGGGTAAGTTAGTGGGCAACAATTTGACAGATGGCGTATAACATGGAAAAATATAAACTTGTCCACTTTGGCAGGAAGAAGAAAGGTAGTATGTTATTTAAAAGGAGAGAGATTGCACAACTGAGCTACAGAAGGACCTGGGTGTCTTGGTACCTGAATCACACAGTTAGTAAGCAGGTACAGCAAACAATTAGGGAAGCAAATGGAATGTTGTAATTTATTGAAGGAGAATGGAATATAGCAGTTGGGATGTTTTGCTTCAGTTATCCAAGACATTAGTGACTCCACATCTAAAGACTGTATGGTTTTAGTCTCCTTTATTTGGGAAAGGTCATAAATGTATTAGAAGCAATTCATAGAAGGTTCATTCAACTGATAGCTGGGAGGAGGGCGTTATCTTATGATGAAAGGCTAGACAGGCTGGTCCTGTATCCATTGGAGTTTAGAAGACCGAGGCAATCATATTAAAACATATAAGATAAAGAGGGGACTTGACAGAGTGGATGTTGAAAGGGTTTTCCCATTGTGGGAGAGACTGGAAGTAGGAGTACACAGTTCAAAAATCGCCCAATTAAAATGGAGATGAGAGGAATTTTTTCTCTGAAGGTTGTGAATCTTTGGAACTCTCTTTCTCAGAGAACAGTGGGTGTAGGGCCATTGAATATTTTTAAGGCAGGGATAGATGGATTCTTGACTAACAAGGGAGTTAAAGATTACCAGTGTTGGTTGGAATGTGGAGATCATCCATGATCTTATTGAATGGTGGAGGAGGTTTGCGGAGCCAACTGGCCTTTTCCTGCTCCTAACTCGTATGTTTATATGATTCATTTTGGTAGAAAGAACATGGAGAGTCAACAGGGTGCTAGTTGCTGCGGTTTAGTACTAGAAAGTATTGTCCAGCTTGCTGTACAGTACCAATAAGGGCTGCCACATTTGGTTATTGTCAGATTGGATATGATTGCAGCCAATTCAGTTCAGTGTAGCGCAAGTTCCATTATGATACCAGAGTATTTGTTCTGGTTGAAAGATGACTTATGGTCATTCTTGGGGCTAGAACTCTGCACCGGTGACATGAATTTGTAGAATAATTCCTCTAACACTAACATCCCAGAAGAGTGCAGATAGGAACCCAATGACTGCACCCCAATTGCACTGATGTCATAATCACGTCAATACACTGAAAATCACATTCATTAAAGATACTGACCAGCAGCTCCCGTCACTGATTGAGGCCCACTCGATTGCATCATTCAGTCTTAAACAAAACCCAGAATTTTGTGCAGTACAGAGTGTGATATCATTGTTATTAATATTCATCTGTGACCTTGCAACTCACTTTCAACTCTGTTAGTATATGAATTATGACATGATGTACAAACATTTAACAATGGTATCACATGCTGTACCTCTGTCAATACCAGGTTTGCAAGCACTTGTTCCTGCAAGGTCACAGGAACAAATTTCACTCCTTCACATGCTTCATTGAATCTTCTTTTGCACTGGTTTAACAAGCGTGCTGACATGACAGCCAGAAGTAAACATCTTTTCAACCTTTGTTTCAAAGTTCCTGACCATGTCCGAGAACTCCAGTCTGTCTCTGTGGTATGAATTGATGCGGGACTGGATGTTAGCATTTCTGTGGACTGATTTTGCACAATTTGCGAAGAATTTCTTTTAAAATAATTTGATTATCATCCACTCTGGGTCTCTTTCACTTCTTTCACATATGTGAGAGTGTGGAAGTTTCAAATAAACATGGGTGGCATGGATTTGTTTTATCAGTAACTAGGTTGTTTGAAATCAGTCAGACAGAGAATGAGGTTATTTGGTAATGTCTAGGATCCATAATAGGTGCCAAATGACTAAGTATGGCACTTCAGAAGTTAGATTGCAGTATTCGTCACTGAAAGATGAGTGAGCAGCTAGAAAGCATGGACTTTTCAGTGTTATGAAACTATCAATGTTCGGAAACTATCAAACCATTCTAAGTTAGAGCTGTCAAAAATATAACATCACGTTTAGCATGTTCCACTTGTGGCTGAGCGATAGCACTATTACCTATAAGTCAAAAGGTTTGGGTTCAAGTCCCACTCCAGAGTTTGGCAATCCCTTGTGAGACATTGGTGAATAGAGTTTGTAGACCAGTGGATATACATGGGGCTGGATTCTTCAATAGTGGTGTGTCCAAGCTGTCAACCTCTGAAGCACTCTCTGCCTTGATTCAGAAGATTGTGAGTTCCACTCCAGAGATCTGAACACAAGAGATCAGGCTGACACAAGGGAATGCTGTATTGCGTGAGGTGCCATCATCCACACAAGACATTAAACCACTCAAGTGTAGGGGAAAAAAATCCCTGATAATATTCAAAGAAGAGCAGGGAAGTTCTCCCAGTGTCTTGGCCAACATTTATCCCTCCTCAACACTACAAGTAACAGATTATTGCATCATTATCATATTGCTGGTTGTGGGAGCTTTCGCTCTGCAAGTTGGCTGTTCAGTTTCCTACATGAAATAATTGCACTTTATTAGCTAAAAATGCTTTTGAGACATCCTTAGGTATTCTTTATTAAGGGTGGTAATGTTACAAAGGGCTGTAGTCATTAAACTTAGAATTTAAAAAAACGTGATCTGCTTTCTGTAGTAAAATGTTCACTGAAGGAAGGTCTTTCATTTTGATATACATTTTCTTCTAAAAACTAAAGGACTTGGTCTGGATTCTTCATGTTTTCTTTTTAGTATATAGGTACTTCTGGCATGGACTTCAACAATCTTCCTGGTTGTCAGTCAGTCTGAATCCAGAGATGCAGAATCTTGGCATCAAGTTCAACCCCAAGTTTGATTTCCTTTCCAATCTTTTATCAAGGCTTTCTTTCACTTTTGAAACTAACTTGCTTTCCTTCCTTGTCGCTGCTTGCAAATCCTAATATATAGCTTTATTGTCTCAACCTAGGATTTCTCTACTTTCTCTGATGACTTACCTACAAACTGAAACAACCACATTTCACCCACACAAAGTCTCAAATGCCTATCATTGCTGTCCCAGCCAAGGTCCATTTGTTCCCTATGCCACAGTAATTCAGTCCAAATTTCACACCAACAAATGCCTCCAAAGTCACCACTTCCATGATCTCTTCCAGCTGTACTTCCCGATGCTCACTCTGTACCTTTCTAATAGTTAATTCAATCTCATTCTCTTCCCTGCTGCACTTTTGACTGCCACCCTTTCATTGTCACTGCTCTCCAGTCCTCCCCGAAACAGTTTTGCCCCTCTACCCCCCAGAAACCTCCATGGTTTCTCTTTGGTTATGGTTGCACTAAATACTTTCTTTCTCCCTACTTCCATTCTGCAATAGTTATTGGAATGGTCGCGGACGAAAATCGAGGGGTAGGTTCAGAAATGGAAATTGTTTATCCTGTGTCGTGGAGTATTTTTTTGTTTTTCAGGGTGGCAAAGTTGAGCACTCCCAGGATTTGATGTAGTTGGTGTTACAGTGGACTAAATCTTCTGTGCTTAACCTCAAACACAGAAGAGCACCTTAATGTATTATGGCAATGCATTCCCATTTCCTCATTCATTACCCAATTAGTGGTGAATTCAGGGGTATTTCATGCTGTGGGCAATTTCATGCTCTTGTCTGATATGAAAATGTACAGAGATTCCCCAGGCGCGTTTGACTGAACGCCATTACAGCCATGAGAGAGAGAAGGCTTTTTACCCTGATCCCAGAGGTGAGAGAAAAATATTCTTAAATCATTGTTCCATGCAGCTTCCTGTCAGAGAGGAGACCTTCATACCATTAACCTGGACTTGATTTAAATGCAGGTTTCAAAGGTTAAAGATCAATATTTTAAATCATTGTGTCATCAAGTCCTTCCATTGAACTAATTGTGATAGTACTAAGTGTAAATTAATTGAGCTGGTAGCTTTACATAGATTGGTGTGTGTTTATTGTCCTGATGAGTTCTAGCACATTGGTCTGTCAGAAGGAGGATAGTTGGAGATTGTTGGGCCAGATGTTTTCAAATGCTCTCTTCCTTGCCCCTGCTCTTCTCTTCCTTTCTCTGTACTTGCAAAGCAGCTATTGGGCATTTACTTTTGCATTCCTTAGGATAAATGGCCTAATATTTAGAAGAATAATTATTGCTATTTGAATAAGATCATAAAGGATATTGAATTTCTATGATGTCTGGATTTTAAAAGCTGAAACTGCCTTAGCACTGGATAAAATATATTATAGTCTAACCGTGCTGTTCAATATTGATAAATATGAAATTCTATCTGTCGAGATTTCAAAATAATTCAATAAATACTTACTTACCTGCAAAACAGAGCAGGCGCTTTGTACAATAAAAAATTGCCCATAAAATATTTTAAGTATTGGCAGCTGCGTTTGTAGCTTGTTAATAACTATTGAAGCATCTGTTAGGAATAGTTAACTTTTTTTTACACATTCTTGTCCAACATGCCTGGAGCTGAATCTGCTGGTGATTCAGCCTCATGCAGATTAGAGCAGACACATAAGAGGGGACAAAAAGAGAGAGAGAATGGGGGAAATAAAGAGAGGATAAAGCTAAACCGAAAAAAATGGAAGAATGGCCAAATATATGTTTGATCATGAAAGACGATGGAGCAGTTGCCCGGAAGTGAAATAAAATGATTGTGTCGCAATTACTTTCAAAAGTGAGCATTTGCTCATTTCCATTCTTCTCCATGTTAACCTGATCACATGCTTCCAATCTTTCTCTTGGGCTCTCGGGGCTTTCATTTGTGTCTTGACAATCATCTTATTCCACTTCCGGGCAACTGCTCCATCGTCTTTCATGATCAAACATATATTTGGTCATTCTTCCATTTTTTTTCGGTTTCTTCTTAGTAATTTTAGTCATCAGTATTTGGAGCCACATTAATCAAGGAGTCACATCTCAGCAAAAATAATAGCACTGAATGCGAGAACAGCACTAAAGCAAAAATACATCACTACGAAGGAAGCTGCATCTATAGTCCTGTAAATGGACAAATTATTTTATGTCGCCCCTTTTGTAACTGCACAGAAACATAATTAAACCTTTATAATTAACACAGTGCTTCTTAAATAACATTCTGCCTGAGTGTTTAATTCAGTTTTCATGGCAATTGATATCTGAATGTTTAATTCATTTTATTTTTAATATTTCCCTTTATGTTAAATTATTGCTTGTGTTCTCCCAATTCTCCTGCTCATGCCATGTTGGACACTGTGCATTGATTGAAAGAGTGCACCTTGTAATTAATACCATTTTTCTACTGGCTGTAAAAGAGATGGTGATGTTCCACTAAAGGAAAATGTAGTGATCCTTCTTCCTTCAATGGAGAGTAAGAACGGCTTTCTGATCTCCCTTAAAGGAAAATGTTCATTTTAACCATATTTTGTCCCTCAAATGAATGAATGGATGAATGAATCCATGTGTCGACATTTTGAAGTTTGTACACAGACAGGTACATTCTACCTGGTATTAGATTGTTTCCCTGCAAGCTATTTATTAGACTGCACTCGGATGATATAAAAGAAACATTCTGCATTTGACAGCATGTCAAAGACAGCAGGGTAATTCACACAAGAGTGCTGGCTGACACTGGACGTCTATCTATGTGCAGTTGCATTTTGCAACAATCTATTAATGAAAACCAGGTTTCCTTTTACTAGAAAAGGCCCCTGCTCTTTTCTGTGGAAAATATATACTTTACAAAAGACAGCCAGTTCGCAGCAGCATTGGAAAAGTCTTGCAGGCAGGTTGCCTGGCTACCCTTTTTGGACATGAAATCGTGGCATGAGGTGTGGTACATGCAGAAGTAAGGGGGCAGGGGATGGGAATGTAATGGATAAAAGACAGGGGGGAATCTTACAGAACAGAGAGGACCACTTTCTAAAGGTGGACTGAACGTAAATTTAAACATTATAAATTTGTGGATTAGATGCCTGCCAATGAGTTAAAGTTGTAATTACGTCGAATGGTCCTGATGATATCATAAAATGGTTTACGAAGATCCAACAGAACCCCTGGGATTGGCATAGAACAGTCTTAAACTCAGCAACAGGCATCTGCTGCTCTTTATTATGTATAGTCTGACATTTATTTCAAAAATAAAATTTGTTTTGATACTTTTTTATTGTAATGTATGGGTGAGCTAACTATGCCAGATGCAGTGTAGAGTACACTTGGGTGAAATGTTATAAAATAAGTGAGGTAGGAGTTGGTCTCATACAGCTGGCATCAATAACATAAAAGAATGTGTATATAAATATATGCATGAATATATGGAATATATGAAAATACAACTTGCAATATTGGAAAATATATAATACAAATTTCAATGCATTGTATCTATTATATTTACATCATAAATGCACCAATCTTGTCTAATACACTAGTTAGAAGATCATAAACGACATATTATAGTATATGCATAATATGCAATGCAATATTTAAGTTATTTTCTATATGCAACAACTCTTGCAGCAGCTTTAGGGCAATGAAATATCTGACAGAGGCCACCATAACTGAAGACTGAATGGGGTGGTGGTGGGAAGTAGAATTAGAGAAGACCAGTTGGGATAGTATTCCAGGGTGTGGGATCAAGAGGGTTAAAGGTTCTGGAAATAGAGTAGACTGGCACAAAGAGAGAAATGCAAGAAAGGCAAAATTCAAAAGGGTAATGGGCACATGCAGATAAATAAGGCTGCAGGATGTTCCAGAAGTAAGAACTAGTAATGGCATTGAGTAACCTGTAGATGAGGGCAATTGCAATTGATTACTGGGTGATAAAGAGGAAATATTATTAGGGATAGAGGATTGAAATTAAGTGTAAAATAGGATGTAGGTGAATTGCAATTTGTAAAGAGCAGAACTCAGAAGGTTAGCAAGGAGACCATTAGAGTGATCAATTCTGCAGGTCAATAAGCATTTCAGAGTCATAAAGGCTATACATTATCCAGCTCAGTCTATTCAGCTTGGCATTGAGAGAAATGGAATCTGAAGCTAAGATAGAGTTTTTGATGCCTTACTTGATGCCTGAGAAATGGATGAACAACACAATGGTGATGTAGGAGTCTAAGGTCGTAACAGAGAGTTGAAGCTGAGCATCATCTGAATGCTGTGTGGAAGATATCGAGGATGTTGAATGCTGTGAACAGGTCAAGGAAAATGAAGAGGGATAACACGATCTGTATCGGACAGGAAAGTGCTGGTGCCATGGGCAGAGCAGGCAACTGAATTGAAAGAATTTGAACAGAGAATGATGAGAGCTGGAGGCCGTAATCTGGATGTTGATGACACAATTGACGATTTAGAAGAAAGAAGTGATTGGAGATTAAATTGGATAGGATGGAGGGATTATGGATGGGTCTTTTGATGAGTGCATTGCTGTCATAGTCTGGAAGAGTAGAAGAGACAGCCTAAGAAGGGAAATACTTCTGACTAGATCAGTGAGAAATGGGCTGAGAATTGGATAAAGTTGATGGTTCTTGTGGAGCAGATAAGATGGTGCCAGTTTTCTTGTTTAGGGAGATGGGGAGAAGTTGTAGAGCGGTTCCTGAAATTGGTGTTGGAAGTGAAGATCCGGGTTGGGGGAGGGGAAGAGGTCAAATATGTTGATTGGGTGTAAAAAAAAAGCCCAGGATTGTCCTCACCCCTTTCGTAACCACTAGAATAATGGAGGAGATAAGGATTTGGTCAAGGATTAGGAAAGATTGTTTTTGATGATAAAGCCAGATTGGCAGTGAACACACAGTCCAGTCCTGTCAGCTTAGGACACTCAATTTTAAATGACACATATGCCAGGCGCACTATTTGTTACATTTATATATTGGCTTTAAACAAATAAAGAATATTCTTTATGTAGAATAATTGTGCATGTGTATTGTCATTGAAGTGCTTAAAGTAACAGAAAAATTCTCAATGGCTGTTATTGGCAGAGGACTCATGACTAGTAGGTTGATGAAGACGCTCGGTGCATTTTGGTGCAACTCATGCTGACTAAGCAGCTTTGGTTCTCTTCCTTCTTAGCAGCTCATTATTACAGTTTAATTCCACTGAAAAACAGCTTTCATTATTTAAACATACTTTTCAGTCAGTCCTGTCTGCAGTTTCATGCTAGTACAGTGTTGTACATCTTGAAATTTGTTTTTAATGTGGACTTGGCTGCTAGCTATATTAACTGTAGTATCTCCTTCACTGATCCGTCACAAGTTTATGCTGAAGTCTGTAAAAATAAATTATTGCTGTATTTTGTTATTTCATCTGTGTTTTTCTTGCTAAGGTTTGCTTCTTAACTTAATGTAGTAATCTGTGGTGCTGTGTCTGGGCTGTTCTGAATACACAGTAGCTGGCAGATTCTAAATTTACAAGATGGACAATCCAACCTTTGGAAAGGCGACGCTCTGGATTTTACGCTTTACACCGGGCAGTATGCAACACCTTAAAGCAGTGAAGGATGCCATTCTGCCAAAGGTGCCTGTACCTGCTCTTTGACAGAGTGATCCAATTATCCCCACTCCCCTGATCTTTCCCCAAATGGCTGGATTTTTCTCCTCATCCAAGTATTTGTCCAATTTCATTTTGAAAGTTATTATTGAATCTGCTTCCACTAACTTTCATTTAACTTTCATTCAGTGCAGTTTTGATATTTCTTCTGGCTAAGTATTTGACATTTAGGAATATTTCACATCCTGATGTTTGTAAGTAAAATGCTTGTGTTTACGTTAAGGTAGTGCATTAAAAGGGCGGTGGACTTTGACATTCAGGTTTATCTCACTTTGAATTTTGTACAGGCTGCCACACAAGAGCCAAAAATGGAAATCTGAGTATCAATCTCCTTTCCTGATGACATTGACTCTTCCCCTGATATTCACCAGTACCTTGTGGAAGTCATTGTTTTTTGAGTGCCAGGATATAATATACTATGTAGCATCACAGCTGAATTTCACGTTACTCTCACCTAATGCACCAGCAGAAATCACCGAATCATCATTGGGAATATGAACAATATTTGATTTCCATGCCCCTACCATCCTTAGTTTAAGGACATTGAGGCAAATTGCAGGACTCGTTTCAGGTTCAGATCAACTAACAGCACCAACTGGACATTCAATCTGTGACTACCCCAATCTGTACAATTTAGTTACACTTTAGTTATCAACTGAGCTTTCAGGGAATTCTGAAAATAATTCTATGGAGTGATTTTATTTTCCTTATTCCTATGGAAACGGTTTCTTTAATTTAGATACCAATTTTCACAGATTTGAGGACAAACCTTCAAGCTCTCCAGCTTTGAGAACTCTACCACCATCCTTAATAGGGCAGTGGGAGTACCCTCTGGCCACTAAATGGACATCCAGGGCAAATTCAATGTTGAGTGCCTGCTCCCGACACCAGTGGTGGGTCGGGATCTGCATTTGGGGGACACACCACAGTCCTTATTGTAAGCACAAGGAGAACGTAACCTCATCTGGGGTACTGGTCAAACCTGGGACAGCAAATCCTCAACCCTAATTTAGTATACAGAACGCACATTTTGGAAATGGAAGAGAAATATTTCTTTGCATAAAAAGAGATCTCTGCTGTGAGGACTGATAAGCACAGAGCTACAGACATGCCAAGTAACTGAGTCCTTATTTGTTCCTTTAAATGCAATGTACCTTAAAAGAGAACGGATTCTCGCCTTGAGCCAAGCTTTGCTTCATAAAAGAGAAGTACACACACAACTGTATTGTCAGTTCACTAAGCAAATGCTTTGAGAGATTCCCTCGACACTACCTAGCACTGTGATAAATAAGCCTGGAAGCCACATCATAATTAACCTAATATAGTAAAAACAAGAATGCTTGGAAACTTGACTGGATGCTTTGGCAAAGGATTTTTCAGGGCTTGCTTTGTAAAAACCACTTCAATAAGAGAAGAATCTTGTGAATTTGCTCCGAAAGAACTCAGCAGCAATCAGGGTCTCGCTGTGCCCGGTGATTGGAAACTGAAATCGAGGTATGTGCCAAGTAGCAGACTGCTGAGTGTAGAACAACTAAGGATTATAGTGGAAGTAAACCTGTTGAAAGTTAAAAAGATAACAAAGTGATCTTTAGGGAAAGGAGGAAGGAAAAGGTCAATAAGTGTTGGAGATGTCTGCTCCTTAAGCACAAAATGCACCCATTCAGGTCTCATTGGTTGGGAATTACATCCAGGAAGTTGTGCTAAATGCAGCTTTGATTACATGGCAACAAAATTAAATGATTATTAAAATTCTACAATTATTTATGTGTTCTTAAATCCACAACTGGGCCTTTCAAGAGACTGAACTCTGCCTGAACTGTGAAAGGACTTGGCATTTTTCTGCACTGAAGGTTGGTCCTGCCAAGCCCTCTTGACTTAGACTCAGTCAGAAGCTGCAGCTAGGATATTTACTGAAGTGCTTTAAACTGTTGCTGTTCATGAATCAACTATTGAAGAACAACGATGTGGGGAAATTTGAATGTTTTTATTACGACAGTAACGAGATATAATTCATGCCGCAAAGATGAGCACTTCAGTACTTTTCATCCTGACACGTTAGTGTGAAAGCAACAACAAAAAGAAGTTCTGGCCCAAAAATAAAATAGTCTACCGCAGAAAAGTACAGCTGTAATTCGGTTTTTCTAGGTTCCAAACCCTCTTAAGTGTAGTTCCTCCTTTCACCTTAACTGGCCATTCATCGCCTGACTGAGACCTTGCTCTGCACAGATTGGCTGCCTCATTTCGCTACAGAAACATGAGCGACTATAAGCAACCCATTGGCTGTGAAGCATCCTGGGACATTCTGAGAATAAGATAGACAGTAGGTTAAGTCTTCCCTGGTTATTTAACTCTGTTGTCCTTTAGGGGAGCAGGGGAATTGATGCCAAGACATCAGGTGAGTATAAAGCACCAAGATGGTAACAAGAAATCTTCAAAACATATGGAATAACAAGACACAACCCCACACGCAACAAAAAATAGACTGCACAGATCACTAAATTGCTGTAATCAGCTGTGTGGCTCTATTTCCCCCATTGCAAGGTTCATATAATTTTCTTTATTAGCCTGGAAAAATTGGCAGTTTCTGTACAGATGGAAGGCAATTTACTTTTCCCCAATTCCTGTATTCACGTGTGATTGAGGTTTAAAGTCAGAAACTGCTTATTTGCAAATCTAAAAATGGAAGAATTTGTGTTTCAATCAAGCACATTATGCTTTCACTTACCTCTCAAAAAGAACTTGCTGTTTTATCAGATCTGATTATCCAAAAGTGCTTAGGGTCACAAAGCACAGGGGGAGACAATTCAGCCCTTGTACCTGTTCCTGGCTCTTTTAGTACACCCGTGTGAGTGCCTTGTCCAAAGCTTTACGTCGCTCGTCGACGGTTTTGTACTACTACCAGCGATGGAGCACAGCCGGGGAAGACTGTGTGGCAGACCAGGGGTTGACATTGGAAGTATGATGCGACCTGAGTTCCACTAGTTCGGCCAAGTGTGGTGTCACCACCCATCAAGAACGGAGCCGGTACAGATTAGTTGTTCTCTATAGTCTGGAGATGGTGCTACAACTTTCTCATATAGGTACTAGTTGAACAGTCATCATTTGAAACAAATGATGCTTAATAGTGTGACATGCAACAACATAACACGTGAACAAACAATTGCATTGGCACAAAGTGATACCATTGTATTGGCACAAAGTGATACCTCGCTCACACAATCCAGGAGGAGGCCACTTGCCCATCTGTCTCTACGGTTGTCTGAATCTCTTTTTTCAGTATCCTCTAACCCCTCCTTGCCCTCGTCACCGACATCCTGTGGCCTCGAACAAAATACCCGAACAGGCTACTTGGCACATGTCTTCTGTCCGTCTGTTCGGTCCGCAGGAGCCAGGCACAGCGTAACGATTTTCATAGACTTTCCTATTAGACTGATCGTGCGGAGTCGAGGTCTCTTGTCCCAAAGCCACCTGGTATCACGTGAACATCCTTTTGAGGATCGAATACTCGCTGAACACCCCAAGTCAGAAGAAACTCTTCCCATTTGTTTTTCACTGTTGACAGCCGACAGGGCTTCAGGTTTATGGTTGTTCTCTGCCAGATGAATTCCGAGCCACCCCACCGAGGCCAGTGTGAGGTGGGATTCATAACCGTGGGACTATGGTCAGGCTCAACTCACTGTAGTTTAGAGAAACCGAGATTGCCACAGCTACATAGCCATGCATCCTCTAGCCCGACAGGATTATCAGCTGGCTCGCATCAAGGATAAATGGTGAACCAGAAGCCATGCAGCTAGCCTGCTAGATGTTGTTGTGCCTGTTCTTCCAGGTCCACCACAGCAGTGTGTGGGGTCTTCACCTCGGGTTCAACTCGCTGTAGCTCAGTCCAGGCAAGATGACCACAGCTATGTGGCGCACACTACGTGCTCCAGCCCGAACAACAGCTGGCTTGCATAGAGGCTAGGTGGCGGGTTGGAAATGGATGCCAACCGCAAAGTTCTCGGTCAGTTGCTTGAGCTGACTCCACTCAATACCAAAACGGAGGCGTTGCCTGGTGAGAATCAGCATGGAGACGCAACTCGCTGTGCTCCAGAACGATAGATTCCCACAGTTACCGTAACCGAACTGAGGTCTTGAGATTCATAGTTAAGAGCTGAACAATTAGTTCCACCCCGTTCCCCTTTGCTTCACAAATTTCCCTTTTGCACCTATATCCAATTGCCTTTTGAAAGCTATTATCAAATCTGCATCCATTGCCCTTTCAAGCAGTGCATTCCATATCATAACCTGATGTGTTGAAAAAAAAATCTTCTCATCTCCCCTCTGGCTGGTTCTTTTTACAATTAATATAAATCTATATCCTCCGGTTGTCAATAATAAGTTTCCCTTTACCTCCACTTTAATTGCACTTCAGTGTAATTGTCGTTACATAGGGTTCCATAGGAAAATACATCTGTCAATTTGTGCACTACATGAACCCCAAAACAACTATTCAGTCAGATGAATGACTACTTAACCTGTTTTTGATAGTGTTTGTAGAGGAAGGAATTTTGTCTTGCAAGAGAAATGCTCTTCAAGCCATGCCACTGGACTCTTTTTTTTTAATCCAACATGGAAACGGGGCTTCAATTTAATATCCCACCTCTTTTGACAATGCAGTACTCCCTCAGTGATGCATTAAACTGCGAGCCAGGAATATGTGCAAAGATTCGAGGGCAGGGCTTGAGCCTATAACTTCCTGACTGAAGCTCACATATAAACACACAATGCACACATTCACAGAAACTCTGGGCAGTGTCCCAGGCTAACAAACCATTCTACAGGCTATTAAACTCGTACGCATTCATTGCCGAGATCTATGTTTTTTAATCCATATATAAGCTTGCAAAAATGCTTAATGAATGTCTTTTGAACTGAATTATGTCTATTTCTTTTGCTGCAGATTAACTACCATGAACAGAGTGCTCAAGCTGGTTAACTGAGGCTATTACAGTTGTTAAAGGGGTAGCTTTAATTTTGTCCATTTGGGTTGGATATCTATTTTGTGCTACCAATGGCACAACGAGAATGCAGGAATGTAATCTTCAATTTATCACACATTTATCAAAGAGGGAGACTATTCAATTGAACAATGTTCATTTACCAAAGTGAGCGTTATTTGCAGCATAAATTCCCCCCCACCTCTGATGTACTATCTACAGCTTGAAGGTAATTTTAGGTGCCAGCTTGCAAGGAAACTTTTTTTGTGGGTCAATTTCATTGAGATTTCCTCTAACTGAATCACTCTGATTTATTCATGTTTCTGTTACTGCACAGAAATTGGCAGCAATGTAACGCAAAGTGAATGACCAGACAGGGAGCCTGACTCTACTATTATCAATAGGCATTAGATATTGAAGTGGCAGAATGTTACCACATGCTCATGCCTGCAACATCAGCAGACGAGCTTGGGTTTGTCCTCACAATTCCCCATACTGAAAGTTCTCAATCTTATCCTTGGCATCATGCACAGACCAGACAATTCTCAAGAGGAAGAGTGTTTGGAGAATGAGTAATCCTTCCCCCACTGGTGCCCCACTCCCATGAAGTTTAAGTGCACTTCCTCAGCGGCCCAAGCAACAACAGCAACTTGCATTTATATCGCACCTTTGATGTAGCAAAACATCCCTAGCAGCCTCTTGGGCTCATTATTAGGCAGAATTTGAAACTGACGTACAAATGGAAAATTTAGGATAAGTCATCAAAAGTTTGGTTAAAGAAATAAAGACCAAAAGGTCTCAAAATAAGAGAAAAGTTTAGGAAGGGAATTCCAGGGGTGTACAGCTAGACAACTGAAGGCATAACCACTGATGGAAAGGCGAAGGAAACCTGTGAAGCATAGGACAGAATCGGGGGAGCGTAGTGTTCTTGAAAAGTGGTCGAGTTAGAGGAGGTTACAGAATTAGCAGAGGGCTAGAACTGGGCTTCAAACAATGCAACATTTAAAGAAATGTGGGGAGTAAAAATGAAGGAGCATTTGTGTTAAATTAATATATGCCGTTGTTTTCAATTGTGACTAGAGGTCCCTTGAAGCCCAAAGGTAATAACAGTAATGGTGGTATTGAAAGATGCCAGAAGGATCTGTGAATTGTAATACACTGTGGAATAGAATACTATTTATTTTCACACGACACCAGATTGCTATTAACAGTGCTGATAATATTAATTGTATTGTGCAGTGTATGGGCTGCTGCTACTCTGGGTTTATTACAGGCCTGTGATATAACCAAAACCAGGATGAATCTGATAAGACGCTCTCTTCAGTTTAAAAAAAAAGAGTGCTCATTGACCCTTTTTATAAAGAATGGAGAGGAGCTGGAACATGATGCCTTCTTGTGCTAAGTGACACGTTGGCATGTTTTGAGGGGATTCATATTGTCTCATGCAAACAAAAGGATAAAGGTTAGCTAAATACTTTTGTTTTCATGAACCTAGCACCTTCTAAAAGATTGAATGCTGAATTGTTTTTGACGTATATGTAACAATATTTGCCTAAATAACAGTCACTCCACTTCAAAGAAATTCCTCGGATGTGAAGCACTTTGGGATGCTGATTTTATTCTTGGTCTTCGGCTTCCATTGCCCTAGGGTTCCCAATTCTGGTTGGATGTATTCCTGGAGATTTTATCCCATGACATACCGCCTATCGATCTGCCCAGTTGAACAGCCTTTTCTCCATCTCCAAGTTTTGATAATTCATAAAATGCTCAAAGGAAATGGGAAACCAAACTTCTGCTTTTAATGCCCTGTTATTTTTCCTCATGGGTTACTCTCAGCAATGTCCAGAAAATTAACCATTTGTTCATGGAGAACTGGGGCAATTATGGAGGACTGATAACCCTACATTGATGCTGGTCTCCAGGAGCTGGTTAATTGGTTGGTATACTGATGGATTTTATTAGGCTGACAGTCACATGGACACGTTTTATTTTTCTGTCCATGGGCTCGTCACCTGCAACTGGCCTCTCATGGAATCCCTACACTGCAGAAGGAGGCCATCTGGCCATCACGTCTGCACCAATCCTTTGAAAGAGCATCCTACCTGGGCCCACCCCCCCCACCATATCCTTGTAACCTCACCCAACCTGCACATCTTTAGACTGTGGGAGGAAACAGGAGCACCCGGAGGAAAGCCACACAGCCATGGGAAGAAAGTACAAATTCCACACTGACAGTCACCCAAGGCTGAAATTGAACTTGGGTCCCTGGTGCTGTGAGGCAGCAGTGATAATCACTGTGCCACCGTGCCGGATCTGCAAGATAGGTGCACTATTGCCAACATGGTCAATACAGGCTTTAAGCATAGCCACTGCTCTCAGCATGTAACAACGCCATAATATAAAAGCTTGATGGCACAATGTAGGTGTGCTGTGCATAAGTGATGGGAACTTTGTCGGGCTGCTCTTGAGTTCCTCAGGATGTACCATGCTGCTGGTTGACAGGTACTGGCTCTGCCATTTGTAAGAGGCCAACCTCTCATGTCCAAAGCTGCTGTAGAAAAATAAATCTGATCCCAAGGCTGCAACTATCAGCTGCAATGTTGGTTTCTGACCAGGTGGCACTCCATTTGTACAACCTGGCTGGAAGTGCTTTCCATCACCAGAAGGATTCCTGCTGGCTTTCTCTTTTGGGGCGCACAACTAGTCATACCAGTTCCAACCCCATTTCATCTTCCCAATCATCCTTGACTCTGCAGACTAGACTGGCTTTAATGGGATAGAAGGAAGCAGGTTAAATGATCTCTGTTTTTTAGGCCAAATTCTGTCATGGTTGTGTGTGTGTGTGTATGTACTTGAGTATTGGATTTTATGCTGTATTCCGATCAGATATGTAGTACACAGGATATACCCTACAATATGTCACCTGACATGGAGGGGTGGTTGAAGGTCAGATAGCCCATGGTAGGGGGTTAACCATCATGACTGATTAAATGACGTTGTTCTCGCAGTTAAATCTGCGACTTCGAGTGTTGTCCTTTTCAGCCTGAGAGCATTGGCAATGAGGATAAATACAGAGATATTTAGAATTGTGTCATGGCATTTACTGGAGCTGATATGTCGGCAGTCTGGGGAATTGAGTTGTTTGATCTGATGGATGTGGCCTGCACTGTCGGTGTGAAATGGAAAGCATGGCTGGAGGAGTTTGAGGCACATCTCAACAATTGCAGCCTGTTTTTGGATGGTGCAATGGTGGCACAAAGTGGAGTAATGGGACTTATTGTGCCTCAGTGAGGGAGACTTTTAAAGTCGTTGCCTGAAAAGGTGAAGGAAACTTCGAAGGACCATTATGTGGAGACACCAAATACCACATTCCAAAGACTTGTTTTGCATCAGAGACAAACCGATAAATAGACCAGTTTGTGACCCATTTGAGGCAAGTATCCGATGGATGCAATAGATTTGAATTGGAATATGTTACGGCGGATCAAGTAGGATAAATTGAAGCATAGGCTACTGGACGGGAAGGTGACATTACATTGGATGTCACTTTGAAAATAGTAGCTGCATTGGAAGTAGTGGATGGAGATGTTCACAGTGTGAAACTTGGTCCCACCTCTGCTTTTGGTCCCACCTCTGCTATTGGCACAACAAAATTTGAGGTGACTTGAGGAGCACAACAGAATCCAGGAATGTGCAAATGTAAACAGCAAAAGTCTTGAGTGTGTGTTTCATATGTGGCAACTTGTGCACGATAGAAAAGATGCCTGCTACCCTGCCAGGGGAAGGAAATGCAGAAAATATGGGGACGGAACATTTTGCCAAGAAGTGCAGGAGCAGAGCTGAACAGAGGGAAACCTGGCAAGCATGCCAAGGAAAGAGATGAAAGTAGCACAACTGTGAGAGTAGTTGAAGAAGATGCTGTGAGTGAGGACAAGAACAGCATCATGGATGCATATCTTCTGTCAACAGGAGCAACGACGAGAAGGTTCCAGTGATTGTTGGTGGTGCTGAGATGCGCATTATTGTAGATTCGGGCAATGTCATTTACAGAGCACTGAGGAAAGAAGTGAAGTTAGAGATTCAAGCGTACATCTTGAAAATGTGTTTAAAAGCTCCATCCTGAAGGCAGCACGGTGGCGCAGTGGATTAGCCCTGCTGCCTCACGGTGCCGAGGTCCCAGGTTCGATGCCGGCTCTGGGTCACTGTCCGTGTGGAGTTTGCACATTCTCCCCGTGTTTGCGTGGGTTTCGCCCCCACAACCCAAAGATGTGCAGGGTAGGTGGATTGGCCATGCTAAATTGCCCCTTAATTGGGGGAAAAAAATGAATTGGGTACCCTAAATTTTTTTTTTTTTTAAAAGCTCCATCCTTGCACATCTAAAGCCCCACTTCAAACTGTTGGATGCATTCATTGCAGGTATGAGAGCTGGGCGTCAGAATGTACAAGCAGGGTTTGTAGTGATTGAAGCCGATCGTGCGCCTCTTCTGACTCAAACTTTGGGGGTGCTACACCTCGGGTTGAAGCTAAATTTCTGTGCAAAGATTAGGGAGGAGTTTGGGTCAGTGTTTGAAAGAATTGGGAAGTTGCATGACTGCCATGTGAGATTAAACATTGAGAATGTGAAGCCTGTAGCTCAGCCTATACACAACACCTTTTCTTTATATCTGAGTGGGAAAGTTGATGCAATGATCAATCCTGTTGTGGTCAGGCCTAAACCAAATGGTGACATCAGACTCTGTGTTAATATGTTCCCACTATGGGCAAATCTTTCAAGAGTTGTCAACAAACATGGTATTTCCAAATGAGGCCAGACCTTCATCCTGATTCGAGGAAGGTGTCAATTTGAGTTTCCTTTGGGTGCTCCAGTTTCCCTCCACAGTCCAAAGATGTGCAGGTTAGGTGGATTGGCCATGATCAGTTGCCCCTTAGCATCCAAAATGTCAGGTAGGGTTACAGATATATGGCCTATCTAGGGTGGTCTTTCGGATGGTCGGTCTAGACTAGATGGGCAGAATGACTTCCTTCTGCACTATAGGGATTCTATGGATTCTGTCACTCATTGTGAACCTCAATGATATAAGAGATTGCTACTTGGCATCAATGCAGCACCGGAGATTTACCAACACAAAATCCAGAAAGTGACCCTGGCAACTGTCAAGATCTCCGATGACGGGCAGCACGGTAGCACAGTGGTTAGCACAGTTGCTTCACAGCTCCAGGGTCCCAGGTTCGATTCCTGGCTTGGGTCACTGTCTGTGTGGAGTCTGCACATTCTCCCTGTGTCTGCGTGGGTTTCCTCCGGGTGCTCCGGTTTCCTCCCACAGTCCAAAGATGTGCAGGTTAGGTGGATTGGCTGTGCTAAATTCCCCTTAGTGTCAAAAGGTTCGGTGGGGTTATTGGGTTGCGGGGATAGGGTGGAGGTGTGGGCATAGGTAGGGTGCTCTTTCCAAGGGCCAGTGCAGACTCGATGGGCTGAATGGCCTCCTTCTGCACTGTAAATTCTATGACAACATTGTTCATGGAGCCAATAGAGATGAACATAATGAGAGGCTGAGATTTGTATTGGCTGAGATTGCTGTCAGCAGAACTTGTGGTAAATGCAGACAAGAGCTTGCTGGATATGAAAGAACGAATGTTTATGGGGCATAAACTCATGAGCGGAATCAATCCAACCAAAGACGAGATAGAAGCAATAGTTTGGCAAGTGAGCAACAAAATGTCAGTGAAATAATTTTTCTGGGACTTATGAATGATTGTGAGATATATGCCAAACATTGTTACCCTAACTGACCCATTGAGGAAGTTGGCTGGAAAGATAGAACGGTTTAGATTTGATGAAGTTCAGAAATCTGGCTTCAGAGCTTTGAACGACAGACTGACATGTTCTCGAATCCTGGGATACTATGATCCAAATGTATCAGCAAATATTATGGTAGGTTCTGGTCCAGTACATAGATATATAGAAGATAGGAGCAGGAGGAGGCCCTTTGGTCCTTCTAGACTGCTCCGCCATTCATCACAATCATGGCTGATCATCCAACTCTATAGCCTAATCCTGCTTTCTCCCCATAAACTTTGATTCCTTCTCCCCAAGTGCTATATTAATTGGGATTAGTGGCAGCACTGGTGCATGCTGAAGGCATTGCCTATGTTAATAGATCGCTGACAAATGCAGTGAGGAGAGATTCTCGGACAGAGAAAGAGACCCCAGGATTTCACAGGCATGTGGAAGATTCCATGCATACTTGCTCAGCTTTGGGTTTGGGATGGATCACAAGCCAGCGATGATGTATTCACCCAGATCCGAACAATGTGTCAGAATTGAGAGCTGGGTTTTAAGACCCCAACAGCACAAGGAAAGGTGATTCAAATTACTGGAAAGATGAACATTGCTGACCCGCTGACAATTACTGAGGGAAGATTAAACACAACGACCCTCAGTAGAAGGAAGCAGTTTGTGGAAGTTCATGCTACATCCAGAGCGATAACAACTCGAGAGACTGAGAGTCAGAATTGGATGATATCAGACGAATCCAAGATGGAAAGTGGGAGAGTTTCCCATTCAACGTATAAGAACTGTGCACAATTGGGAAGTGTGTTCACAGAGGCAGCAGACTTGTAGTACCACAAAGTGAGGGTCACTTGGTATTAAACAAAACTTACGAACCAAAGAATGATGGTCAGGGATGGAGAATGTGGAGGAGTTTATCAAAAGTCATGGATGTCTACTTGTTAACAGACTCAGTCCGTCAGAATCAGCACGCAGCACACTGTACTGGCTGGACCATGGGTGGATGTATCAATTGACTTCTTAAGTCCACTTCCATCAGGAGAGTCCATAATAGTGGTGGTTGGCTGCCATAGCCATTGTAATATGTTGTGAATATGAGTATGTTGTGATGAAGTTCACAATAGCAGCGAAAACAGTGCTAGCCTTGCATGGAATATTTGCAAGGCATAGCCTGCCAGTCATTCTGTATTCCGATAATGGGCTGCTATTCATTTATTGCCGATTACAAGCCTGGCACAGGCATTCCCGTCACCGAGAAACCCCACAGGCAAATGGGGAAGTGGAATAACAAAACCAATCTTTCGAGAAATGGATGTGGACTGCTTGGGTTAGAAGGAGGTGTTGCTGTCATTCATGTCTGTGTATAGAGCAACTTCACATTCTGCGACCGGATACATCCCGTTGCTGTTTGGACGCAAGTGTCAGAGCTGAGGGACATCAATATTGATGAGGAGATTTGAGATCATGATGCAGTGTAAAAGGGTGCTACAATGTTTATGCAGATCACAGATGGGGAGCTAGATAGCACAGCTGAGACAAGAGAGTCTGGGTAAGATGGGAAACAGTGGGACTGTGCAGTCACCAGAAGGATTACCATATGACAGCAATGTGTCAAAATGTATCATGGTGACAAAGACACTGCAGCAGGTGAACCAGAAGTAATGGCTGAGGTGAAGTTGAGATCTAGCAATCCAGAAGTGAAAACCAGCTATGCTGATGGCAGGTCGATAGATTGTCAGCCAGAGGGAAAAATATTTGTTCCAGAGGGGACGATGACACTTCCAAACCCTAAGGCAATGGCCAATGTTCCTGAGACAGCAGGCAGACCACGGCGTGAGAGGAGACCACCAAAGCAATCTGAATATTTTGTTCTGTCACTAAATCACACAAGGAATTGAAAATAGCAGTTCCAGGAATTGGAATACTGAAAAAAAGACCGAAAATATATTGGACCTTGATCACACTAAATTTACCTCACATTTGTAATCAAAGAATAAATTCATTTTGTGTGCAGTTCTGGTCACAACACTATCGGAAGGAAGTGATTGCACTAGAGAGGGTGCAGAGGAGATTCACCAGGATGTTGCCTGGGCTGGTGTGTTTCAGCTATGTAGAGAGGCTAGGATTGTTTCCCCTGGAGCAGAGAAGGCTGAGGGGGGGGGGGGGGGGGGGGAGGGCCTGATTGAGGTGTATAAAATCATGAGCCTGGATAGGAAGGAACTTCTTTCCCTTAACAGAGGGATCACTAACCTGGGCATAGATTTAAGGGACTGGAGGTTTAGACAAAATGTGAGGGGAAACATTTTTGCTCAAGAGGGTGGTTGGAATTTGGAACTCGCTGTCTGAAAGGATGGTAGAGGCGGGAACCCTCACAAAGTATTTCAATGAGCACTTGAAATGCCATTGCATAAAAGGCTACGGATCAAGTGCTGGAAAATGGGATTAGAATAGAACAAAGAAAATTACAGCACAGGTTACTGGCTCTTCAGCCCTCCAAGCCTGCACCGACCATGCTGCTGGTCTGAATAGTTAGGTGATTGATGGCCATCGTGGGCGTGATGGGCCGAAGAGCCTCTTTCAGTGCTGAAAAATTCTATCACTCTATTCACTGAGTAACTTGGGGAAATAATTATTTAACTACGTTTGCAACATTTATTGCAGTAGGTTTAGCCTAACTACCATAAGACCTAGGAGCGGAAGTAAGGCCATTCGGCCCATCGAGTCCACTCCACCATCCAATCATGGCTGATTATTTATGAATAAATAATTATGGACATGTTTTTGATCTAATAAAGGGAGGGACAGCTGAGTGTGTGTACACGCATGCGTTTGTGCATGTTTTATGTATGTATGTATGTGTGTGTGATACATATATATGTATATAAATATATACACTTGTGTATTTGAATTTATATTTGCTATGTTGAGTGGCATGACCAAGTCAGCATCTTTAATGCATATCTTAATCATCTATTACTATCGAGCATAGCCATTATACTGCTGACCTATTGAGTGATGGCTAGTGTTATTTCAGCTACTGTTGTCAAATATTTTAAGCATTGGTTGTCTAGACCATTTAAAGAAAACAAGAAATAAAAAGGCAAGTTTGGACAAATGCCACAGAAAGGGATGTGGAACAATTGCTCTGCAAAACTTGAGATAAGTTTGTTCCACCATCTTCAAGTGAGAGAGAACTACTGACGTGCCTTCTGATCTCCTAATGTAGGAAAACACCCAAAGCCAGTTGTAATTACTACTGAAATTAAATTGCTGGGAAAATATGACTTTTATTTGAGCTCCCAGCATTACATGAGGCTTGTAACCATTGCAATTACATAAATGCAGTCATGTTTTGGGATATCGCTTGAGTTAGAATAGCTATCTACTGATGAAAAGAGGCAATTATTGTTTGGGGCTCATTTCCAAAATGAGTGAATATTATTGATGTGTAATAGTTTGCTGGATAGATAACCACCGTTGCTATGGTAGCAGCAGATTGGCAATGTGCCTGTGACAAAAATAATGATAACAGAAGATTATTCGGCTGTTCTGTTGATGGTGAGATGTTCAAATGAAGTTCTGGTGCAGTAAACAGTGGGCCTAGATTATCAAGGCCTACCGAAGAAAGGAAATGGGCAGAAGATTCTTGCTGAGATTTCACAAGGGTGTTGTGGTGACATACATCACTGTAAGTACACAAAGGGTTAATGTACATATACTACACCTAACTAGACACTAGAGGGAGCACCAGAGACATGACACACAGACAGTCAACCAATAGGTCAGTAAGATAGGACACGACCAATGGGCATTCACGATACACACAGAGGTGACACTACCACAGGGGGGCATTACACCAATCCATATAAAAGGACACAGCACACATGATCTTGCTCTTTCCAGTGGAGACACTCAGTGAGTACAGACACAGGGTTGATTGAACATCACACCCACCACGTGGATTGTAGCAGACTGGTTTGTCAGTCTGAGTAGCTATAACAGAATTAACAGTAGATTTGAATCCAAGTAGAAGAATCGGATGTTATACAAGTTTCATCCCTGTAGGGGGTTGTAACACAAACAATGACCAGATTGGTGTTGATTGAAGGAAATTAATGTTGGCCAGAATACCAGGAAAACTCCCTACCTTTTTTGAAAAGTGTCACAGAATATTTTGCATTCACCTGAGTGGGAGAGTGATACTTTTGTATTATGTTAAGTATGGTACTTTAACAAGTACTGCCGAAATCAGTGGTGGATGACCTGTGGCCCCATGTGGCCCATCAGGGCTCTGAATGCGGCCCACAAGACATTTTGTTGAGCATTTTCCACGTGCATGATTACGTTGGTTTCCATCAGCGTTGTTGTTTTCCTACCATGTGACCAAATTGATATACAGGTAAAGAACGGGCAGATATGTGAGGTGCATGTTGACTGCACAGACTGTCAGAGCCATGAGCTCACTCTGTGGTCCAATTAAAATGTAATTATTTTGTTTATGATGTGTTGGGTATGCCGGGTCTGCGAGGACTGCGTTTACTGCAGCAGCAAGACAGGCTTCCAACACTTGAAGAAATGCAGCTCGATTTTATTGAACTCTTAACTATCATCCATACTTTAACTGTGGGTTGACACTATGCTGACTTGACTGGAGACCTGAGGCTAACCTGACCAGACTATCTTACTACCACATGGTGTATGTTCTAGTTGCTGCTCACGGGCTCTGACTGTCTCAGAGGCTGGATCCCAAGAGAGCGGGTAAACTAGTGCCCTCTGGCTTTATAGTGGTTGTGTCCTGTCTGGTGATTGGCTGCTGTGTTCTGTGTGTTCACTGGTTCATCCTGTGTGTCAATCACTGCCTGTCTGTGCACGATCATATACCTATGTGTATATTATGACAGTTTATACCATTTCAAGTTGATAATTCTATTAATATAGGAATGATAAAACACTTTCTATAACTCAAAATAAAATATTTAGCATGTATTCAATGTGATTCATGGGGTCATGGTTAGTGAATAAGCATGATTTCAATCTTGTGGCCCACTGAGTTAAAAGAAGGGCCACGCATGTGGCCCACTCACTAGAATCGGTTGCCAATCACTGGCCTAAATCATGTATTTCAGTCTATAGCGGGCCTCCATTTTATAAAAAAATATTTTTTGGGGAAGTGAGCATTGCTGGTGGGGCCAGCAATTATTGCACATCCCTAAATACCCTTGAGACGTTGGTGTTGAGCTGCCTTCATGAATCACTGTGGTCCATATGGTGTAGGTACACCCACAGTGCTGTTAGGGAGGAAATTCTAGGATTTTGACCCAATGACAGTGAAGGAACTTGCTGAGATCTACTGAGCCAAGGTGATAAAGATAGAAATAGAGACTCGCCTCCCGTCAGATGGAGGAAATTGCTCAATAAGATCACTTGCGTGGGAATTTCGGGTTGTACCAGTGGCGAGCATAGTCGTGGGTGGGTTGGTAAAATTTGGAGAGCTACCAAAAGTCAATTGACTTTTTCCCATCCTGCCAACAATGCATGTCCCTGGCAAGATTGGGAAATTACAGCCTTTATATTTTACATGAACAGGATGCCATGAATTGAAATTTTGTTATTGTTGGTTGTGGTGCACACATTGGGCCCGATTCAACCGAAACATTTCTAAGGGCAGGAATCTCCGGCCTTCATTACGCTCTCGCACAAGTGAAACGAGGCCGGTGAATAGCGGGAGAGGCCAAAAACAAGAACCGCGGCAGGCGCCAAACAGCCCGCTCCCGAATGCGAAATCGGGATCGCACCATAGCTGGCGAGAAACCAATTATCGCCACTTAAGCCCAATTTCTATACAATTAACGAGAGCCACCCCATACCCAGCGGCCTTCCCATAAAATGCACACATGCCGCCGATTAGTTTCCATTTTAAAAACGTGATCCCGGCGGAAGGGCTTCTGTGGGGAGCTGAGGGTTTGCGTAGCCATCTTTGCTCACAGGGAAAGAGCCCGGGCATGCTGGGGTTCCACCCCCGTGCTCAGTGTGGCACCCTCGGCTGGGAGTGGGGGACCCTCCGCAGGGGTGGGCCGCGATAGGACGGTGGATGGGGGTGGGGGTTGGGGGGGGGTGGAAGAGAGGTGCTACGGGGCTTCTGGCGGGACAACCGTTCAGGACACCAACAAGCCCACCTCAGAATCGTTTACCCATTCCAGGGGCAACTCTTGTCCCATCCCGTCTGCCCCCACCGATTGCTGAGACCTCTGGTCATGCAGCTGAAGGTTATTTCTAACAGGGAATTGGCAATCGTGGTTAAGTGAGCACTTCACACATCCCAAGTGGATTCCGATGGGTGGGTGGGCTATGCAGCATGTGCGAGTTGATGACTGGACTCTGTGCTTGAACACTGTGGGAGGCAACACCACACATACAGCAGCCAACATCTGAACACTAGGGGATAGCAATCAGCTCCGAGGACATGTCCACAGTCGGAGGGTGGGTGAGTGTCATGGGGAGGGGGAGATGGCTGGAGAGATGGGCCAAGGGATCGGAGGCTTCATAATGGTTGTGCACAAAAGATGCCGCACGCTCCCTAAGGTCGTTCTCTGGGGGATCTGGGGCCGGAGGGCCCTGGCTCACTTGCCAGAGGCACGTGCACAGCTGTGCCACCCTGTCCCATGTGCTGACCCCGAGATGCGGCATCATCAGAGGGATGGAACATGGGGGAGATGGTGACGACCGTCGCCACTCCATAGGCCAGGTCCGGGTTAGCACCCAGCGTCACCTCTTCCTGGTCAGTGCCCCTAGGGCTCTGGGATTCACCTTGGGACGGACGAGCAGTTGGTTCGAGCCCCGGCTGCTCCTGCATTATCTGGCTCTGCCAGCCCTGCTGGTTCCCCATGGTCTGCACCATTGTGTCGATGCCCTCGGCGATGCTCCTCAGTGACTGGGACGTGCTCTGCAGCGCCTTGACAATGCCCACCTGCGACTGGGACAAGTTCCACAGCGCCTTGGCCATTCCTATCTGAGAGCAGGAAATGTTCCGCAGAACCTCATCAAGGTCAGCCTGGTACTGGGTGACATCCCCCAGCGAGTCGGACATTCTGCACGACGCTTTGGACATGTTCACTAATGGTGCCAATGTCGTACAGCAGGCTCTCCACTGCAGTCATCACCCAGCAGTGTTGGCCTCGATGCCACGCATTGCCAGAAACATCTCTGTCCCTCCTCAAGGGGTTATGGACCTCCTGGAGTGCCATTGACAACTCACTCTAAATGTCCCGGCTGCTCCCTATCGTCCCCAACATCTCCAATGGCTCTGGGTAACTCTGTATCACAGGCTCAACATCAGGCTGGGACCCGGCTGGGACCTGGGATACAGCAGCTCTCAGACTGCTGTCTCGCCTGGGGGTTCCTGCCTCCAACTGATGTGCATCACCAGCAGTGTGGTGCTCACCAGATTGTGCCCCCGAAGCCTGTCCACTAACATGTCCCACCGAGGGGCGTGTATCTGCCCTGGTGGAGGGTGGAGATGAGAGCTGTGCTGCAACTATAACGGTTGCATCCTCGGAGCTCTCCTCCGAGGTGTTCTCTTGGGGGGCAGGGGCAGGGCCCTGGATGGGCCGGCATCGTCGGCTGGAGGACCTGTGGGAAAATGGATGTGGTCAGTGGGAGGGATGCATCTGTCAGTAAGGCTGTAACAACTAAACATTTGACAGGTCCCCCACGTGGAGCCCAGTGATTCATCACCTCTGCGGCATCTGGCAGTCTCCATGTGGCTGACCGATCTGTCCTCGGCCACCCCATTCAACTTCGAAGGAGGTGAGGATTCTTAAGTCCAGCACCCCTCCGCCAGTCTCTGCCCTCTCCTAAAATTATGGGAGAGCTTTTCCTGTAAAGACAGAGAGGATTCACACATGTGGTTCACAGTGGTGGGTGGGGGCGGCAGTCTGAAGGAGTGATTGGGGTGGGGGAGATTGAAGGGAGATGGGGGTGAAGGGAGGGTTGGAGGGTGAGTTGGGGGCGTTGATGTCTACTCACTCGTGCTGCCCAGTGTAAGTCGTTTACCTTTTTCAGGCAGCGTAGGCCCCTCCTGGTCACACTACCCGAGCTCTCAACTGCCGCCACCTCGGCCCAGACAGCCTGTGGCTCATTCTCCGGGACCCTTGGGGGAACAGGCCATCTCTCCTGGCCTCCACTGCATCTAGGAGCCTCCCCAGATCTGCGTCCCCAAATCTTGGGTCTTGTCTCCTCGGCACCATTGCTGTGAGCTGGCTGGGGTTGGCTGAGCAAGTGCCGCTTGTCAGTGGGGGTTGGCGAGCGAGGTCCCGGCGAATCAGTAGGCCAGACTTCATTTGCGTTGAGAAGCCCGTGAGGCCTTGTCAAGTGGACCAATCAACGTTGAATAGCATTGCCGGCCTCGCTGGGCTGAGTGCCCGGAAGCTCTCGGCAATTCCTGCTCGCTACCACACTTAAACATTTTTCCGGAGAATCGTGGCCTAAATATTATTTTGGGTGGGTGGGGTGTTTCCTACCAGCTTTTTGGGTATTCACCCACACTTGTTTTTTTTCCAGGATTCATTCCAGTTGTGATCCAGGAAATCCTACCAACTGTCCTGGCTTGAGACAATTCACACCTCTTTAACCTGGGGTTACCCCTATCTCTGGATCTGTAAAGACTTAATTACCTGCAAATGCTCGCATTCAAAGTATCGTCTTGCATCTTTGACTTTGTCTATATATATATGTTGCTGGAACATACCTCTTCATTCACCTGAGGAAGGAGCAGTGCTCCGAAAGCTAGTGTTTGAAACAAACCTGTTGGTGTTGTAAGACTTCTTACTGTTTTTTGTGGGGCGTGGAGTTTTTTGGGCTTGGGGAATTTCTCCCTAGTCTAGCCCAGACATAGACATTTTTTCAGCATGAACTGCAGTGGAGAATTGAACTGACCGACGTGACCGGCTGCTCAGAGACATGGGTGCCATGTTGAAAGCGTGCCTCGATCTCTTGAGTAAGCTTGAGGGTCCCCTACACCCCATCCCCGCCCCTCCCGCCCCCCAATTTGGGCCCCTCCCAGGATTAGCTCATTGCTGTCTCCATGTCGGACGCGCCGTGGTGGTAGAACTGCCCCCCATTGAGTTTCTTTGCCTTTGTGATCCAGGAGATGAGAAATTCATGGGGCAGGATTCACCGTTCCCAGATGGCGATTTCGCAGTCGGCGATCGAGCGGAGAATCCCTTCTGACGCCGAAGTCGGGGAACTGTTTGACGCAGGTTGCATATCCTTCGCCCCCTCCAAGATGACGTCATTGTGTTGTGCGCCGCAATCCGTTGGGACGGCGGGTCACCTGAAGGCCCTCCCTGATACTTTGCCGCCGAGTTCCCGACCACACGGTTGACGTGTGGTCTCAGCGGTCGGAAATCCGGCGTGGCGGCTGCGGACTGTGTCGGGCGGGAGCTGTGCTGCTGGCCGGGGGGGAGTAATGTGGCCATTATCTGGCAGCGCATGGCCGCCGCCATGTTTTACGGCGCAACCACTGCAGATCATCACCATCACCATGCGCGGCCACGGACCCGGCCATTCTCCAGCCGTTTTAATCGTGGGAGACGGGAGTTTTACGTGGCACAGCTGCTAGCCCCTCATCGTCACAGGATCGGTGAAATGTTGGCGCCTATTTTTTTGACGTGAAATGCCACAGATCCTCCAAAATGGTGAATCCAGCCCATGAGTGGGTAGCATGGTAGCACAGTGGTTAGCGCAATTGCTTCATAGCTCCAGGGTCCCAGGTTCTATTCCTGGCTGGGTCACTGTCTGTGTGGAGTCTGCACGTTCTCCCCGTGTCTGCGTGGGTTTCCTCCGGGTGCTCCGGTTACCTCCCACATTCCAAAGATGTGCGGATTAGGTGGATTGGCCATGATAAATTGCCCATAGTGTCCAAAAAATGTTAAGTGGGGGTTACTGGGTTACGGGGATAGGATAGATACGTGGGCATCAGCTCTTTGCAAGGGCCGGTGCAGACTCGATGGGCCGAATGACCTCCTTCTGCACTGTAAATTGTATGATGAGATTTGCTGGTTTCAGTGACGTGACAGTGAGTTATCGGTCCTATTGGGTTTCTGTTCCTTGCATTCAGAAGTGCATTATATCAGACTATTATGTCAGGCATTATGTCAGACCCAGTTCTGGTATTCAATGTGAGGCCATCTAATACTCACCACTACTATCTCAAAGGCAATTAGGGATGGGCAACACATTCTGGCCTAGCCTGCAATGCCCAGATCACATGAAATAATGAATAAAAATCACTTCACAACAGTGAACTGATCTCCTTCTTCATTGTAATTTTACTGGAAGCGAGACAGAAACTCCATTTATGCTAGTACAGCAGTGAGGGATCATTTTAATCAAACACATTGGGAAACCAGATCGAGAGAAATGTATGTTTGAGGTGGGAATTGTGAGTCAGGGGTTTTATCCACATTGTGCTCCAGCCTCCAATCTCGGAATGCCAACCAGGAAGATTTTCATCCAGCAGAGGAACAACATGGAGGAGTCAGGCCTGCCATCTTATGATACAGGTCCAAAGCAGAGAAGGATGTGGGCTGATGATAAGATGTCTTGATTAAAAGGCCCACCTCTATTCACAGAGAAATTGGCCCAGTCTGGAGTTCAGTGTGAGTCTCCATAACACACTTATCCCCTTCAGCAGTAACCCCCCTTACCTCCCCCTCCACTCCCCAAACCACCCACCTAGTATTCACTACAGACATAATTGCACAACCCTTATAAGAAGTCTTTGAAAAGATCATTTATTGTCAAAACATTATTTGACAGCTATTATTCTCTTCTAAATCTTAAATCTGTCAAAATGAACAAGCTCCCCTTTCCCTGGACAGCTGTGTAAACTACCTCTGCTGAGCAAAATCAATTAGTCATTTAAAAGACAGGCAAGCATTTAAATTGACATCCACCTGAACAACTATGTAAACAAACTCTCATGAGCAGAATCAACTGGTTGTTTGAAAGGTAGCCAATCATTCAACTTGACATTCCCTCTTTCAAAGCTTTGAAACAGCCATACAGATGACTGAGCTAAGCTTCAAGGAAAAAAATAAAACAATGGGACATTTTACACAATCAGATCTGGATTTAAAACTGGGCTAGCCTATCAAATTGTACAATACAGAACAGCAATTTATCCTGTTGATAATCTACTCTAATGAATCTGATGGCTTTACACTCTCTCAAGTGTTGCTTTTTTACCTTTCTCTGAACAGCTTGCCAGTTTCCAGAAGTAATGACCTGGCAACCATATTGTTTAATGGTCACATACCCTTTCAAATCAAAGCCCTATCACCATTCCCTGTATCAAAAATAGTTATAATTTTGGATACAGCATTTCATGATGAAATGTGAAGTAGGCAACCCCTTTTGTACTAACACTTGATAAGGTTCCTGCCACCAAACTAGGGTCCAGCCATGTATCAGGTCACCGGGATCAGAGGGACCTTAGTGTGCATGTACTTTTAAGGCAGCAGAGCAGGCGGTTAAGAAGCCATATGGTATACTTGCCTTTATTAGCCGAGGCATAGAGTTTAAGAGCAGGGAGGTTATGCTGGAACTAGATAAAACATTGATTAGGGCACAGCTAGAGTATTGTGTGCAGTTCTGGAATCCACATCATAGGAGGGATGTGATAGCATTGGAAAGGGTGCAGAGGAGATTTACCAGGATGTTGCCTGGGCTGGAGGGTTTTAGCTATGAAGGGAGATTGGATAGACTAGGGTTGCTTTCATTGGGGCAGAAGAGACTGAGGGGGGACATGATTTCAATGTATAAAATTCTGAGGGGCATAGAAAGAGTAGACAGGAAGAAACGTTTCCCCTTGGTGAAGGGATCAATAACAAGGGGGCACAGTAAGGGGCATGTTGCTAACTTTTGGTTGGCTCTGAAATGTTGCTCGTTGTGTCTTTACTTAAATTGCTCTGTTTATATAATCTTTGCTCGAGAGTCGCCAGGTATCTTTTTGATACCACCCCGAGGTTCAAGTTCAAGTGCTGCTCAATAATTCAATACACCAGTAGTAAATCAAACACATTTATTATACAAGTCAATCACGACTCATGCATAAAACTCTACTTACTAGACTATCTCTAACACTAAAAGGCCTATACTTAGCTTTGGAACTGGCCCACCAGGTCAGGGGAACAAATGCCTTTCGTTCGGTTCGGAGTCTGCAGGCTTCAAAGCTGGTATAGACTGGTAGCTAGGAGCGCCTATCTCGTAGCGTGCATTGACTAGAGACTTACTTGGTTGATGCAGCTACTAGGCAGGTCACGGTCAAGGGTTGTTTCGAGCTGCTGAGAGACCCTGCCAAGAAGGACGAATTGAACTTGGGGACTCTATTTTATAGTCCCCAGGGGCTTCACGCCATTCGGGGCGGACCCCGTACCTGGTTCCAAGTGATTGGACTAGGTTCTGATCACTTGGATCAATTTCTCCAATACTGGAGCTGTCCCCTGAGCGCAGGCAACACAGGACATCGGGGTACAGGTTCTCATCTCTCTGCCTTTTCCCGTGCCGATGCAAATTGCCAGTGATGGAAATGGAGGCACGAACCTTGAATCTGGATCATGTACCATTTTTAAAGCCTGGTTTTTTAAAAAAAATGTTTTTATTCTCCATTTTCACATTTTCCTTCAAAACTTACACCCCACCCACAGATCCCAACCTCCCACCACCCAAACAACGGCCCACCTGTCAATATATGCATCCAATAAAACAAACCCTCCCACGGTGGCAACAAAAAACAAAGGAGAAAAAGAAAAAGGAGTCCGGGACCGCCCATGGTCACTATTGACCTACAGAGTCCACTCCCCCTACCCACCCTACACTCAACACCATCCAACCTCTGAAAGAGTACCGTACATGATATCCAAGAGTTGTACACCTCCCCCCCCGGCCCCAGTCTCCAACTCCTCCCGTCCACTGCCTCTTGTAAAACTCCTCCCCCCAACCTCGGTTCCTTCCCCCCAACTATCCACCCCGGCTAGACCACTCGGACCCTGTTCTGCCAGGCTCCGATGGCCGCAGCCCCTCCCCCCACCTCACTCCCGTTCACTGGCCGGCTTAAACCGGCCAGCGTGGAGGCCCCCAGCCGGTCCCTTTACCCCTTGCCATGCCCTAGGAAAGCCCAGAAATCCCCTTTTAGCACACAAACCCCGCATATCCACCTACACCCCAAAGAGCCCTCATTTCGAGTGAAAGTCCCATCACTTCCCTTGTCCAAATATATACAACATTGGCTCCTTTAGCCCATACACCCGCACGCAGTGAAACAAAAAAAGAAGAAAATACAGTCAGTCATGAGGTTACATCGGCACATGGCCATTTCTCAATTTCTCAGTTCTGCCACAGTCCTTCTGCCTTTGCAAACTCCTCCGCTGCTTCCGTCGTTCCAAAATAAAAGTCCCTGATCTTGTAAGTCACCCTCAGCTTCGCTGGATATACAATGCCGCACAGCACCTTGCTAATGTACAGTGCCCTCTTCACCTGGTTGAAGGCAGCCCGCCTCCTCGCCAGGTCCACCCTAAAGTCCTGGTATACACGTATATCAGCTCCAGCCCACTGCACCACCCGCTTTTGCTTGGCCCAGCTCAGGACCTTCTCCTTCACACTGTACCTACGGAAGCACAGAGTCACTACCCTTGGCAGCTCACTCGCCTTTGGTACAGGCCTCCACGACTGATGAGCCCGATCCAGTTCATATCGGGAGGGACCCTCCCCCAATAGTTTCGCCAGCATCGCGGTAAAATACTCAATCGGCCTCGGTCCTTCAACTCTCGGGCAGCCCCACAATCCTCAAATTCTGTCGCCTGGATCTGTTTTCCAGGTCTTCCATTTTTCCTCGCAGATCCTTGTTAATGTCCATCACCTTCCGCATCTCCTTCCCCATCGAGGCAAGTTGATCACCGTGCTGCAATGATGTCTCCTCCACTACCTTCAGCGCCTCCCATTGCTCTCGCGCCTCCGCCACTGCGCTCGCCACCGCCGTCCTCACCGGGGAAATCGCCTCCTCCACCAGCACACTCAAAACCTCCCTCATCTTCTTCCTCATTGTCTCCATGTATCTTGTAAACTGCCTTTCGAATTCCGCAGCCATCACCTTAGTTATTTCTTCAGCCATAAGCAATGCGGCCTCCACTGGTGCTCCAGCCTCTATTTTCCTTGGTGATCCCGCGGTGACCTTTCCACTCCCCGACGGACCTTCAGCTGTTTTCTTTACGGACGATTTTTTGCTTACCCTCGACCTTCTTCTTCCCTGTGCCTTTACTGTTTCTTCCTGCTTTTGCCGCCTCTGTGGACCCTGGGACCGGGCTTAAAGCCCCGAAAATGACGTTCCTGAACGGGAGCCTTCCATTGTGCGGCCGCCTCCTGCCCGCCGTCACCGGAAGTTCTTTTTCATAGAATCATAGAATTTACAGTGCAGAAGGAGGCCATTCGGCCCATCGAGTCCGCACCGGCTCTTGGAAAGAGCACCCTACCCAAGGTCAACACCGCCACCCTATCCCCATAACCCAGCAACCCCACCCAACACTAAGGGAAATTTTGGACACTAAGGGCAATTTATCATGGCCAATCCACCTAACCTGCACATCTTGGGACTGTGGGAGGAAACCGGAGCACCCGGAGGAAACCCACGCACACACTGGGAGGATGTGCAGACTCCGCACAGACAGTGACCCAAGCCGGAATCGAACCTGGGATCCTGGAGCTGTGAAGCAATTGTGCTATCCACAATTCTACCGTGCTCCCCACTTTTAAAGCCTGTTTGCTGTTTTTTGGCCCTGCGTCGGGGCAGGAAAATCCAGACCGTGGTCTCTGAGCATGAGCAGCTCAGAGGCAATTCCTAGTCACAACTTTGCAAAATCATTAAGTGTTTCGCATAATTAAATAAATGTTAACTTTCACAAGTTGGCACTACTGCAAGTGCATCAGTTTGGTAAGGTCCAGCCAAGGAGATAAGTGAAAAGCTTTTGGTGTCAGGAATTAAATGATTTATCTGGTAACAATTTTATAGAAAATCTCTCCCACCCTGAACTCCTGGATCTTGTAAAAGCTTTGTCATTTTTTTAGCAGTACATTGACTGGAAACATCAACGCAACAAAGCACTGTGATCAAAATTGAATAAACAGTGCTCTGGATAGCAGTACTCTTGGCTTGCTTTGCATGATTGGCCTCCAGGGATTTTTAAACAAGAAGATTTCTCAGCTGAATGATGTGCAAATGTAAGAAAAACTTTAGACAAAAATTAATCAAACAAATAAAGCAATCCTCAGGAAAAAACAAAACGCACATCTGCTGATATCTTAACGGTGATTGAATCATGGTATCTTCCCAAATTTGCTTACAATACTGGGACAGCAGTGGTGACAGGGTTAAGAGGGTCTGTGAAAGAGAGTATTGCAGAAAGGGCCTGTAGCAGTACTTGTGGAAAAGAATGACTTATTCACAGAAATTTGCCGAATGCCAATCTCACCACATCAATTTGGCACACAGACAAAACTAAGTATCGCTTTAAATTTCAATCAATACAAATCACCACTCACAAAAATATCTTGATGTAATGAGACAGTGCATGGCCTAGCTAGTGAAATAGGCTTACTAGGTATCTGGAGTGTTTATGCTCTGGTGTTTATGTTTCCATTTACAGATAACGTGATTGTAATTGCTGAAGAGATGGTTACATGTGCTGAGAGAAAGGACAACATGCGGAGTTTGAAATTATGCCACGCAGCTCCATTTATTACAGTATTGCACTGTTATAGTAAAGTTACCACAATATTCTAAAGTAAAGCAAAGCTGCCTTCGTTCCAGATGACCCTCTTTGAGGGGGAGAGCTGACTGGTGGTGATTTGACGTGAGGATCACCACACCTCAGGCCAGAGGCAAGGTTGATAATCTCAGCCGGTACAGGAGTTGAACCCCCGCAGTTAGCCTTGCTCTGTATCACAAATCAGCTGCCCTGCCAACTGAGCTAAACCAGCCCAAGGTTGCACAGCATGTTGTAACCCTATCATATTGAATTGACCACAAAAGAATACCCCTACAGTGATGGTGAACCTCTATCTCCCTATTCCGATCCTCCTCCCACCTTCCGATCTCCTGCATTCCTCCCATTATGGTCTTTTGCATATCCCTGATTTTATTTGCCCAACGACCAGCAGGCAAGCGTTCAGCTGCCTTGACCATAAGTTTCGGCATTCCCTCCCTAAATTTCTCCTCCACTCTACCTCACCGTCCTCCTTTAAGACACTCCTTAAACATACCTCTACTTCTCCCTCCTCTTTTGGGGCAGCACGGTAGCATAGTGGGGCACAGTTGCTTCACAGCTCCAGGGTCCCAGGTTCGATTCTCGGTTGGATCACTGTCTGTGCGGTGTCTGCACGTTCTCCCCGTGTCTGCGTGGGTTTCCTCCGGGTGCTCTGGTTTCCTCCCACAGTCCAAAGATGTGCAGGTTAGGTGGACTGGCCGTGCTAAATTGCCCTTAGTGCCCAAAAAGGTTAAGTGGGATTACTGGGTTACGGGGATGGGGTGTTCTTTCCAAGGGCCGGTGAAGACTCGATGGGCCAAATGGCCTCCTTCAGCACTGTAAATTCTATGATTCTAAGACACTCCTTAAACATATTTCTTTAACCAAACTTCTAGTAATCTGTCTTGATATCCCTTTGTGTACCTCGGCGGTATATTTTTCAGTCCCGCGACGTGCAGACATCGTCACAGGCAGGGTGGACAATTTGACTAACCATTGAAAGGTCCATTGACCTCGGGTGGGAGTTTTTGGTCTTGGGGTGGTCGGGAGCGGAAGGTCCCGCCCTTTGTGTCAAACATTGTTTGATAATACACCTGTGAAGCACCCTTGGACATTTTATTACTTTAACGGTGATATATAAATGCAAGTTGTAGTTTGACAAGTTGTTGAGAGCTTGACCCCATAGTATTACAGACCCATTGATGCATGCCTGTCTGACCTCACTGCCTGATTGATCTATTGTCATATGGCGGCTTGACCCACAACAGTTTAATTAATCATTGGAAAATTTACTGCTGCCATGATAGTCGCCTGCAAACTACCTGAATTGAGTCCACAATATTGCAGGCCTCGCTTCTCTTGTCACTTGTGCGCAACTATTTTTGCACCAGTCAGTTACAGGAACAAGACTAGACAATATCAGTCATCCTGTGCTATTTTTATCATCTTTATTACTGTGTGAATTTAATCCTTTAACTCCGACATAACTGGAAGCTGAATCACTGAGCCAAAAAAGGCAGGCTGTTGCTTTTGAATGCCCTGACCCTTACCTGCTATCATAGTCCAGGGTTGCTGTGTGATGATTAAAGATGATATGCAATGTGTGGCAGTGAATTATGCAGTGCTATTCCATGACCTGTCCCTAACGAGCTTAAAGACAAACGGAAATATACAACAATGGCAGAGCTGAGATGCATTTCCCTCCCAGGTCCTCAAAAATCTCCATGTCCTGATGATGAGAGAAACTGCCTCAGAAGCCAGCAGCAGCCTTTGATGAGCTCCTCTCCTGTTTCCTGATATTGTGACCTTTTTCTGAAAACAATTACTGATTGGAGCACCATCCAATTATCATTGCTAATAACTCGAGGCACAAGATCGAAGTATTTTTAGGAGACATCATCCTGAGGATATTATGAGAATCCTGTTCATTGACAACGTTAACATTCGAGCTCATCAACATCCTTTGTTGCTAAAACAATATTATTATAATTCAAAAAGTGCTTAGAAGAATAAATGACGAGCTGCCCTTCTCTGCATCAGAGGAATTTACACCTTCATTGATTCTACAGTGTAATAGAAGAGATTAATTGAAACATTGCTGGACACTATAGGATTGTCAAAGTGATGCTTAGCAGATCAATAATTCTTTAAATTAAAACATGTTTTTTTAAGGAAAGAATCATTTCCCACATCTTGGTGTAAGCAATATTAGCTGACAAATGATTCTTCTGAATCTCATTTCTTGCTGTGCGTAATATGTCATTTTGAGGAACCATAGCTGATTGAGTTATTATGGCACTTCAGCCATAAATATTAAAAAGACTTATGATCCACAGAGCTGGTAATGAACAACATTTTGGTGCTTCAGTAGAGCTAACACTGAGCGAATGAAAGTCCTTATTTGTCCTGCATACCATTTGAAAGATGAGTTCAAAAGGTGCATGGAATCCATTTGAGGATCAATGTTATGAACTGGCGACCATGCCAGACAAAATCCATTGTTTGATATTGTGCTGATATTATTCCTTTATGGAGAGGGTTGATATCTGTTTTGAGGTGTGTGTCTCCAGCTTGCTGGCTGTGGTAAGATTAGTTTGGTGCTTTATTCTTACCAGTATTTCTCAACCAGTTTTCCTCTTCCTGAAAATTCCTCCAACTTTTTTGAAAGCATTGATGCAGTTCCACAGATACTGGACACTTTCTGGTACATAGTTGAAGTGGTCACAATTTGTGAAGTGAAGTACTTTGTGTTAGAAAGCTATTCCCTCAAAAGGGACAAAACAGCCAAGAACGATCATGTCCGTGCTCAAAATCCAAAATTGTGCATTTCCAGAAGATGTTAATGGGTTAATGGGAAGTCTGCCTGAATGTTTTTTTTTGCTTTCTCCAACCCGAGACACATGTTTTTGTGGTATTTCTTCTATTCAAAAAACTTGCATTAATTTAATATCTTTAGCATCGCAAAACATCCCAAGCCAAATTTGTCATTTTAATTGTTTTGAGGGAGGGAGATGCAGAGGATGAAGGAAGGACGGTTGAAGGCTCACATTCCCTCTAAACCTCTGGCCCCTTCCCTTAAATCGATACCCCCTGGTCATTGATCTCTCCAAGGGCAAATGTTTCTTCCTATCTACTCTGTGGGAGAGCATGGAGTGTGCCAGGATTGGGAAGAAAACAGTGTGGAAAAGATGCAAGTTGTCGAAATAGTAGGAAGGGACAAGACTAAAGGTGCAAATTGTTGAAATAGGAAGAAAGGGAAAGATTAAGGGGGCGATTCTCCGATCGGGGGGCTAAGTGCCCGCGCCATCGCGTTCCACGACGGCACGAACAGGCCCCCGCCACAACCGATTCACAGCCAGAAATGGGGCCAGCAGTGGCACCGCGAGAAACGTGGTGGGCATTGCGCAGGACCAGCGGCGTCATTGCGCGACACCAGGATGACGCCGCGCTGTGTATAAGGAAGTGCGCGGATCGACACACACACACACTGGGGTCCGACATGGATGAGCCCCGTCACGCCGCTCCCCGCTTCCAGGACAGCGACCTGGTGGCACTTCTGAAGGCAGTGGAGGAGAGCCGGGCCATCCTCTTCCCCAGACGTGGACACTGGCAGCCATGCAGCACCGTGAGGCGTGAATGGCGAGAGGTGGGGGCGGCAGTCAGCGCTGTGGGGCACATCCCCCGCACGGGAGACCAGTGCAGGAAGAAACTGCACAACCTCACGAGGGCAAGTACCCTGACACTCCCCCCGGGCAACGACCCCCCCGACCACGCCGGGGGTGGGGGGGGGGGGTGGGGGGGGGGGGCTGAGCTGCACCCCCTTACCGTCTATGAGCAAACGGCACTGGACCTTGCTGGGGGAGACGCAAGCCGGGAGGTAGCGCCGTGCCAGGTCAGAGGCGAAGCTCCAAGTGAGGATCCACTGTCTGCAGCCAGTCCTTCAGCCCACCAGAACCCCCATCCCCCCTCACACCTCGCCGCCTGACACTGCACCAGCCCCACAGTCCACACCCTCACACCCCACCGCCTGACACTGCACCACCCCCACAGTGCACACCCTCACACCCCACCGCCTGACACTGCACCAGCCCCACAGTCCACACCCTCACACCGCACCGCCTGACACTGCACCCCCACCCACAGTCCACACCCTCTCATCCCACCGCCTGACACTGCACCACCCCCACAGCCCACACCCTCACACCCCACCGCCTGACATTGCACCACCCCCACAGCCCACACCCTCACACCCCACCGCCTGACATTGCACCACCCCCACACTCCACACCCTCACACCCTACCGCCTGACACTGCATCACCCTCACAATCCACACCCTCACACCCCACCGCCTGACACTGCACCACCCGCACAGTCCACATCCTCACACCCCACCGCCTGACACTGCACTACCCGCACAGTCCACACCCTCACACCCCACCGCCTGACACTGCACCACCCGCACAGTCCACACCCTCACACCACACCGCCTGACACTGCACCACCACACAGTCCACATCCTCACACCCCACCGCCTGACACTGCACCACCCGCACAGTCCACACCCTCACACCCCACCGCCTGACACTGCACCACCCCACAGTCCACATCCTCACACCCCACCGCCTGACACTGCACCACCCCCACAGTCCACACCCTCACACCCCACCGCCTAACACTGCACCATCCCCATTCCCCTCACACCCCACTGCCTGACACTGCACCACCCCACAGTCCACACCCTCACACCCCACCGCCTGACACTGCACCACCCCCACTGTCCACATCCTCACACCCCACCGCCTGACACTGCACCACCCCCACCGTCCACACCCTCACACCCCACCGCCTGACACTGCACCACCCCCACCGTCCACACCCTCACACCCCACTGCCTGACACTGCACCACCCCCACTGTCCACATCCTCACACCCCACCGCCTGACACTGCACCACCCCCACAGTCCACATCCTCACACCGCAGCACCTGACATGGCACCATCCCCACAGTCCACCCCCTCACACCCCACTGCCTGACACTGCACCACCCCCACTGTCCACATCCTCACACCCCACCGCCTGACACTGCACCACCCCCACAGTCCACATCCTCACACCGCAGCACCTGACATGGCACCACCCCCACAGTCCACCTCCTCACACCCCACCACCTGACACTGCACCACCCCACTGTCCACACCCTCACACCCCACCGCCTGACACTGCACCACCCCCACAGTCCACACCCTCACACCCCACCGCCTGACACTGCACCACCCCCACAGTCCACATCCACCCAACGCCCCCTCCACCCCTCACATACGACCCCGCATGTCTAACGATACGTGCCTTACTGTGTTCTCCAGGGCCACACGAGCACCGCCGTGGAACTGCTCGTTCACCCCGCCGTCGTACAGCTCCAACCACTTCTGGCCACAGGGATGCACGGGACAGGGGGAACGACACGGGCAGGAGGGCCATCCTCTGAGTCCGGCCCATCGAGGCGTGACGCACAGAGGACAGACAGAGACATCAGGACGGACAGTAATGACTCTTATGACAGTGAGACAGACGAGGAGGGACCAGCGAGCCCGGACAGTGACGTTGCGACTTTCGAGGCACAGGGGCATGGCACCTGGCATGGGCCGTGGTCTCAATGCACTGGGCCGAGGTTCCAGACAGGAGACACCAGAGCTGGGAACAGACGAGGACCTAGCGGCCGCGACACTGCAGTCACCCACTCGCCCACCAGATACACTCACCTCGGTTTGGCAAGTAGTGACGAGCTTCTGGTTCACAGACTGGTGTGCACCACACAGCCGAACCGGCACAGCAGGTGGAGGTAGGAGCAGCCGAGGGGCTGGACGGTCGGAGGGCAGGCCAGGCCGTGCACCCAGCTGCTGCCCAGACGGCTCCTGGGTTCCTGGGCATTCCAGGCCCACCCACAGACCCGATGCCATTTGCGACGGGATGACGGCTGTCTTCCGGCAACTGCAGACGCAGCTGGAGGAGTCCATCCGCGTCCACGAGCAGGGAGTGGTGCTGGTCATGGCTGCAACCCAGGCCGACACCGCACGGGTGGCGTGCGCGATGGAGGCAATGGGGGAAACGGTTTCGGCCATGGGTCAGGTTCTTCAGGGCGTGGGGCTTAGTGCGCACGCGTCACCCGTGGCCCATGACAGGGCTGCCCACTTACAGGCAGCCATGCTCCAGAGACACATGGACATTGCCGCCGCGCTCCAGGGTCTGGCCCAGCAGGCCATGGCCCAGTCCCAGCAGGCCATCGCTGAGAGCATCGGCGGCCTTGTCCATGTGATGGATGGCGTTGCCCTGACCCAGCGGGAGCTAGCGCTGTCCCTGACAGGGATGTCGCACTCCCTCAGCTCCATCGCCGCTAACGTTCAGACCCTGGTCGATTCTGCAGCGGGCCTCCAGGACTGGCAGCGCCAGGTGTCGGTGGTGCCACGGCGCCTGTCTCCACACGCACCACCGTCCCTTGGAGAGGCCCGGGGGCCAACGGGCTCCCCGAGGGAGGAGGAGGTCCCGGTGCCTGTCCCGGTTACCACAGCAAGGGAGGGACCGGATCACTCGCACTCCCCCCATCCTGTCCCTTGAGTATCTGATGGGCAGCGGGCAGAGGAGGGTGGCAGCACGCCATCCAGCACGCCCGCCGAGCAGCCTGGCCCATCCTGGCCGGGCCACCCCAGGAAGTGCGTGCCGATGGGAAGCCACGTCGAAGGGCAGGATTCTCACAGTCCGCCTCCACTCCTGATGTACCACCTGGGGAGATACCTAGACTAGTGGTAGGGCCCGTAAGGCCAAAAAGTTAGACATGTAGTACTTTGGCACGGGTGCAGGGCACAGATTAGTTATAGGGGCTGGGGCTAGGGCACGTGTCTTTCAATGTCACAATTAAAGTTGTTACACCAAACCTTCGTGCGTCTGTCATATTTCCGGTGCCTGGGGGGAGGGGGGGGGGGGGGGGGGGGTAGGGGACGTGAGGGTGCCCGGTGACGATGGTGTTCGAGGATCATTGCAAGGGTGAGTCCGGGAGTGCCCCCCCAACACTAAACCCTCCGTCGTCCTCGGTGCTCCGACGCCCGCTGCCCTACATGGACATGTGATGGAGTGTCCGTCACGCATAGAGGGGACACCGAGGTGGGGGTGTTCAGATATGGCGATGAGTCAGACATTCAGTAGCGATCTGTAGCTCACAGCTCATCGCAGAGCGGGTAGTCATCATCCAACATGGCACTGTTCATACCCGCTTACGGAAGTAAAAGTCTAGCGACAGTAACGAGGTGGCGCAGGTGTAGTGTTGCTTGAGAGTGGTGCCGTGTGTGGTAGGGTTGTGTGATGGTGCGAGAGGTGGGGGAGGCGGGTGCTGGGTGGTGCCAGTGTGCACGGTCAATAGTGCGAGTTCCCTGAACAACGATGCTCTCCCACTAGTGTGCGAATCGTGCGGCGATCAACTCATCGCGTGCCCGCTGTCCCAAACGGTGGCGTTGTGCGGCCTCCCGCCCATATCCCGCACCCCGATGGTGTCTGTGCCCTGCCGCCCTCCCATCCTCTCCCTCCTCATGTTCAGAGTCGCTGCCCTCTTCGGGCTCACCTGCTTCTTCCTCCTCCATCCCATCGCCCCTCTGTTGGGCGATGTTGTGCAAGATGCAACAGGCAATGATGATTCTTCCGACCCTGTCGGGGTCGTACTGTAGAGCACCTCCTGAGCGTTCCAGGCACCGGAAACTCATTTTAAGAAGGCCGAAGCACCTCTCCACTACACCCCTGGTTGCTGCATGGGCCTCATTGTACCGGCTTTCCGCGTTGGTCTGTGGCCTCCATATGGGTGTCATCAGCCACGGCCGCAACGGATAACTCCTGTCGCCCAGCAACCAGCCCCTCATCCGGGCTGGGTGACCCTTGAAAATTGCGGGCATTTAGGACTGCGCCAGTATAAAGACGTCATGCACACTTCCCGGGTACTGGGCGCACACGCGCATTATTCGCATTCCCTGGTCGCACACCACCTGGATGTTCATCGAATATGTCCCCTTCCAGTTTAGGAAGACGTCCCTGTCCCGCGTTGGTGCACGCAGGTTGACGTGCACCCCATCCACGACGCCCTGTACCATCGGGATGCCGGCCACTGAGGCGAATTGCGATGCCCTGGCATCCTGTTGCGTGTGGTCCTCCGGGACATTGATGTATCGCCCCGCGACTGCATAAAGGCCGTCAGTGACTGCCCGGATGCACCGGTGCACCGCAAACTGATACAGCAAACGTCCCCGCTCGGTGACTGGAAGGAGCCGGTCGCAAAGAAATTCAGGGCGACCGTCACCTTCACCCTCACTGGGAGGGCATGTCCTCCCCCAGTTCCACCTGGTTCCAGGTGCACCATTAGGTGGCATATATGGCTGACCGTCTCACAGCTCAATTGGAGTCTCCTCCTGCATGCCGTCTCCGTTAGGTCCTCGAAGGAAATGCGGTCCCTGTACACACGGTGATGCATGGGACGCCTCCATCACCTTGGCACGACCATCTGCTCGTGCTCACCGCCTGGTGACCGATCAGGAGCGGTGTCGTCGCCCTCTTCCTGGCCGACGACGTGGAGGTGATCCGCACCCTCCACCTCTTCTTGGACTTGTCGAGCGTGATGGCCTGCAGCAGCAGAGGCTGGCACGGGGCCCTCCGCAGCCACTCCCTCTGCTGCATCCACCTCTGCTGCACCCTCCCTGAGCCGCCTTGCTCGCCCACGACGGATGCCCATCTGCATGGCTGCCGCTGCCGCCACGGTGGCAAACATCTATGGCTGCTGTGAATACATCATGAACTTGAAGGGGGGGGGGTAGGTTTGGGAGGGAGAGGCAACAACATTTGTGAGGAGGATGCTTCGGCACGTAGACAGCCAGGGCCCTTTGGATGAATGGGTGCCCCGGCTGCCTGGTCACTGTTCATTCAGGCACGCACCATCCCACCTACCCACAGTATCCGTATCTCGCACAGTTCAACCCGTCGCTCCTCATCACAGTGCCAGCGGACACAACCCTTCACCATGCCCTCGATTTGGAAGGGTGTCTTCGCCACCTTCGTGCCACGGCACTCCAGCTGGCAACCATGGAGGGACCCCCCAACCCGACAGGATGGTGGCATCATTTGCCCCGCCCCCTCCTCCTTGCCCCTTCTCAATCCCCCACCCCTGCCCCCTTCTCCTACCCTATCCCCCCCTTCTCTACTCCTTTACACAACCCATCCTCCTTAGCCCTCTCGTCGCCCATCCCAAACCCCCCAACCCACTCCCCTCCCCTCCCCTCCCCCCAACCCCCTTCACCCCCCCCCGGACCCTTCCCCCCCCCCCAAACACATCCACCCTTCCGCCCTTCCCCCCAACCACATCCACCTTTCCCCCTCACCCTACCCCCCTCCCCCCCAACCACATCCAAGCCCCCCCCATGCCACCCCCAACCTCCTTCCCCTCCCAACCCCCTTCCGCTCCCAGCCTCCTCCCCCCCCATGGGGGATCGGGGCAAACGCTTCAGACAGCCCTCCCCCACCCGCCATCACCGGCCGTGGACACTACTTCCTGGTTCCTGGGATGGCCCGCCTACTCACCTCCCTCATCCGCTTCGTCAGCCGGCACGACTGGCTGACTAATTTATATAATAGAGGTGAATGAAGACGGCGTGACCTTGGGTCACACCATCGAGACTTTGGCCCATCCGGGCCGGAGAATAGGCTCTACTGCCTGCTCGGCAGATTCTCCGGCAGGCGCGGCGCCGACCTCGATGAAGCCGTTCTCGCCGGTTGGGAGAATGGTGGAACGGCATCGTGTGAAAATCTGGCATGCACAGCGATTCTCCCAGACGGCGCGACATGGGAGAATCGCCCCCTAAGAATTTGAAAACGGGGATAACAGCTCGGAAACTCGGACTCGGGAGCAATGGAGTTCGGCAAAGATTTGGGTGGAGTTTTGTGCAGAGTTGGATCTGGTTGATGGGCTTAGAGTCAGAGAGGCCTACAGCACCGAAAAGACCATTCAGCCCATTGTGTTTGCACCAGTCAAAAACAACCACGTAAGTATTCTAATCCCATTTTCCAGCATCTGGCCCATAACCTCGTATGCCTTGGCATCGCAAGTGCACGTCTAAATTCTTAAATGTTATGAGGGTCACTGCCCCCACCACCCTTTTCAGGCAGTCAATTCCAGACTCCCACCATCCTTGGGAGAAAATGTTTTTCCTCACATCCCCTCTAAACCTCCTGCCCTTTACTTTAAATCTATGCCCCCTGGTCACTGATCCCTCCACCAAGGGGGAAAGTTTCTTCCTGTCTACTCTATCTATGTCCTTCATTATTTTATACATCTCAATCATGTCCACCCTCTGTCTCTCTTGCTCCAAGGAAAACAACCCCTAAAACTCTCCAGCCCAGGCAACAACCTGGTAAATCTCCTCCGCACCCTTTCCAGTGCTATAACATCCCTCCTAGAATGTGGATTCCAGAACTGCACACAATACTTAGCTGTGGCCGAACCAACATTTTATACAGTTTCAGCATAACCTCCTTGCTCTTAAACTCTCTGCCTGGTATACCATATGCCTTCTCAACCACTGTATCTACTTGCCTTCCCACCTTAAGGGACTTCTGGATAGGGAAAGGTGGAACGCCAAAGGCCTGCAACAAGGCAAAAAGAAATGAGTTTCAATGTGACAAAAGCATAGAGGAAGGTTGCAGTGACAACAGGGATGAAATGGGTGTGGAGATGGTATTGCAGAAAGATAAAGCTTGGTATTGTAAGTACATGCACAAAAGCAGACTTCTTGAAAGCAGACCTCAAGTTTGCTGATGATGCTATTGGTGGATAACAAATAAAGCAAAGTTCGCAATGCACCCACTTGAGGTTAGCATGAGGAGCGAACTACTGGGCATAATGGACCATCGTTGTCATTGGCTAATTTACCCAAGGCCAAGGGTTAAACTTGAGAACCTCCTGATTTTTGATTCGGCCTGTTCTGCAATGCTTGAGCATGTCTAGAAATTGAATTTGCTGTTTGGAGCACCGGTCTGTCTGTATCCGACGTTGCAAAGTTCTAAGCCACCGTAAACCACACAAGGGGATTCTAACATAGTTGTGCAGCAATGGGTGTTCTTAAATTTCAAACCTTTATCATGTGCCACAAGGGTTCTCAGACTCAGCCAGGCTGTGGAAGGAAGAACTGTTCTGTGACTAGCTGCTTTCTGCTTCACAATGCAAATAGCAAAACAGAGGGGATGAATTTGCTGTATAAGGAGATCATAATTACTGCTCATGGCAACAATCGTTTTATACTCCTATTTTGTTTTATGCCATTAAAAGTTGTATTTATATCATTGATAATTTGTCAGGGCTTTCCTTTGTAATAATCTTCATGATTATTTTGCATTAAACATGTCAGGCGGAATGACATTAAAAGCGAGGTTTTTCTTGCTTTATATAGTCAAGTTCAAATGAATGGAGTTTTTTTTACTGTAAATTATACACTGTGCGGGTAAAACTATCCTTTTGCTACAGAGCTTCCCGGAGGAACCAGCCTCCACATTGCTGGAGGAGGTGCTGACAACAAGGGGACTGGAGAAGGGGGTAGTCTCAGCGGTGTAGGGAGCTATTTTGGAAGAGAAGGCACCACTGGAAGGGATCAAAGCAAAGTGGGAGGAAGAGTTGGGAGAGGTTATAGAGGAGGGGGTCTGGTCTGAGATGCTCCGGAGAGTGAATGCCTCCACCTCATGTGCGAGGTTGGGGCTGATACAGCTGAAGGTGGTAAACAGAGCACACCTTACGAGGGCGAGGATGAGCTGATTCTTTGAAGGAGTAGAAGATGTGTGTGAGCATTGCGGGAGGGGGGTCCGCTAATCACGTTCATATGTTTTGGTCCTGTCCAAAGCTAGAGGATTACTGGAAGGAGGTTTTTAGGGTAATTTCCAAGGTGGTGCGTGTGAAACTGGACCCGGGTCCCCGGGAGGCCATATTCGGGGTGTCGGACCAGCCAGGATTGGAAACGGGTGCGGAGGCAGATATCGTAGCCTTCGCCTCGTTGATCGCCTGAAGGCGGATCCTGCTGGGATGGAGAGCAGCCTCTCCACCCAGTGCCCTGGCGTGGCGGGGGGACCTGTTGGAATACTTGACCCTTGAGAAGGTTAAGTTTGAACTGAGGGGAAGGACGGAGAGGTTCTACAAGTCATGGGCATTATTCATTGTGCACTTTCAAGAGCTGGATAACATCGAACATTAGTTGGGGGGATGGGTGGGAGGGTTGGGGGGGGAGGGGGCTGTGTGTATTAAGGGTGACTGTGGGTGATTCCTGATTCCTTTTTGTCATTTGTTTATGTAAACATACGGGCTGATGTTTGGGGGTTGTTGGGAGGATGGGATCGTTGTTATTGTTATGGGGATTGATAAGTTTGTTGCTGATTATTGTTTATTGTTGGTGGGTGTAAATGCGAGAGAAAATGTGAAAAAAGGAGAATAAAAATATTTTTTAAAAACTGGCCTTTTGCTAATCACAAAAAAGGGCTCATAGCAATTGGGCAGCCCAATTTCACCCAACTTCAATGGAAAAGAAAATCGCGTCTGGTATAAAACAAGTTGCTGATTTCATTATGAGCTTGTTTTGGATGACTGGATAAGTAATCACCCTAGTCATTTTTGGTTTTGCAATGTGAACACACCTATTGCTTGCACTTCCTCGCTCTTGTGCTTTACAATGTTCATAATTTCCATCTAATGCATTATTTTCTTTTCAATCAATCACTTCTAGTCTTATCACTATGATGGATGATTTCAAGTGGATATCATCATATTTTTTCCCTCTTCAAGCAATGCTTTAAACATTTCACTTTTCTCGACTAAGTATTTAATATTTGTATTTCATATTAAGTCTATATGTTAGGTAGTTTTAAAGGATTTATATTTGTATTGTTAAACACTCGAAAAAGGTATAGTTTCAAGTGGGTTTAATTTAATGTTTCGGTGCCTGGAAGGGCAAAATCTATAGTTAGATTCACGCAAATCGATGCGTGGGTGTTGGTTAAGTTCCAACTGTGTTTCTATTGTGCTTAGAGAGGGCTATGGCGTGAAGAATAAATAGGACAACAGAGCTATGCAGGCATTGCTTAGCAACTGGGGCCTTGTAATGAAGCTTTTAAGTTTTAGTTTACCGAGAGAGAGAAAGCAGCTCTCATAACTAGAAACAGTTGGTTTAGAAGGCTAGAGAGGGAACATCTCTCTCAGCTTTGCGAGAATAAAAAACATATTATGCAGTAATGGTTAAGAAAACAGTGCAGAAATCTGAAGAACATCTAGTTAAGGAAGCTAGAGAAATAAAGAGAAGTGACTAAGAAATCTGAGTTGAATTAACAGAGACCAAGGCATTGGTCAGAGAATTCAAGGAAGAGTAAACAAAGTGTTCTGAGTTAAGGGGCGGGATTCCTCTGCACCTTTAGGGGCCAAGCCCGCACCTTTAGGGGCTAGGCCCGCCCCGGAGTGGTTGGCGCCGCGCCGGCTGGCGTGGAAGGCCTTTGGCGCCATGCCAGCGAGGGCCGAAGGGACTCCGCCGGCGAGAGTCCGTGTATGCGCGGGAGCGTCAGCGGCTGCTGACGTCATCCCCGCGCATGCGCAAGGGGTTCACCTACGCGTCAGCCATCGCGGAGACCTACACGGCCGATGTGTAGTACAAGAGTGCCCCCACGGCACAGGCCCGCCCGCGGATCGGTGGGCCCTGATCGCAGGGCAGGCCACCGTGGGGGCACCCCCTGGGGCCAGATTGCCCCGCGGCCCCCCCCCCCCCCAGGACCCCAGAGCTCGCACACGCGGTCAGGTCCCGCCGGTAAGAGACCTGGTTCAATGTACGCCGGCGGGACCTGCAAAGCAGCAGTGGGACTTCGGCCCATCTTGGGCCAGAGAATCGCCGGGGTGGGGGGGGGGGGCGACCGACGCGGGGTGATTCCTGCCCCCGCCGAATCTTCGGTGCCGGAGAATTCGGCAGGCGGCGGTGGCGGGATTCACGCTGCCCCCCCCCCCCCCGGCGATTCTCTGACTCGGTGGGGGATCGGAGAATCCTGCTAAAGGAGGCAATCACAATAACCAGACTTAGTGGAGCAGCAGCCTGCAAAGGGAGATCGAACATCTGATGCCATTTTAATACAGTCTGGGAATTGACAGTTAAAGCAATTGTGAGCAGGTAAGACAAAGAAATCCTAAAAGAGTTAGTGTCAACCCAGGGCTGTGCTCAACTGGCCTCATCGCACCTGACACGGGATGCGACAAGGCCGCTAAATCACGCAAGAGGCGTCTCACTAAATTTAACAGCCTCATTACGCCTCGTGGGCGGGATCCAGGTTGACATATTCAACTGTGCAGTCAGGCTTACTTGAATATGTTCGCTGAGCAACACTGGAGTTACTCACCACAGGATCTAATGCCTGTGCCTCGGAGACCTCAAGCGAGCACCATTTAGCACTGGTCTCCACCAACATGGACCAGGCACTCGGGGGATCTCTGAGGTGATCGGGGCCCCTGGGTGGTGGGGCCCAGGGAGGGTGGTACCCTGGCACCCCTGGTGCCGTTGCCAGGGTGCCCATGTGGCACTAGCAGGGTATCCAGCACAGGCAGTGCCAAGATGCCCAGGTGGCTTCTTGCCTGCACTGGGAATTAGGGTGACCTGCCCTAATGAGATGGATTGCGGGTTTTCTGGACCCCCCTCATTTTAGGTTGGGGTGTTGGGGGGCTCCTGAGGCCGGGTGGGGGGTGGAGATCAGGGTTCCATTTAAAAATGGCACCCCGATCTCTTCCTGCGCTGGTGAGGGAGTTCACATTTAATACTGGAGTCGTTCTCGGCACTGCCAGTGGCAGGAACTACCTGGCCAAACGCACCTGACACGGGACTCTGTTCCATTTCTGTTAAATCATGCGCCTGGACTGGATTCACTGTTAAAAATGGAGCAGAAGCTTTGTTCAAAAGTGTCATTTGGAAAACCGGAGTGAAGGTTTTAAAGCAGGTTGTTGGGAGTGGAGTTTGGAAACTCTCATGTGATCACCATCTGGGGGGATTCTGAGGTGAAATCCATCAACATTAACTTGGGTTCAGAGCGAGTGCGTGCATTTGACCATAGTTATCTGTGTGCTGAAAGGAACTTTCTCTGTTACTGAAACCATTGTAATCCATGTTAATCTTTAAATCTGTATTGAGATCAAGATGTATTGTATCACAATAAAATGTTTCCATGTTTAATAATAAATATTTTCTTCCTTGTTGAAATTAATTAGTTGTCCTGTGATCTGTTCCTCCATTTAAATGTTACGGTCTTTTGAGTCAGGGTTCCATTCTGAAATCTTCCCTTCTAGTTATTACATCAACTGGGGTCATAACATAAAGATAAAATCGTAAACTAAGGTCTGCTTAATATAAACATTTTGCTTGTCTGCTAAAGAAATATCACCAACATGTTTTAGATATATCTCCTTTAAGAGTCAGATGCACACAGAGTCATAGAGGTTACAGCATGGAAACAGGCCCATTGGCCCAACTTGTCCATGCTGCCCAGTTTTTATCACTTAGCTCGCCCCAATTGCCCGCATTTGGCCCATATCCCTCTATACCCATCTTACCCATATAACTGTCTAAATATTTTTTAAAAGACTAAATTGTACTCGTCTCTACTGCTGCCTCTGGCAGCTCGTTCCATACACTCACCAGCCTCTTTGTGAAAATATTGTCCTCTGGATCCTTTTGTATCTCTCCCCTCTCACCTCAAACCCTCTAGTTTTGGACTCCCCTACCTTTGGGAAAAGATGCTGACTATCTACCTTATCTATGCCCCTGATTATTTTACAGACCTCTATAAGATCACCTCTAAGCCTCCTAGCTCCAGGAAAAAGGTCCCAGTCTCTCCAGCCTCTCCTTATAACTCAAACCATCAAGTCCCGGTAGCATCCCAGTCAATCTTTTCTGCACTCTTTCTAGTTTAATAATATCCTTTCCATAATAGGATGACCAGAACTGTACACAGTATTCCAAGTGTGGCCTTACTAATGTCTTGCACAACTTCTTAAACAAGACGTCCCAACACTGTATTGAATGATCTGACCAATGAAACCAAGTATGCCAAATGCCTCCTTCGCCACCATGTCTACCAGCGACTCCACCTTCAAAGTAGCTAAGAACCTGTACTCCGAGATCTCTTTGTTCAATAACTTTCCCTAATACCTAACACCCTATCATTAACTGACTAGGTCCTGCCCTGATTCAATTCACCAAAATGCATCACGTCACATTTATCTAAATTAAAACCCATCTGCCATTCATCGACCCACTTGCTCAATTGATCAAGATCCCATTGCAATCCTAGATAACCTTCTTCACTGTCCACTATGTAACCAATCTTGGTGTCATTTGCAAACTTACTAACCATGTCTCCTAAATTCTCATCCAAATCATTATATAAATAACAGTGGACCGATCACTTGAGGCACACTGCTGGTCACAGGCCTCCAGTTTGAAAAACAACCCTCTGCAACCACCATTTGTCTTCTGCCAGCAAGCCAATTTTGTATCCAATTGGCTACCTCACCCTGGATCCTGTGAGATTTAATCTTTTGCAACAACCTACCATGCGGTACCTTGTCAAAGGCCTTGCTAAAGTCCATGTAGACAACATTAACTGCACTGCCCTCATCTAACCTCTTGTTTACCCCTTCAAAAACTCAATCAAATTTGTGAGACATGATTTTCCACTGACAAAGCCATGTTGACTATCCCTAATCAGTCCTTGCCTCTAAATGCCTGTTGATCCTGTCTCACAGAATACCTTCTAACAACTTGCACACTACGAGGCGGAGGCCAGCTGCAACAAAGGCTTTTGGTCAGGCAGCGCGTAGCCAGCCGCGCTGGGGGCTTGAGGCCCCATTCAAGATGGCGCCGGCCATGGATCGCACGTGGAGTCCGGGGACTCGGAAGATGGCGGCGGGGAGGAGTAAACTGGCGGCGCATGCTGCTCCAGTGTGACGGAGGCCAGCTGCAGCAAGGGGTTTTGGTCCGGCAGCACGTAGCCAGCCGCGCTGGGGGCATGAGGCCCCATCCAAGATGGCGCCGGCCAGGGATTGCACATGGAGTTCGGGGACGGAGACAAAATGGCTGCCGGGGGGAGTACCCTCCAGCATGGTTGCCGGGGGGAAAAATGGCTGCGGCTGCGACGCTGCCTGGTGGGGCAAAGGCTGCGGTGCGCGTTGGGCCGGCGGGGCTGGGAAAAGCGAGTGCGGCGGTGGGCCTGGGACGGTAGGGACGTGGAAGAACAGCTGTGGTCGCGCAGCGGGCGGCTGGAGGAATGGCTGAGGGTAGTCATTGGACACCGCATTCACAGCGCGGGCGAGGCAGACCACAGCATAGTGGCCTTTCTTGCCGCACCCTTTGCAGGTGACGGTGCGGGCCGTGCAGCGCGCGCGGGGATGATTCGCCTGGCCGCAGAAGAGGCAGCGTTGGCCGGTGGCGGTAGCGGGGCGCCTTGCCGCGCAGGTCTGCGGAGTTAGCGGGTAAGTCTGGGGGGCTGCCGCGGTGGGGTACCACGCAGCCCAGGGGGGCGCGGTGCGTGCGGGGGCGTACGCAAGGGCGTTTTTGTACGCCACGTCCATGGACCCTGCCAGGGCCCGGGCCTCGGTGAGGCCCAGCGTCTCCATTTTGAGCAGCCTTCGGCGAATGTCGGGGGAGATCATACCTGCCATGAAAGCATCTCGAATTAAAAGTTCAGAGTGCTCGTTCGCCGTCACCGCTGGGCAGCCGCAGTTTTGGCCCAGCATGATCAGTGCCCTGTAGAAATCTTCTAGCGTCTCATCTGGGCTCTGCCGTCTCGTTGCCAGCAGGTGATGGGCGTAGACCTGATTAAGTGGACGAATGTAGTGTCCTTCCAGCAGTTCCATGGCTTTATCATAGTTCGCCGCCCCTTCGATCGGGGGTAGATCGCCGGGCTGACCCGCGAGCGTAGGAGGTGCATTTTCTGCCTTTCCGTGGGGGTGTCGGCAGCCGTCTCGAGGTAGCTCTGGAAGCACGCCAGCCAATGCTTAAAAATCTCGGTAGAGTTTTCTGCGTGCGGGCTGAGCTGAAGGCACGCCGGCTTGATGCGGAGATCCATCCTTCAAAAGTACTTATCTGATTAAATTGATACACAATCAATACGCTTGAGTCCACGTGGAGTCATATCGATTCAGCTTTAATCAGATAGAACTGTACCCAGCAGCGATGTTACAGAAGTGGAGGCTGCTGGGACGGCATCGGTTCTTATACCCCGCCTCTCAGGGCGGGGCTATGTACATTGCCCAATGGTAGACCCCACGGTTTAGCCAATGGTTATTCCTCTCTCTGGTACCACAATACCTGGTATTACCACACCGGGGATTTACACATGGATAGTGTTTGATTTTTGGTCAACTGCTAATTATGGCAGCAGTGTGGGCCCTGTGATTTTGAGAACTGTCTTACTTATAATGTATTTGGAAGACAAACTGCAGGGTGTCAAAAGCCTGAAATCCAGGTCAGAGCAGCTGCCTTCCTTTCCCTCATATTGTTCATGGAACGAGTCGAAGTGTGTATCACACTTGGTTCTGATTGGTTGCTACCTCAAGTGGCAATTAGGGTCCTACTTCTGTCACAGGATGGTGAAATAGGGGTGTGCTTTAGAAAATAGATACTTAGCCCCTTGTGAACTGGTGCTGGAGGTGCCCCCATCATCAGTGATAGTGGTAAGGCTATGGCCCCATTTAAGGCTGCTAGCACCCCATTCACAAGAGGTAAGGGTACTCCAAATCAACAAGAGAACTATTCATGCTTGTGCAGAACTGATCCTGTTTCTGTCAAGCTTGTATAACAAAACACCTCGTCCATCTAATGTGAGATAAAAATGACCCTGTTCATTATTGTGCTCCCCATATAATAGACCAATTAAATGAAATTAAACCAAACTGAGTAGCCAGTTCAAGGAGGTGTGTTGTGAATACAGACCAAGCCTTGAGTGAGAATAAATAAACTGGTGGAACCACATTGGGTTAGTTAGTACCACGTTTTTGACTTTGAGAAGCTTACTTCAAGTTTTGAGATAGAATTCAGGAAAGCAGTGGAAGATTTGGAATTGGGCTCAGACCAACAAAGGGTGTTTGAGTCACTTGACAACACCATGAGACCCCAAAATAGATGTGCGCTTTGAAAGCACTGGGTGGAAGAAGCCCCATCTGTCACATACATCAATCAATTGTAATGACATGACATGAGCTATGCATTGTTTTCTGAGGTCGCATCTGGTTTCTGTTGCTCACAGGTCTCAAGTCAAAGTCACTGAATTAACACATTTGTTGAGACTGTAATCTTTGCATTCAAAGATTGGAACAAGCAGAGCCTTCTGACCTGTGACTGGAAAAAAATATAAAGGGATTTCTAGTGACCAAGCAAATCATGGCATCAGAAGACATTGGATGGGATTCTCCAACCCCCCGCCGGGCTGGAGAATCGCCGGGGGGCCAGTGAATCTCGGCCCGCCGCCCCGACGCTGGATTCTCCGGCGGAGGTGGGAATCACAGCGCGCCTGTCGCCAACGGCCCCCCTGGCGATTCTTCGGCCCGTGATGGGCCGAGCGGCCGCCCGTTTTCGGATGGTCCCGCCGGCGTACAGTACACAAGGCTCTTACCGGCGGGACCTGGCTCTGCAGGCAGCCTGCGGAATCCTCGGGGGGGCGCGGGGTGTTCTGGCCCCGGGGCGGGCCCCCACGGTGGCCTGGCCCGCGATTGGGGCCCACCGATCCGCGGGCGGGCCTGTGCTGTGGGGGCACTTTTTCCCTCTGCGCCGGTCGGTGTAACAGTCTGCCATGGCAGGTGCGGAGAAGAACCCCCCTGTGCATGTGCTGGGATAGTGCCAGTACGCGCTGGCACTCCCGCACATGCGCCAACTCGCGCCAGCCGGCGGAGGCCCTTTGGCGCCGATTGGCGCAGCACCAAGCCCTTCGGTGCTGGCTGGAGTGGCGCCAACCCCGCCTAGTCCCTGAAGATGCAGAGGATTCACGCCACTCCTCGGCGCCGGCACGGCCCGCCCTGCCGGATAGCGGAGAATCCCGCCCATTATTATGCTCCATTGTTTGCAGATGCTTTATCTTTAAGGCATTCAGCTTTGCAAAATGGTTTGCTGCGTACTTTCAGAAATATTTCAAGGAAAAACCGAGGAACTGCAAAGAATGTCATAAAGTCAAAGAGCCAAGCTGCCTGTTGGAATCATGAATGTTCACCTCATCTTCTCAACCAAACTTCAAACCGAGCCATTTAGTTTCCTGACCAAGTGCGCAATCTTGGAAAAGATTCTTGTTGCAAATTGATTGTGACACAAATGTCACTGTCGATGTCCCATGAATATCAATTTGATGATCTAGGGCCCTTGTAGTTATTTTTGGAGTTAGCTGACCCCATTAGTATTTCAAAGAAAACTGTCACACAAGACATTGAATACTATTTATAGGGCAAGCATTTAAAGATGGGCGGGATTTTTCAGCTGGCGCGATCTTCCTGTCCTGCCGAAGGCAGCCCATGCGGTGTGTTTTCTGGTGGGTGGGGCAGGCGCGCCACGCAAAGCGGTGTAGACATCGACGGGACCGCAAGATCATGCTGGCTCTGCCTCTGCTGCCGGAAAACAGGCTGTGGCGGGGGCCAGAAAACCTTACACCCCCTCCCCCCACCCATTGAGAATGCTTATTTCTCTTGGGGTAAGTTGTGTTCAGAAGGAGAATAACTTTAACTGTTGGTGATGGGATAAACCCAACAATCTTTGCACTTTTCTTCAGTTTCCTTTTCATTGAAATCGTTATTCTGAGATGAAGTGATTAAAACCATTTGTACTGCTCTTTGTCTTTGTTTTTGACTGGGAATAAAACCACATTTACGTTCCAGTGTTCCTGAATACAGCAACAATATTTTAATACTAATATTAGGTTCATGCACAATTTATGGAATCCAAATTGGTGCACAATTTATTGAATCCTTTTTATATCGATTGATTTTTGCAGTGCTCTGCCAGAAGAAAGCCTTCTCCTCGCATTTCACCCCTACTACCGAAAGAAAAAAACTGGAACTATTTGGACTAATATTCCACACAAAACATATAAATTATGAATGAAATTAGAACGAGAATGTCGCACCCTCATCCCAAATTCCTAGAATGTGAGCATTTTTTATATTCAAGTTCCAGCAGCCAGCACTTGTAGAGAGCCACCAGAGGAATCCTCTCAAAATTATCAGCATTATACTCCCGCTCTGGGGTGAGCAGGCCAATGAAAAAGAAATGAAGGGAAACCATTCTTCTGGGATTGATTACATGAACTCTTCTGCAACCTCTTGGGGCCTTAAGAAGGTACCAATTCTCTCAACTCCGACCATCACAATTGATTAATTAATCATGTAACATGACTTCTTTGCACCCTTCACATAAGCAAATGTATTGCTACAGATGATCACTGCAGATTTTCTGTGAGGGCCACGAAGAATTCAGCATGAGTTTGTAGAGTCAAACAGAAAGTAACTTTATTTACAACAATCTCTACACTGTACCAGTGATTTTTCTCCCTGCCCCCCTCCCCAACTACACTGGCCAGCTCTATTTATACAGCTGCACTGCTAACACTTGCCCCGGCCCCTCATTGGGAGAGCTCATGTGCATGGGGTAACCAATTGTCCCCAGCCAATAGGATCTGGGCAGGTTATAACAAGATTTAAATTTGGATCTAATTTTAAACGAGGCCAGTGGGCCAATTTGCTGTGGTTCTGCCATCAGCCACATTCGACAATTGCAGAGTGCATTGCACTCAAATCACACCATGTTTTAGGCACAACTCATTTCTTACACATGAATATCAATAATTGACAAGATGTTCTGCAAATATTAAATATTTAGTTTGTGATTGTTTATCACTCTTTTTTTGTCTCCTGTCAAAATCAGCCGTTAAAGAGGGAGGGGGGGGGGGGAGGAGGAATCCTCGCGCACATGTTATTCACTGTTACCTAAGCAACAGATACTGGGTAGTGAACTTCAAAGTTTTATCTCGTCAATGGGCTCAGGAATCATGGTAAGCTGTGAAAGTAAATCTTGAGCACTTGTAAGTATAATGCAAATCCAAGATTACGTTACAGCTCAGGCCACTATCAGGAACCTATTACTTTACACAACACACATACATATATTTGACTTTTCACAAGTGTAATTTTTTTGCAGTTTTTGAGAACCTTCACAAGTCTTGGGCAGTCTTGCTGTATGACAACAGTACCTCATGCTATGATGTGACGACGCACAATTCCATTTTTTTGTGAGATTTATAATAAAATAGCAGGGGATGATTCAGTTGCTGTAACCTGCATTGTTCAATATTCAGGATCATTTGGGGCAGCACGGTGGCGCAGTGGGTTAGCCCTGCTGCCTCGCGGCGCTGAGGTCCCAGGTTCGATCCCGGCTCTGGGTCACTGCCTATGTGGAGTTTGCACATTTTCCCCGTGTTTGCGTGGGTTTCACCCCCACAACCCAAAGATGTGCAGGGTAGGTGAATTGGCCACGCTAAATTCCCCTTAATTGGAAAAAATGAATTGAGTATTCTAAATTTAAAAAATTTTCAGGATTATTCAATAATCATTTCCGCTGATCTTGGGAGTTTGCCACCAAAGTCTTCCCATCTCCAAAATGACGTTTGAGTGAACACTTTGGTGGCCCATGAATGATAATAGGGCGAGCCACTCTAGGACACGATAGTGACATTTAAGGGGCATCTTGACAAATACATGAATAGGATGGGAATAGAGAGATACGGACCCAGGAAGTGTAGAAGATTGTAATTTTGTCGGGCAGCATGGTCGGCATGGGCTTGGAGGGCCGAAGGGCCTGTTCCTGTGCTGTACTTTTCTTTGTCTTTGTTCTTTGTAAAGTAACCATTTCCGGCACATAACTGTAAGACCACTATGAAAAGTAAAATATTTTGGAAATGGAAGTACTATTTTTGGAAACAGACCAATTCGCCATCTTTAAAACAAAATAATTTAAATGGTGGAAATTGGTAGAAAATATTGAATGGCAGTATAGGCTTTTTTCAGTTATTGGGGAGTCTATAGTTCCCCCTCGCTTCCCCCATGGCAACACTTTGGCCAGAGTCGACTTTCCAAACAAACAGTTAGCGCTAATTTCTCCTGTAGTGGTCATTTGAAATTCTTGCATTTTGTCCATTTTGGTGCAGGATAAAATACTTCAGCAACATGTTGCTCTTTTCAGCAATAATCAAGTTCAGTACTGCCAAACGATAGAACATTTGAGGATTAATTGAGGACAACCAACATGGATTTGTTGAAGATAAATTGTGTTTAATAATTTTAATGATGTTTCTTGAACATCATGCAGATAGCCTTCTTCTAACTTATAACATTGCCTAATTCTGGCCACACCATTTGCAACGGAAACTCTCATCCATGCTTTTGTCACTACCTGATTCTCTGTTCCAACGATCTCTTGGCCAGCATTGTACCCTTCACCTACCTTAAATTGTAGCTTGTCCAAAATTTTGTTGCCATATCTTATTTTACTCCAGGTTTCGCTCACCCATCTGCCCTGTACTAATATATTGGCTATGTGCCTCTAATTTAAATTCAAATCCTCATATATTTAAATTCATTCATGTCCTTCTCTCTGCATATTTGTACCACCTATAGCCCTACAACCTCTGAGAATTTGTATTGTCACATTGCTGTGGATTGGAGGAACATGTAGGCCAGGCTATATTTTCTTCCGTTAAGGACATCAGCGAACCAGGTGGGTTTTTCCAACAACCAATAGTTGTCATGGTCACCATTAATGAGGATAGGGGTGGAATTCTCCCAACCTGGGACTAAGCCCCGTAGTGGGGCAGGACCGTGGAGTGTTTCCCACTGTGGAAGCAAGTTGAAAAACACGCCAAATCTTCCAGCTCCGACCTCATTAATTATGCAACTTGGTGTTTCCCGCTAACCTTCAATGGATTTCCCCGTGTGCCGTGCCAGACACCAGAAGAAGATCCCGTGGGAAATTCACGCTGGTGTAAAATCGATTTTTGGGCCTCCAGCTGAATTATTCTCCCATTCTGCCCCCGCCATTGAACCCACCGATGGGTATATGGGAGAATTCAACCCAAGCTTCCAACACAAGCTTTTATATATTACAGATTTATTAATTGAATTTAAATACCACCACCTGCCGTGGTGGGACTCAAACCAGTGTCTGCAAAACATTCGCCTGGGCCTCTGGATTTCTAGTCCAGTGACATTATAATTATGCCATCATCTCCCTTTTGGGATTCTTTTCCTAAAGCAGTCTGCCCCTCCACCTCCCTCCCCAGGGATTTCCCTAGAGTTTCAACTTTGTACAAAATTTTAGTCACTCATTGTTGTATTCCCTTCTTTGTCTCAGTTACTTTTTGTCACTGCGCTGCCGTACACATCCCTGGAATCTTTTGTCTTCATTTACAGGTACTACATGAATTTTGCTCAAAAGTATCAGTCTCTCCCAAAAGGCACAGTTTAGGCTTCTTAATTTGGAGAGAGCAGCCTGAACATGTGTAGTAGATCTAATTTCCCAGAACTCATCAACTGCATTCGGTCAACACCATTCTAGCAGTTTCTCTGGGCAATTGTGCTGCGCTGGGAAACATCAAAAAATGTTATTTAAATCGCAAACTTCAGATGGCTCCGTCGGGGCAACACCAATTGTTACCTAGAAAAATGCAGAAGAAGTAAAACATCTTCTAACATCTGGATAGCTGTTGTGAAGACTCAGACCGACAGCCCCCCGACAGCCCTAGGAGGTTCCACTCACCCTTGCTCGGTATTCCCCCCCCCGCCCCCTGCCGACTGATTGGGACTCTTTTTCCCCCCTCCCCCTCCACCCCAGGACTAACTATTCCCTACCCCCTCTTGCTATTACAAGGCTATCGTGATGGAGAACTCACTTGCTACCAGCACACCTTTCATTTTAGTTAGTGGGCGATCTCAAACTGGAATAAGATGAACTGGCTTGTGTATGAAACGTTTGCTATTCCTGAAGTTTGTAATAAGCAAGGGAGCCATGAAATTACACAGATCGGAGCATCGGGATGCTCAATGTGTTGGCCTGAAATTGCACACTTCACTATTTTAGTGGTGGCATCAGCCTTTCTTTGCTAGACGAGTGGTATGAAAGTTTGTGGAGTCAAGACAGGTGGATAGAGATGAATCATAAACTTATTGAAGAGAAGAACAGGCTGAAGGAGCTGAATAATCTTCTCTTATTCATTCAACAAATTAAAACAGCAGAGGAAGAATTTCAGAGGAACACATTGGGTGGAACTTTACCATTTTTGTCTTCAGGCAGGATAAACAGTGGGCTGCCTGCTCGCTCCACTGTCAGCTTCACCCGCCATATCTTTTGACACTTTGGCAAAAAAGAACAAGTAAGTGGGTCCCACAATGTCATGTTGGCTCTGAATGAGCCCCCCCCCCCCCCCCCCCATCCACCGGTCAGCAATGCCGACTAAAATGTTCGGCACGGTAGCACAGTTGCTTCACAGCTCCAGGGTCCCAGGTTCAATTCCCGGCTTGGGTCACTGTCTCTGCGGAGTTTGCACGTTCTCCCCGTGTCTGCGGGGTTTTCCTCCGGGTGCTCTGATTTCCTCCCACAGTCCAAAGATGTGCAGGTTAAGTGGATTGGCCATGCTAAATTGCCTTTGGGTTAGATGGGTTGCTGCGTTACGGGGATAAGGTAGATACATGGGCTTAAGTAGGGTGCTCTTTCCAAGAGCTGGTGCCGACTCGTTGGGCCGAATGGCCTCCTTGTGCACTGTAAATTCTATGATTCTATGAATACAAATAAAAAAAAAGGACCCCTTCTCCACGGACATGGAACCCCTACCCCCCACACAAGGATGAGGAGATTCTGATTGGCAGTGCCTTGTAAATCTCCGGTCTAGTTCCTCTCTGCACTTTGGATAAATAGCATCAATTCCTGGAAACTTAATTGTTTTAGCCAAAGACTTTCATCTGATTAATATCCAATTTTATTCGGCTAAGATTATATATTTTTTCTGAGGAGGAACATGTTTCTCATGTTTTCTCTTGTAATTATTGCTTTGGGATCTTCCTCCACTTTAAGGGTTATCACCTCTCACTGCCAGAGAATGTGCTTGTTTTGAATCCTAGAATCCCTAGAATGCAGGAGGAGACCATTTGGCCCATCGAATCCACACCCTTCCTATCCCCATAACCCCACCCAACATTTGGACACTTAGCATGTCCAATCCATCCAACCTGCACATCTTTGGACTGTGGGAGGAAACCGGAGCACCCGGAGGAAACCCATGCAGACAGGGGAAGAATTCCAAACTCCACACATAGTCACCCAAGGCCGGAATTGAACCCGGGTCTCTGGCGCTGTGAGGCAGCAGTGCAAACCACAATGTTGCCTGCAGTGCTTTGTTCTATTTGTCATTAGTGTAATTTCCTTTTAGTATGTTCCTACATTTTTTTCTTTTTTTACTAATGAAACATTGCTGGTGTACTATGTCATGAAACTGATCATTGGCATCTTTAGGCTTAACCCATGGTCCTATATGGACCTGCCTGTTCTTAATTCTTGGTATAATTGAGGGATCCACCATCCACAATATATTGTACTTTGAAGAACTGAAAGGCTTCCACTTAAATTGCTTTATTTTTCATTCTACCAGCACCTCTTTGCTGATATTAACCGCTGGTTTAGTTTCCCTTTCCCCGATACCCAGTGAAGGGATGGATGGTAAGCCACTCGCCTCCAATACTCAACTCATTCCTTCATAGGAAGAGATATTTTTTTAAAAAAATAACATGCATAGGGGGCACATGGAAGAGAGAACATATTTTTTAGCTGGGGATAACTTACTGCTAATGTTATTCGTACATTGAAAGGTACCACCAGAGTTAATATTAAAAAAGCAATTTTCTGCTTTTTAAAAAATGCACATAAAATTCTTCCTTTGGTTTTATCACTGAACACAAACATTCAATAAATGTCATATGAATAGCACAATTAATTGAGGCAGAAAAAAACAATATGGTTAACGTCCAAATCAAATTGAATGGATAAAGGTTAACAAAAAGTAAATAACTCTTAACTACAAATAAATTCTTGATATTGATTTACAAACATATAGCCATCATTTATTACAAATCTTAACTTAACACAGAGGCATGTTGTGAGGCTGTGATGTCTCCTGCCATGAACAGAATACACAGAGGGACACTATGAGGTCAACGTGACTAGTAGGCCTCAGCGATCAAACGTATCCCACCTGTCTTGGCCACTGGTACAGGTGTTCTAGGTCAGCTCTCCTTGTGGTTATCAATCGCTGACAGTTGACAGTTTAATTTTACAGCACAAGCACCTCATTACTTGTGCAGACACTTGGAGAACATGCGGGCACTGGATTGGATCAACGATCAATGACAAAGGTTGCATAAGGGTACAAGTGGTAGCACTAAAAGTGAAGGTCTCCATGCATGAGTTGGCAGTGGTAGGGATACATGACAGGGGAGTTTAGCTGACAAACAGTCTGCCACTTCTGAAGGAATAGTGTTTTACGATAGAGTCTTCTGATTTAAACGACATCATGTACTTACAGAAACATACGTGAATATGCCACTATTATAAAAATAAAACAAAAAATGTTTGATGGGTTATTTTGTAAAAAACAGAAAATAATTTATTGGTGAACATTGTTTCTCAAAGTAATCTAATTGTAAATAATGGTAAGGTTCCCACAATGGCTGAACTTGTTTAGGCAGTGAGTTGCTGAACCAGGTTCAATTCATCAGTGAAGACATTGTTGATCTCAATAAAGAAAATACAATTGGCTTCAGTGCATCTGGGAGGAGAGATTCTTCCTCCTTATTGCATTGTGCCTATAGCTGTTGAACCTCAGGTGAAGGACAATTGCACTTGGACGGAGTACCCTCTGTAGTCGAATAGCCAGCTGCTGCTCACTATTTGGGCTCACACACAATGAAAGGACAATTAACCACGCTGCGCAGTTAGGGTTACATCACTGACATCTATCTAATGTTGTAAAATTTGGTGTGGCCTGCTCAGAAAGTGAATCCAAATCAGCCAAATTATATCCCATCAACCCATTCTCAATAATCACAGAAAAGGACAAAAATGACAAATCCTCACCAATAACCTCCTTAGCAATGTTCATGTAGTATTATGCCTTTACGGGATTGTCGTATGACATCAGCTGACAGAGTGTCATGCAGTCCAGTTTTATTTTCAATTTTGCTTTCAGCAGAGCACATACACAAAGCTCTGTAACTTTGATGTAATCACAATTTCTATCCATGTCTAACTGTTCTCATGAGTCTAGTGTTATGGGTCAGTAGCGGAACCCCAATTTTGGTTAAGACCCCGGATTAGAAGCCAACTATCTGAATTTGCTAAAACTGAGGAAATGTTACTGCATCACAGGAGTGACAACACTGGCCAATAGACAGCTTTTATATTAAAATAAACCTTAATTTGAACCCAGAATTAAGCACATTAGTAACAAAGAAATAGCTTTAAAATTAACAGGTACAAAATCTTAACTGGCTTCCTGAAATCTGCCTCTACATTAAATTAAGCAACCCATATATTTCAAATACCACTTAGTATATAGTGAACAACCAAATTTTAATTGCTTATCTTGGTGCAGAGTCCTTGGAGTGAGAAACCTTTATTTTAGGACCAAGTTGAAAACCTTCTGCTCAGCTTAGAGCCCTGGAAGCAACTCTTTGTCCAGACAGACGTGGCCCCTCCCATTAGCTACACCAACTGCACTCCAAGCACACAACATTCTTTTATCTCTTGTTGCAAGATATGCCTTGATTTGTTTAGCCAAGCTCAAACTGTTACAACATGACATTAGCTCTCTATCTGTAAACAGTTAGAATGGCTTTAATATCTATTAGCAAAACACTTCCCCTGCAAAATCATTGATTCCCTCGCTTGTAATGACAGCTCTAGCTGACATCCCGTCTGTCTGCATTCTAACCTAGGTTTTAATAATATTACTTCAAAAATACAAGCTATGAAGTATGACAATTTCTTATATTCATCACACCATCCCCTTAGAAGAAAATGAGCCAGAAATATGAAAAGATGGCTTCATTTTCCAAAGACTTTTCCACGCGTGATGTTCTGTTCTTCTCCCATTTCAAAGCCGAGATTGAGCATCTGCAATTAGATTCTCTCTTCTTGCTACATGTATAATTTTTAAGTTAAATGGTTGTAGTAATAAGTTTAATCTAAACAGCCTTGCTTTCAACGTCTCTAGAAAATTTAAGGAATCATGTTTGGTCGAAATAATTGTCTCTGATGAATTATTAGAAACATAAACATTAAAATACTGCAACACAAATACAAAACCCGATGTTTCTTTTTCTATTGTCGAATACGTCTTCCATCCCTTTGTCATCATTATTGTCGTAATACAGCACCAACCACCCACGTCATTCATATCAATGGCCACCTTAATTGCTTGTCATAATTTGGTGTCACCAAAATTGGTGCTGTGGTCAACAGTTTTCAAATTATCAAATGCCTCCTGACATTTTGACGTCCACTCAAATTTCCTGTTCTTTTTCAAAAGTTCAGTCAGTGGAAAAACCACACTGCTAAATTTTGCCACAAATTTTCTGTAGAAATCATTCATACCCAGAAATATCAAAACTTCTCTTCTCATTGACAGGATGGGGAGCTACCCAATAGCTTTTTTTTTTCACAGTCCATGTAGCCATCTGACCACGTCCAACGGTATAGCCTAAGAATGTGACTTGGGCTTTCGCAAACTTACTGCTGGTTAAGTTTACCACCAAGCCAGGCTCTTATAGTCGATCAAACAATTCCTTCAAATGTTCCAAATTTGCCTTCCATGTTCGACTGTACAACACCAGATCATCTATGTACACTGCACAATTCTTTAGTCCAGGAATGACCTGATTGATTAGTCTTTGGAATATTGCTGGCACATTTTTCATCCCATATGGCATGACCTTAAACTAATACAGACCATTTGGCGTTACAAAAGCTGAAACATCCTGGGCGAAATTCTCCCCCAACGGCGGGATGCCCGCCGACTGGCACCAAAGCCGGCGCCAATCAGACTGGCATTGCGCCGGCCCAAAGGTGCGGAAGTCTCCGCATCTTTGGCGGCCTAGCCCCAACATTGAGGGGCTAGGCCGACGCCGGAGGGATTTCCGCCCCGCCAGCTGGCGGAAATGGCGTTTGTTGCCCCGCCAGCTGGCGCGGAAATGCGGCGCATGCGCGGGAGCGTCAGCGGCCGCTGTCAGTTTCCCCGCGCATGCGCGGGAGCGTCAGCGGCCGCTGAAAGTTTCCCGCGCATGCGCAGTGGGGAGAGTCTCTTCCGCCTCCGCCATGGTGGAGGCCGTGGCGGATGCGGAAGGGAAAGAGTGCCCCCACGGCACAGGCCCGCCCGCGGATCGGTGGGCCCCGATCGTGGGCCAGGCCAACGTGGGGGCACCCCCCGGGGTCAGATCGCCCCGCGCCCCCCCCCAGGACCCCGGAGCCCACCCACACCGCCTGGTCCCGCCGGTAAATACCAGGTTTGATTTACGTCGGCGGGACAGGCAATTCCTGGGCGGGACTTCGGCCCATCCGGGCCGGAGAATCCAGCGGGGGGTCCCGCCAACCGGCGCGGCTGGATTCCCGCCCCCCGCCCAATCTCCGGGAGCGGAGACTTCGGCGGGGGCGGGATTCACGGCGGCCAACGGCCATTCTCCGACCCGGCGGGGGGTCGGAGAATGACGACCCCTATGTCCTTTCTGATGAAGGTACTTGCCAGGATCCTTTAAGTAAGTCAATTTTGGTAGTGAAATTTGCTTGTCCCGCCTTTTCAATACAGTCTTCCAAACAAGGAATAGAATATGAATATGACTTTGTTACTGCATTGACTTACCAATAATCTACACACTATAGTTGCTTTTCATCTGGTCTTGGAACCATCACAACAGGTGAGCTCCAATCACTGCAACTCACTTCAATGATATCATACTTAAGCATGCCTTCAATCTCCTTTGGACCTGTGCCAAGTTGAGTGGATTCAGTCTTTATTGATGTTGCTTAATTGGAACAGGACTTTTTACATTATATATAATCGTCCTTGTACTTCCTAGTTTGTTCCCACACAAAGCTCCTTGTGACGGTAATAGCTCTTTCAGGTCACTCTGGATTTTCTCTGGAGGGTAACGCAGTAATTCATCCCGATTTCCTATTACCCTCTCATTGTCCAAGATATAAGTTGAGGAATGTTCAATTCAGAATCCTCTGGATTTATCTATTCTCCCTGTGTTATGACTACCAAGTTACATTCATGGCACACAGGTGCCAGGCAATGACCACCTCCTACAAGTCATGCCACACAAATGCCAGGCAATAACCATCTCCAACAAGAGAGGATCTAGCCATTGCCCCTTCCATGGCAATACCATCACTGAATCCCTGACAATCAACATCCTGGGGGTTACCATTGATCAGAAACTTAACTGGAATGTGGTGACTAGGGGCTTTTCACAGTAACTTCATTGCAGTGTTAATGTAAGCCTGCTTGTGCCAATAAAGATTAGTTTAATTATTACCTGGTTCTTTCCTTAGATTTCTAAACTCCTGTCTGTAAGCTTCTAGCACTAGTTCATGTGCACTTAAAATGGCTTTTTTCACCTCATCATAAACCCTAGATACCTCCTCTGATAATGATGCAAATATTTTACTAGCTCTACTTATTAATTTCGATTGCACCAATAATACTCACATGGTTTTTGCACCAACAATACCCACATGATTTTTGGCATTAAACAATTTAATTGTTTCACTATTTTCTCAAAAGAGATTTTTAAAAACGCTTCCGCGTCCTTCTCATCACAGTGCTTCAACATATTTAAACATATACCCACTAGGATTTGGACCAGGAAGTGTTACTCCTCCCTCTTGACTTTCCTCTACCTATGCCTTTAAATCAACCTTTTAGTGGTGGCACAGTGGCAGAGGGTTAGCACTGCTGCCTCAAGGCGGCGAGGACCCGGGTTCGATCCCGACCCTGGGTCACTGTCCTTGTGAAGTTTGCACATTCTCCCAGTGCCTGCTTGGGTCTCACCCCCACAATCAAAAGGCGCGCAGGGTAGATGGATTGGCCATGCTAAATTGCCCCTTCATTGGGGGAAAAAATTTGCCCATTTTTAAATTGATATTCTTTTTCTCTCTCTCTCTCTTTTTCCCTTTCTTCCCTGGCTAATCTTTCCATTTCAACGTCAAATTTCCTCATTTCAATTTCATTTTGAAAATCTCTATTTCTTTGCTGCATTTCTAATAGTTTCATTTGTAACTAAATTTTGGCTAATACCACCGCTACTTGCCATGGCCCAGGCTGTGTTTCTTGCATCCCTTCCAAATTTAAATATTGAGTGATCACTTCAATTATACTGCAAATTGCCTGCCAATTCCAAATGTTTTGTTTTAACCGCATTTTGTAAACAACCCCAAAGTAACTCTTCAACACCCACAAAACTCTTAGCCTGTGAAAGAGACATTTTACAAATCATTCCCTATTAAATTGACAAGAGTACCAACACCTGTTATCAACATCTCGCTGTCTTTAAATTCAATCATCCCAAACCAAACAAGGAATTCTACTTTTAAAATCCTGCCAGAGAGCTCCCAATGAATGGGTTTGTACCAGAACCCCAATTTTCTTTGAGGTCTGGATTAGAACCCAACAATTTGCATTTTGTAAAACTGTGAGGAAATGATACTGCACTGACCAATAGACAGCTTTTATGTTAAAACAAACCTTAATTTGAACAAGAATTAAGCACATTGACAACAAATAGTTTTACAGTAACAACAAAGAAATAGCTTTACAGTTAATGGGTACAACATCTTAACTTTCTTCCTGAAGCATACCTCTGCTTTCCAATTAAGCAACCCATATATTTCAATACCACTTATACATAAAGTTAACAACCAGGTTTTACTTGCTTATCTTGGTGCAGAGTCCTTGGAGAGAGAAACTTTCTTTTCAGGGCCACGCTGAAAACTTTCCGCTCAGTTTAGAGCCCTGGAAGCAACTCCTTTGTCCAGACACACCTGTCCCCCACCTCCCCGCATCAGCTACACCAGCTGCACTCAAAGCAGACAGCATTCTTTTGTCTCTTGTTGCAAAATATGCCCTGATTTATTTAGCTCGGCTCAAGCTATTACAATATTACATTAGCTCTCTATTAGCAAACTGGCAAAATGGCTTTTCATGTCTATTCTCAAAACACTTCCATTGCAAGAATCACTGATGACCTCTCAATTCTAATCACAGCTCTAGCAGAAATGCTGTCTGTATACATTCTAACCTAGATTTTAAAATTCAAAAATACAAATGATAAAATATGACAATTTCTTATATTCATCACACCAGTTTTAATAAATGAACCCACTGCGTGTTAACCAATCCCTTGAGTGATAAGTGCCTTTATATCATTGTAGAAATGTGACAGTTCAGTTTAGATTTCTTCAGGAATGTTTTCCTGATGACTAATAATAGCACAAAACATTGAAAATCATACTTGAATGATTTACATTGTATGTTTACCATTTTTTAAAAAATCACAGCAATTGGGTTACTGTGCAAATGACTGCTGGTGTTTTAAAGAAAGCCAATTACATTTGTCAAGTAGCGCGACCTGTAAACCATTAGAAGTAAACTCCTTTTCCTCATCACCACCATACGTGTGCTGAATTGTCCAACGAGTGAAAATGGCACCCGTGAAGATATCAATGACTTAACTGTCACCAGAAATACTGTTTATTCACCACTCACAGCACATGATCAATAATGTGTGTTTATTGACATAGTCACATGAATTGATTTCCTTTACTGCATGAGCAACTGTGAGATTGTTGCCTACAATTGGAAAATCACCATGTTAGCAATCACGAGCGTGATCTGTCCCCCACAATTCTGTGGCATGGTGCAGTATATCTGACAATAGCGTTTTTGGTCACTGGGCCAGTTGTCAAGTAGATAGGTTATCAACTTAATTTATAGTTTAATCATCAAAGTAGCTTTGAAGTACACTTAGAGGTGACTTTGTTGTTAATGAGGCATAAAAGGACTGACTACTTATTGTATGAACTTATTTATTTACCAAAGCCGTGTTGACAATGTAATGGACGGGGAGAGATGGTTTCCACCCCCACCGCTTCATTTTCACCTCTCAACTGACTGCAACAAAGGGATTTAAAGGGATGGTTGCTGTGACTCTCAAGAACCGACACAAGGGGCGGGATTCTCCGACCCCCCGCCGGGTCGGAGAATTGCCGGGGGCTGGCGTGAATCCCGCCCCCGCCGGTTGCCGAATTCTCCGGCACCGGAGATTCGGCTGGGGCGGGAATCGCACCGCGCCGGTTGGCGGCCCCCCCCCCCCCCCCCCGGCGATTCTCCGGCTCGGATGGGCCGAAGTCCCGCTGCTGGAATGCCTATCCCGCCGGCGTGGATTAAACCACCTCTCTTACCGGCGGGACAAGGCGGCGCGGGCGGGCTCCGGGGTCCTGGGGGGGGGCGCGGGGCGATCTGGCCCCGGGGGTGCCCCCACGGTGGCATGGCCCGCGATCGGGGCCCACCGATCCGCGGTCGGGCCTGTCCCGTGGGGGCACTCTTTTCCTTCTGCCTTCGCCACGGTCTCCACCATGGCGGAGGCGGAAGAGACCCCCTCCAGTGCACATGCGCGGGGATGCTGTGAGCGGCCGCTGACACTCCCGCGCATGCGCTGCCCGGCAATGTCATTTCCGCGCCAGCTGGCGGGGCACCAAAGGCCTTTCCCGCCAGCTGGCGGGGCGGAAATCAGTCCGGCACGGGCCTAGCCCCTCAAGGTTAGGGCTCGGCCGCTCAAGATGCGGAGGATTCCGCACCTTTGGGGCGGCGCGATGCCCGACTGATTTGCGCCGTTTTTGGCGCCGGTCGGCAGACATCGCGCCGATTACGGAGAATTTCGCTCAAGGTAGATTTCTTGGGCGGGATTCTCCGACTCCCTGCCGGGTCGGAGAATCACCGGGAGCTGGTGTGAATCCCGCCCCCGCCGGTTGCCGAATTCTCCAGCACCGGACATACGGCAGGGGCGGGAATCGAGGCGCGCCGGTCGGCAGGCCCCCCCCCCGGCGATTCTCCGGCCCACGATGGGCCGAAGTCCTGCTGCTGTCATGCCTGTCCCGTCGGCGAGAATCAAACCACCTCTCTTACCGGTGGGACTAGGCGCTGCCACTCTCCAACCATCTGGACTGGCAGGTGTGCCGCCTACAATCTCTCCACCTGTGTCTGCGCAGGACAAACTGGAGCACAGCTGGTGTGAGTTGTCACAGCCACCTAGAGTCATGCGGGAGCTTAGAAATCTGACCCTGCATGAGGAGAGAGCACTTTAACGGGCTGGGGAGGAGCCTGATCGTGCCTGTGCTGATGGCGAAGTGGGGGCAGTGAGGAAAAGTGAGAACCTTCAGGACCCACAGTCATACTAAAACCTCATGTGAGTAAAAATCTGGCACCATTAATCCCCCATGATGTACTAGTGCCATCTACCTTCCCTTGCACGGCAAACAATCAACCATCCCAGACCATCCCCAGGAAGATCCAGAGCAAAGCAGCTCAGAGGGAGACTTAGAATTACTCTAGTGCAGAAGGAGGCCATTCAGCCCATCGAGTCGGCACTGAGCTTCTGAAAGGGCACCTTACCCAGGCCCATACCCCACCCTATCCCGGTAACCCAGTAACCCCGTCTAACCTTTTGGACACTAAGGGGCAATTTAGCCAATCCAACTAACCTGCATAGCCAAGGACTGTGGGAGGAAATCGGAGCACCCAGAAGAAACCCATGTGGAGAATGTGCGAACTCCACACAGACAGTAACCCAAGGTTGGAATCGAACCCAGGTCCCTACGCTGTGAGGCAGGAGTGCTAACCACTGTGCCATTGTGCTGCCCCGATGTCACCCTCAAAGAGGCATCACAGCTGTCACCCACAACCTCCACCAGTATAGATCCGCACACCTCGGTGGGAATAACTGGTAGACAGGCTTCTGGGTTACTCACTGCTGAGCATCTCAGAGATTACCCATAGTAGGCGGAGGCAGGTACGTCCCAGGGATCCAGAATGCTGGAGCCCAGAACTTTGCTGAGGGTCTGGTCCAAGATGTGCCCCTGGGTCCGGTCGTTCCCAAGCTGATGGAATTGGAAAGGCAGAGTCGTGAGAGTGAGGAAAGGGTGACAGAATCTCTCCTCAGACATGCAAGGCCAACTGGAGGAGTCAATTCACCTTCTGTCCGTGGAGACGGTGCAGTCACTCAGGCGCACCGAAGTTAACACTGTGAGGGTGGCATCCGCAGTGGAGACCTTGGTGCAGGACATGCACTCCATCGCAGGGGAATATCCATTCCATGGCTGAGAGCACGACCTCCATGGCCGAGTGGTTCAACTGCATGGTGCAGGCACTGGTGGGAATCCACGCGTATCAGCACTAGAAGGGCTTCTCGATCTCACTCCAGCTGCCCCTCTATCCCTTGGAGAAGCACAGGGGTCTCTGGGCACCCGAAGGGAAGAGGATCAGTAGGACTGCAGCCTTGGACCCACCAACCAGGGGACCCTGGGGGTGCCCAGCCCATCTGACATCCCCCTCCCTTTGAGCGACATCCCCCCCCACCCCCCCACCAGCCTTGCACATTGAGGTGGGTAGCACTGCAACACCTGTTCCGCTCGAAGGTTGCCCAGAGCCTCAAGGCCCAGGCACCCCCCCCCCCCCCCCCCAAGGGGGCGCCTGCCAATGTCATCTCAGGCAACAGGGCGTGGAAGACAGCAGAGTGCCTCTGCCTCAGATGTGGATCCTGAGCATACACCGAGGTATACTGTGAGGGCGAGAAAGAGTAGGAAACTGTGGAACCTAGTGGGTATGGTTGATCACAGGCACTTGTTAAGATAGGACACCACTTGTATTATCTGTATTGCTCTTTGGAAGGGGTAGCATAGAGTTGATGGGCTGAATGGCCTCCTTCAGGGTTGCATTATTCTTTGACTCTATAAAAAAATGGTTACTTTGAACGCATCACTTAAGATTTCAGTGCATTTGGGAACAGTACCCCAGCATTAATCAGTGCCTTCAGGAGTGGAGAGGAGGAATTTGGTGGGGTGAGGAGAGTGGAGCAGGGGAATGTGCACAAATTTTCTTCTTTTTGCTATTGCAGTGGGACTATGTTCCCCTCTACCTGTGTATGCTGTGCCTGTCATGAAGATCAGATAAGAACCTTGATAGTTCAATGGACTACGTATTGTAAGTTAGATTTTTAGAATAATTCATTTGGAGCTTTCAAAGGAATTAAACACAAAAATATGAAAGTAATACTTTATACTGAAATAGTAAAAAAAACATTACTTTGGCTTTGTTGACGGGGCTTGCTGCTGCAACAAGGTACAGCACATTGCTTGTGCTGATAATTCCTCACCATGTCAGCTTCTGAACTCATTCATGACATATCGGATTATAAGAAACTCAAGAGGAATAGTTATCTGGAGTACATTTTTGTGCATCTCTAGGTTCATTCTAAAAGGAACAGTGGCAATTGCCTGGCAGGTTATCACACCTATGTCCCAGTCTCGAAGCGTTTCAATTTTAAAATTTATATTCTTGTTTTCAGATTTCCCCAAGAAAACGTTGCTTCCTATCTCTCTAACTTCCTGCATCCCTACCAGATCTCTGCACTCATCTAATACTGGCCTCTTGAGCATTTCCAATTTTCATCACTCTGCATTTAGTTGCTGTGCCTGCAGCTGCCTAGGACTTTAGCTCTGAAATTTAATCTCTACATCTTTTTGCCTCTCTACTTTTTTCCCCTTTAAGACTCTCATTAAAAGCCACTTCTTTGATCAAACATTTCATTCCCGGTCCTAATATTTTCTTATGGGCTCGGTGTTTAATTGTGTTTATTGGTGCTTCTGTAAAATGCCTTGGGATGGTTTGCAATATTTAAAGATGTGACACAAATGAAGTTGTTTTTGATATTCATCTCTCACCTACCTAAGCCTTTTCATGATTTTTGTCTTCCCCGGCAGTCCGACCCATGTTATAGGTAATGGGAGAGCTGATTGAGTGGTGATGTTGTTCACAACTTTGATTTAGCTGTCGCTTTGTACCTAGATGGTAGTGGGTTTCCCATGTTTATTTTGTTGTTTGATGCACTTGAGTGAAAATAGAACGCATTTGTCTGCCCAGAGCAGCTGGCAGGGAATGTCCTGACTGAGACATTATCAGAATATTGCACTGCTTATAGTATAGGGAAAACTCTTGTCCAGTTTTGGCCAAGGTGAAAAACAAATGATTCACTAGCTCAGCAGTGCTATCATTCATATCCAATGATAGTTGCTCTTGTTGGTCATTTGTGTCCTGTGGCAGCTCGTCACACCTCCACTGACCATCTCCTTATCTTTACCCAGGGTATTTTATTCCTTTACTTGCATAATTTTCTCTTGTCGAAGCATGCATTGTCATTGAGCCCACTTGACTGAGAGGAGTTGCTGAGTCTAGCCATGTAAGACAGTTGAATTAACATTGAGAATGAAAGACTTTCAACATATATCGTTAAAACTAGCCATGTTAATCAATTTCTTTAACATGGACAAGTTTTAGTACTCTTTCTCATTGGAGATTAGCTATGTGATGTGATCGAGTCCAGAGATGGCAATATTTGGAGTGTCGGAAGTTCCGGGAGCCCAGGGGGGAAGAGAGGCCGACGTTTTGGCCTTTGTCTCCCTGGTGGCCTGGAGATGGATTTTGTTGGGATGGAGGGACTCAGAGCCTCCAAAGTCAGGAGTGTGGGTTAGTGACATGGCAGGGTTTCTCAGACTAGAGAAGATTACGTTTGCCTTAAGGGGTTCAATTCAGGGGTTTGCTCGGAGGTGGCAGCCGGTCATTGACTTCTTTAAGGAAAACTGACCATCAGCAGAAGTGGGGGGGGGGAAGGAAAGGGAGGAATGGCAGTGAAGAATATGGGTAGGGAATCTAATATATGGGTAGTCAGGAGGTAGGGCGGGGAAAGTTGGGTATGTTACTGTGAGGTTGTTCCGTGTGTCGGACCGCTCGGTTGTTTAGAGTGTTAAAATGTTAAAGTTATAAATGCTTCAATAAAATGTTTTCTTAAAAAAAAAGCTATGTGATGTAAACATTCAATAGTTCAATAAAACATTCAAACGTAGTAGGAAAATAAGGACTAATCATAATTCTTAGTACCTACTTGTGTTTTTATTGTTAAAAGTTGAACTGATTCGGATTAAAATGAGGGAAATATGTTCAACTGTAGATTATGGGACGACTTTTCCACTGACCATCTGAGTATAACACTGACATTGGCTTGATTGCCCATTCAAGAAAGTATCCATTTTATATTTCCATCTCTCTGTTCATGTACTACTTTCAGCAACTTTTTTAATTGATTAAATCCCATTCCTGAGGCGGGATTCTCCGCAAACTGGCACGAGGTCCGCTACCTGGCGCCAAAAACGGCACAGATCACTCCGGCGTCGGGCCGCCCCAAAGGTGCGGAATTCTCCGAACCTTTAGGGGCCAAGCCCTCACCTTGAGGGGCTAGGCCTGCGCCAGAGAGGTTTCCGCTCCGCCGGCTGGCGGGAAAGGCCTCTGGCGCCATGCCAGCCGGCGCCGAAAGGACTTCGCCGGGCGACACATGCACGGGAGCTTCAGCGGCTGCTCACGGCACCCCCGCGCATGCGCAGACGAGGGGTCGACGCAGAAATGTGGCGGGGCGGGTAGGAGAATTTCGCCCCTGAAGTTTTCGATCAAATTAGCTTGACACCATTATTGGATATGTATGAGGAGTGTGGAGGAATGTTTGGACTCTCAGTCCATGAGTATATGTATATTCCTCCTGTGTCCCTCATTTTCTTATTGCAAGAATCATGGGCGAAATTCTCCCCCAACGGCGCGATGTCCGCCGACTGGCGCCAAAGACGGCGCCAATCAGACGGGCATCACTCCGGCCCAAAGGTGCGGAATGCTCCGCATCTTTGGCGGCCTAGCCCCAACATTGAGGGGCTAGGCCGACGCCGGAGGGATTTCCGCCCCGCCAGCTGGCGGAAATGGCGTTTGTTGCCCCGCCAGCTGGCGCGGAAATGCGGCGCATGCGCGGGAGCGTCAGCAGCCGCTGTCAGTTTCCCGGCGCATGCGCGGGAGCGTCAGCGGCCGCTGTCAGTTTCCCGCGCATGCGCAGTGGGGAGAGTCTCTTCCGCCTCCGCCATGGTGGAGGCCGTGGTGGAGGCGGAAGGGAAAGAGTGCCCCCACGGCACAGGCCCGCCCGCGGATCGGTGGGCCCCGATCGCGGGCCAGGCCACCGTGGGGGCACCCCCTGGGGTCAGATCGCCCCGCGCCCCCCCCCAGGACCCCGGAGCCCGCCCACGCCGCCTGGTCCCGCCGGTAAATACCAGGTTTGATTTACGCCGGCGGGACAGGCAATTTCTGGGCGGGACTTCGGCTCATCCGGGCCGGAGAATCCAGCGAGGGGTCCCGCCAACCGGCGCGGCCCGATTCCCGCCCCCGCCCAATCTCCGGTACCGGGGACTTCGGCGGGGGCGGGGGCGGGATTCACGGCGGCCAACGGCCATTCTCCGACCCGGCGGGGGGTCGGAGATTGACGCCTCACAATGCAATTACGAGGATAGTACTTTCTTCCTTCTTGAACTCTTCAATCACTCCACTGCTTTTTTCTCCCCTCTATCCCTTGCCTTCTATGGCACAACACTCACTCTACTCCATTCATAACCTGCTTTGACAAAGGGACTTCTGGATTCGAAACATTAGCTCTTTTCTCTCCCTATAGATGCTGCCAGACCGACTGAGATTTTCCAGCATTTCTCTTTTGGTCTCCGATTCCAGCATCCGCAGTAATTTGCTTTTATTATTTGTACTCCATTCATATCTATCCTAAAACAGCATTAGGCCTTCTAAACACTTGCCACTCTTCCTTATTTCTATTTTAGCTTTAGTTACCTTTTGACTCCCATTCTGTGCCACGAATGGCTTGCTCTAATGGCTTTTTCCTACTTGGCATAGAAGTTGTCAAATGCTTCATATTGTTACAAAGTTTCAACTAATTAAACCTTTTGCTCCAGACAGGACAGAACGACTTTAAAACAGTGGATGGAATTTTCCATTCTCTGCACACAGAGCTGGCTGAGGTGAGAAAACCACTCTGCAAAAACAATCTGGAGACGTGGCCCATGCTGTCACGCTGGTGGAGTGAGGCCAGAAAAAGCCGGCAGCCGGGAATCCCAAGATCAGGGCACCAATAAAAAACACAGGAACCGCCCCCCCGCCCCACATGCACATGGAAACCAGACCCCCACCGACACAGAGGACGCGCCCCCCCCACTGGCATGGGGGAAACCTCCACCCGCACAAGGGGAACTCTTCCACAATGGAACTCCCCAGGGAGCACCTGACACTGCCCCCAGGGGGCACTGCCAGCGTAGTGCTCGGGCATGTGCTTCTCACCCTGGGCCTATACTTAACTATGCACCCATGGCGGGTTCCTGGGTGGGCACCTCGTTACATGGGGAGAATCTGAAAACTAAATCTCGTTTAGATTTTTCACTCGTTGCCACCTGCGTTCATGGCGAACACGGCAAATGTGTAATGGTAGTCGCTGGTTTGTATAGGAAACAATTATTATTTATCTATATTTTATATTTTCCTTGATATTTTAACTATATTTCAAAAAATGTAAAATATCTACTTTACAATTGACTTTTTGTCAAGCCCATCTGCGGACAGTTCTTTATATATGTGGCAAGAAATGCATTATATATACAGTCTCTAGTTTATAATGTATTGCATGTATTTTATATAACTTAGTCGACAGTTGCATATATGTATTATATGTAAAATACACTGATTTTTGTATATATTATTAGTACACGTACATAGGATATACAATAATAATTTTTTAAAAAATTTATTACTTTATCAGAGTTACAAAGCCAGGGCTCAGAGTGCGGACAGGGGCAAACCCCTAATCCAGCTCCTTGCCTGCTCCAAAAACCAATTCAAATTCAAATTGAATCTAATTCATGATCTCCACAAGAGAGACATACCGGATCCAGGCATTCCACCTGATCCCATGCTCACCTTAATCAAAAGGCCAAGAAGCGCTAAGCTTGATCTTAGCCAAAAGGCCGAGAAACAATACTACAGTTATTTAATGCATTATTTAATTTGTACAGCATCTGTAATTTATATCTATTGCAGGTTTTCTTTAGTGGGCCATTGCAATTATACATCTGGTTTAGTTATAACCAAAAATGTTTACAGCCATTTGGCTGACCATGGCCGGGATTCCCCGAGCCCGGGTCGGAAAATCGCCGGTGATGCCGGAAATTCCCGCCACGCCGCTCCAACGGCGGGACCCGATTCGCCAACCTGGTACCCCCCGAAGAGTGCTTGGATCCGTGGCCACAGTGGCCGTCCTAGTGGGGGGACGGGGGGGATCAGACTCCGGGGGGCCTACACGACAGCCAGGCCCACGATCAGGGTCTACCAATCGGTGGGTGCGCACGATCTGGAGGGGGCCTACCTCCTTCCGCGCTGGCCCGGTGTGTCGCTACGCCATGTTGCACGGTGCCAGCACAGAAATGGCCACCACGCGCATGTATCGGCACGGAAACGGCCACCACGCGCAAGTGCAGGGCCACGTATCAGCGCCGGAGCAGCGCGGAGCACTCAGCCGCCATGCTGGCCCCCTGTGGCCCACTGAATCACTGGGCCCGCTCCAATCACAGCAGGAAACACTCCGTGTTTACACCGGCGTCAACACATGGCCGGGATTTTGGAGAATCCTGACCCATATCTTTGCCACAGCAATCCAGACCTAGTCCCAATGGCCTGATTTCTTTGCTTTAGTCCTGTATCTTTCACTACTTCAATTTTTTTTTTTTTTTTTAAAGTCTGGTCTTGGTTCTCTGCAGTAAAACTAGGATGCAAACCTTCCCGCTGTGCCCTCCTCATTTCTTGCCTTACCCATGTTCCTATTCACTTGTGGTCAGTGTTTCTCCCATTGCAGAACAATCTTACCCATTACTTACAGTATGTAAGGTGGGAATTGCCACATTGCTGCTTGAAAGGGTTATAGAGCGAGTGATTGTACATCCTGTGGAGGGATGCCCTCCTCACCATCTGTTGCAGCTTGGCCCAAGACCTTTGATAGATGTGAAAAGAGAGGTGACTGATGAAGGTTAGCATGTTGGAGCAGTAGAAAATATGTGGCAGTGCTATGCAGCACCAGGTCTTCACGCTGAGTTGTGAGGGAGAATACAGAACAAGGAGAGAAGAAAAGGAAGATGACCAAATGCTCCACTTTGTGTCTTCCAACATTGAAATACGCAAAGACAAAGCCAGTGACATTAACGGTGCCCTCCTTCATTACTGTTGGTGCCTGTATTGTCTCTAACCCTGTTCCGCTTGATCTTGCTGTCTCTCCCATCTGTTAACTCATGTTCCAAGAAGAGTGACATTGTTCTCCCTGATAAAATGGTTGAAAAGCTGTGCAAAATGGTTTAAGTTAGCATAATCCCTAGCATAATCCATGTGCTGAGATGAAGAATAGGAATTAGTTGGGAAGGCAGGAGCAGATCATAAATGAGCAGGTGCAAGCAGAGGGAGGTGCCGTGGAGTTTCCTGCTGTGATTGGCGGAGGGACATGGAAACCTGGGCCGAGAAGAATTCCAAAGATTTCAGCCCTCATGCGAGAAAAGAAATTCCTCCTTGTCTGCGTCTTAAATTGGGAGACGTCTTATTCTGAATCTGTACCCCCGGTTCTAGATTCCCCCATGATAGGAGCTACCCTCGCAGCATCTACTCTGTCAAGCCCCCTGAGAGTCTTATGTTTCACTCAGATCGCCTCTCACTCTTCTAAACTGCAACGAAATATAGGGCCAGCCTGCTCGAACATTTTCTTGTAAAACAACCATTTTATTCCAGGAATCAACACAATAAAACTTCTCTGAATATCTCCAGATAAGTATATCCCTCCTTGAATAAGACCAAAACTGTATGCAATACTGCATGTGGTCTCACAGTTGCAACAGCCACCTTGCAATAAAAGGCAACATTCATTTGCCTTCCTAATTACTTGCCGAACCTGCAAGCTATCATTTAATGATGCACGTACAAGGACAGCCAGATCCCTCCATGTATAATAGCTTTCTATTTCTCCATCCACCCACCCCCCCCCCCCCCCCCCACCCCACTGCCCCATGCAATCCATTTGTTCAGCCCTGAATAGCCATAGTGACATAACTTACCCCTCCTGCGTGTTTCTGGTTTTGATGCAATGCAATTTCATTGCAGATAATAATGCAGAGTGTGAAGAAGGGGAAGGGGGAATTTATTCCTTTCTAACTTCATCAATGATATGATTTAATTTTGCACACTCTCCAGGGTATTGTGATATTTGTTTGATAAATCAGTTCACTCGTTGCCTCTCCATTTTGAGCAGATCTTTGCATTTTTGAAGAGAGAAGTCCTTTATGCCAGAGCAGGCCATATAAAAAAACCGGTGCGCTTGGAACAGGAAGTTAGGTTTACAACCATTTCCTGCCTTGCTCCGTGTCATTTGGTGAAACCTCTCTGATAAATCATCCGGAGAATGTTGCATGTAAGATTTGCAGAACTTTGCTTACATGACTCCAGTGTAAGGCTGTGCACTTTTAATATGTTTAGAACAGATCAATATACCGGCCAAAAAGAATTCTGAATTAAAAACAAAAATTATTCAGCTGGGCCTGCAATCCTCTGATTTTATACATATCTGGTGGCATTTAATTGAGCAAACCTTTCCCAGTACTTGTCTCCAGCTCATGTGATTCAAAGTTCTCCAAAGGCCTGACTTACAAGGGTTGGCTTGTTTTCAGTGGGTTTCCTGGACCCTCCCTCATTTTCCCTGGTGTCACCCTGCACAAAGACACTGTTGTCAAGACATTCTGGAGTTGCCCCAAAATCCCAAGTATTTTGAGGAAGGGTCTTGGAAATCTATATTTTCAGTCTGTGCCTTGCAACTTATTGTTTGATAATTGTATATCTGTTCTCAGTTCTTTTCTTTGAGATTTTAAAAGCCCCCTACTTCCCCATGCATCACCCAATTGAAAGATTAAAATAAACATTTTTTACAGTGTAAAAAGTATAACCTAACACCTCTGCAAACATTTCTTTCACACTGGCATTATGCCTTAAAATAAATCTAATCCTTGTGAAGAAATGTCATGAAAATTCCTTTCTATTTGGCAACATTTTCATTATTTTAATCTTCATACCCCTTTTCCAGAAACAGCTGTTGTGTAAATTTGTTCTGAGAGGAAAATGAGTAACTTCAAATTCTAAGCTTTGGTATTCTAAATGTTACTGAACGGTAACATTTCATGGGTTTAATCTGCATGATCACTTGTAAGCAAAGATATTTGTGAGTTCTTGTGTGTACCAAAACATGAGTTTCCTTTTCAGCTTAGCCTATTATTCAGCATTGTAATTTTTTAAATAACATTTTCAATGACTCTCCAAAAATATATAATGAATGGATCCTCTCCAACAATATATATTGAGTAGACTTTCCAATTATGCATGCCTCTGTTTATTTTTTCAAGTTTCAAACAACTTTCATATCGTGTAAAGAATTAACTTGATATGAACAGTGCAAAACAAAAGTTCACGATTGCTTTCAAAACTTTTAATTTTTCAGCATAGAACAAAGACTCCAGCAAATTAATTTTGTGCCTGCTGATGGCCGCAGGAGGCCTCCAGTAATTTTAATCGCTAGGCTTCATTTAAATCCCACTGGTGCACCTCAACTCCGAGAAGCACAAAGGAAAGTTTCTGACTTGCCCTAATTCCTCAGAGCAGCTGCTGACCAGGCAGCAATACCACCACCACTTCCCACTCAGGCTCAGGTTAAAATGGAAGCAGGATCTTATTTTATTTTCAACTTCTTCACACGATTTTAAGTCATTGGCAAGGCCAGCACTTATTTCCCATTCCTATTACCCTTAAGAAGACGACGGTGAACTGCTGAAGGTGTCCTACAATACTGTTAAGAAGGGAGTTGCAGCATTTTGACCCAGCAACGGTGATACCTTTCTAAGCCAGGATGGTGTGTGGTTGGAGGGGAACTTGCAAGTGATGGTGTTCCTATATATATCTGCTACCCTTGTTCTTCTAGGTGGTACAGATTGTGAATATGTTGTGGAAGAAGGTTTGATGAAATGCTGCAGTGCATCTTGTAGTTGGCTCACATTGTGACCACAGTGATGGAAGTAGTGGATGTCTAAAGTGGTGGCTTGGTTGCTAATCAAGTGGGGGCCGCTTTCTCCTGGATGGTGCTGAGCTTCTTCAGCGGTGTTGGAGCTGCACTCATCCTGATAAGTGGGGAGTATTCCATTACAGTCCTACCTTGTGCTTTTACGGTGGTTGGAAAGTTTCGGAGAGTCAGGGTGACTCACTGTAGAATACCCGGTCAGTGTCCTGCTTGTCTAGCCTCAGTATGTAGCTAGTTCAGTTAAACTGGTCGATGGTATCATAACTTGCTTAAATTCATGAAGATCATATCTGCTTCAGCTAAGAGAGCTCACCTGACTTCTTCCCAATCACCTGGTTTCCGTCATGCAGGCAGGGACAGTTGAAATTGACCCCCAAGTTCAAAATTAAATTTTTAAAATTAGAACGTGGGAGAGGTTTTCATTGCTTTCACAACAGCAACAACAATCATGTTTTTCAGGGTTCAGACGGTTTGAATGTTTTATGCAGGGTAGTCGGTTTGCTTTAGAAATGTAGTACGTTATTTAAACAGTAGAGGAAAGCATCAAACTGAATTCCAATGTATAAGGATGTAAATGGAAGGAACATAATTATGTAGAATTAAGGGGTAATAGTTTTGGAAGAATGTATAAGTAGGACATAGAGAGGGGAAGTCTCACTATTTCAACAACACTCAATAAGCTCAACACCATCCAGGATAAAGTAGCCCGCTTTATTGCTCCCTCTTCCACAAACACCCAAACTCTCCACCACCGAGCCTTGTGTACCATCTACAAGATGCACTTTAGTAACTCACCAAGGTTCTTTAGACAGCACCTTTCAAACCCAAGATCAAACCATCTGGAAGGACAAGAGCAGCAGACACCTGGGAACCCCACCAGTTGGAGGTTCCCCTCCAAGTTACTCACCATCCTGACTTGGATTGGATTGGATTTGTTTATTGTCACGTGTACCGAGGTACAGTGAAAAGTATTTTTCTGCGAGCAGCTCAAACAGATCATTTAGTACATGGCTTGGAAATATATTGCCATTCCTTTAGTGTCGCTGGGGCAACATCTTGCAACTCCCTCACTAACAGCACAGTGGGTGTACCTACACTACTGCAGTGGTACAAGAAGGCAACTCACCACCACCTTCTGAAGAGCAACTAGGGATGGGCAATAATGATGGTCCAACCAGCGACACCCACACCCGTAAAAGAGTTTAAAAAAAAATAATTCTGGTCTTGTTTATTTATTTTGCGGAGTGAGACAGTCTGTAAAGGGGCTTTGCTGTGGATATGAATTGATCTAAATTGTTTAACAAATGGGAGATGGACCTCAGTACAGGTTGTAGCCCAAAATGGGTACAGAAAATTGGAACCTCCCTCTGCACAATTGTTTGTGCAAATGATGCAACACAGATGGGTCAATTGAGACTAGTTGGTCTTTTCATTGAGCAAGATATTATGGAAACTCACAGAAATTGTACCAGGTCCTCCACCTCTGCACCACCATCCCCCTTGCCCGACCATCTTACACTTTTCCATTCTTGTCTATTTGTACTATTTTGTTTTAATCAGAACCAAGTTGCTTCAGAAAATGAAACGTTTTGTGAAAACAATTAAAATGAAAACATGCTTTGGAGCTAACCCATACATTTCTATTGTTACAATCTTTAAGAATGAGATTACTACAGACTTGTAGTCACAGTTGTTTCTGCTCATTCAGTAACATAATTGTGCCGCAAGCCACATAACCTGCATCCACCGTTTATAATTATTTCATTTTTTTTAGGTTTGGGTTTTCTTATAAATTTGTAATTAAATAACTGTGCACAAACATCTCAAAACTGATCCATCAGATGGAGCTAAAAGAAGTAAACATTTATGACAACTGCTGTAAATGTTTAAACAATTTAGCCTTCATTGGGAGCGTTAAATTTTATTGTATGAAGTAAAACACAACTGCTCTTATTCCATTGGGGCATCCTTCACTTTCAGCAGTAAACATTGCTCCAATAATAAGATTGCAGTCTTGTGATGCTGTAAACAATACTATTGGGAGATTTAAAGAAACCAGAGCTTTATGTAATTATTTGTGTGGGGGGGGTCATTTAACTTTGAAAGGGCATTTCTCAATGGTGTAATGAAATAACAAACGGCTTTAATTATGATTGATGAAGCATAGACTTAATGCATCATGGTAAATTAGCTGCCCATTAGCAGCTCCAAGATCTGCTTGAGTGTATAAAACAACATTGGTGTATGAATCGATCAAAAAAAAAGACTTCTTTTTTTTTTGTTGTCACTCATTGATTTAGATATGAATATCATTGTTGGGATGAATATTTTGTCTGATTCCCAGCATGCGGTATGATATTGAAACCACAGTCTGGCAGTTAAATTCCAAGGATTCAATCTATTTTAATAATTTATGAATCTTTGAATTCTTTTTTTATGAGTCCCTTTAGTTTATGCCACGTCACTTGTTGATGTTGTCTTGTGTTTTTTCGTAAAGTTAGAATTTGAATGATTTTTTTTTCTTGGTAATTCTCAGTGTTTTTGATTGCAGTCGAGAAGGTCTCACTCAGTCAAAAAGTACCACACGCCAACCTTCTCTGTACAGCCAAACACATGGCTTAAAGACTTTTAAATGGACTGGGGCAGATTTTCAGGCTGCAGTCTAGCATTGCAAATCAGTGGCCCATTATTGAAACAGTTTTGTTTTTAACGGAAACAAAAGTCAGACCTTTTGTCTAAAGGTGACCTATCTGCAATGCCAGTTTGGTGCAAATTAGAAGTCTATTCCTCGGCCACAAATTTTAAATATTCTGTACAGAACATGTTAAAGTTATATTTTCCTCCCAGATTGATTTTCGTTTTCACTTCAGTCTTCTTCACTTTTCTCTTGAAGTCACTGACCCATAACAGGATATATTTCCACAGTTGCTAGCAGCCCTAACCACTTGATGTAGCAGCGAGTTCTACATTTTCACCACTCTCAAGATTCTGTACTTCGGGCTGTTTGAGGCTAAATTACATGTATGTCCCCTTGTTCTGGACTCCCCCCATATCTATTCCAGCAGGCCATCTGGAGTACTGCATTCAGTTTTGAGCATCTTGGTCGGATAAGTTACCTTTCAAGGAGGCTGAATGAAATCAGATGAAGTGAGATTTATTGTAAACAAGTTTGTGGTTTTATATTCAGCCGTGTCTCATTTAAGAGTGTTAATCAGTCTGCCTTTCTGAAGACTGGAGTAACTTCACTTGAAGCCTACTTGTGACAATAAGCGATTTTCATTTCATCATGTAAAAACATGGATGTGACAATGTGCCTATTTCCTACAACAAGGGGTGTTCATTGTTACAATCCCTATATGGATCATTGGTGGGGTGGAAACCGTTCACAGGAGAGCAGAGCCCAAGATATTATCTAAAACATACCAACATTTTTAATAAGCTTGTTGGATTTTGCTGAACAGCGAGGCATTGTTGAAGCTTTTTGTCGTGCACGCATCAGGACAAACACAAGAATGCCAAATTTCAAATAATCCCAATAATTAACACTAGGGAGAAATGAGTGCTGATTGATTGGCTGAGGCATTGCTATGGTGAAAGCAAGGGGAACAAAAGGCTCCCCAAGCTCCTGATAATTCGAAAAGACACGAGGCTTGCACATATTCCTTTCACCTGCAGAAAACAAGTCCAAGTGTATGAAAGTAGAAAAGAGCCATGTTAAGATCTCAACTGTTTATCTTAAATTGCTTGTTAGCATAGTTATTAGCACACTCAGGGGTCCTCAGCAGGTGCTGCCCAGTCACTGAATCTGTGGAACCCTTTGCTGCAGAAGGCTGTGGAGGCCACATTACTGTGTCTTTAAGAAAGAGTATGTGGTTCTTGAAGGTTGATAGGTTCTTGATTAATAAGGGGATCAGGGGTTATGGGGAGAAGGCAGGAAAATGGGGATGAGAAAAATATCAGCCATGATTGAATGCCGGAGCAGACTCAATGGGCCAAGTGGCCTAAGTCTGCTCCTCTGTCTTCTGCTCCTATGTCTTCTGCTCCTATGTCTTATGGTCTTATGAATCAAATCTAAATGTGAATGTCTTGTTTTGGGTTCTGAAAGTGCCGGATGGTTGAGTACGGTCTGTACTCTGCCTGTTATGAACAAACCATGCTGTTTGATTTGACCAGTCAATCACTGGGATTTGGCCTATGTACCTGGCATTGCATTGCCACTGAAATTCATACACAACGTCACTCAATTGTGTGGCGGGTAGAATGTCATTTTGGACTGATGGCAACATCCTGTAAGTGGAAAATAACATTTGGATAACCACTACACAGTGGCGTGAAATGCTTAATAAACCTGTTATTCAAATTTGGGGGATATTTTGCACCCTAGCATAGTGGTTAGCACCAGGGTCCCAGGTTTGATTCCTGACTTGGGTCTCTGTCTGTGCGGAGCCTGCACATTTCCCCCCCCCCGTGCCTGCGTGGGTTTCCTCCGGGTGCTCCAGTTTCCTCCCACAGTCCAAAGATGTGCAGGTTAGGTGGATTGGCCATGCTAAATTGCCCTTTGTGTCCAAAATGTTTGGGTGGGGTTACGGGGATAGGGTGGAGGCGTGGGCTTGTGGGATGCTCTTGCCAAGAGCCAGTGCAGACTCGATGGGCCGAATGGCCTCCCCGCTCTGTAAATTCTATGATCTATTTTGCCTTCCAGGCAACTTGAAATAGACTGGACACTTTCCAGGTCCGAAAATGGTGAATTTTTGCACATTTGTGTTATTTACGCGACACATAGCAAAAAATTATTTGGTGAGGATAGCCATTGACTCCCAAGATAGCTTTAATGCACTCACTGAGTCAAGCTAGCAAGATGAGTAAATGACTAAGGCCCAATTACAAGATTGCTGATAAGGCCAATCTTATCGAGAATGGTGCCGTAAGAATCCCAATATGTGTTTATTGACCGGTGAAGGTAGGCTTGCAGTGGATAGTAGCAGAACCCATGAGCACATTGGTCTAGCTTTTACAATCCATGACAAAGCAAGAGTGCTTGTCCCTCACCACAAAGAGAACCTTGATGAGGGATCTGTTACCCTCTGTGGTGAGAACTTTACCTCTCACTGTGCAGCGGATTATAGCATCCTTTAATGGGGATTCACAGTGTGGAGCTGTAGTGATGGCATTAAGCTGCCAATCCACCCATCGCATTAAAGAATTCTCACCGACAGCGAAACAGGAAATGAAAAGATTGGAATTAGTGAAGTGGACACTAAAATATCATGAAAAAGCTTAAAAGGTTTAATTTAATAAGATCAAGTGATTAGTCATAATGGAGACATTTAGCAACACTCCACAAGTATAATATTATTTTATTATGGGCAGATTTGTTGTTCAACAATTGTTATTAACTGTTGAGAACACCATTCTATCTGACTGAAAAAGGTAATGTTGTTTCTAAAGGCGATGTGAGAGCAGAAAAATGGCAGGTTTTCATCACTTCATTAGGTTTCAATGGTCACTGGCTCTGGGAGAAGCGGGAAAGGTGTAGACATGAGTCCAAGGTGCAGATCCCAGGTGAGCTTAGTGACAGCCGCAAAGTCAGGATTTCCACATTAATCTGCGCGCGCCAAATCCTGAAATTGCAATCAGTTTCGGAAGGGAAAGGATGCCGAACATTGACAGTTCACCTTCAAATTACCCAGAGTGTCCAAAATAGGTTAGGTGGGGTTACTGGGTTACGGGGATAGGGTGGAGGTGTGGGCTTAAGTAGGATGCTCGTTACAAGGGCCGGTGCAGACTCAATGGGCCGAATGGCCTCCTTCTGCACTGTAAATTCTAGGAGCTTGTGTTTGCACATAAAGTTTGCTGATTGGACTTAACATTGAGCAGGAAGGGGGAAATAAGATCCTCCATAGTATCTCCTTTCAGAGGTTGGTATTGGGTAATTCTGCATTATATAAAAACTGTAACTGCCACAAACTGCAATGGCAGAGTAATGTTAACATGGCTCTTGGTTTGCCTGCATTTAAAAAGAAAAAGGCAGTTTAACAGTTTGAACTGATGAATGTCCGAGAGGTTAATCAATCTCTTTACAGCTGTTGATGGTCTTACCGTGCATTTTCTGTTTTTATTTCCGATTTTCAGCATTAGCAGCTCCTATCATTGGCATTTGAACTTAATCGTAACATGCAGATGCGTGAGAGGTGTAGCTACATTTAAAACTCGCCTCCTTCCAAGGAACACTGAACTTGCTCCAACTACACTGAATGCAGTAAAATCATTTGGTGAAACTCTTAATGGTCTTTTTGTTATTTTTAGAGTTATCTGATTAGTGTACTTTAGCCACAAATCTATTAAAGAGATTGGAATCTTACCAGTAACTATAATTGTATTTGTAAACCATTATTTTCGACTAAGAATTCATTAGTCACATCCATGTCAGAAGTGGAACTGGTGTCAGATGTTTTTTAGATGAAGGCACACCAGGACAGGTATGGAACTCATCAGTCTGGGTCAAAGTTCAGCCTCATTAAAGAGCTGAAATGAAAACCTGTAGTGTCTATCGTGCAGCACAAAGACTAAGCTGCCTGCTGCCCTGTGCATTACCCCCGGCCCCCATCCCTCATTCTTCACACTTGAATAGTCAATTAACCAGGCCACCTCTCAGACGTATAAACAAGATCAAGAGGCGAAGGTACTGACATGTCTGCTCTTTCTGCATCACAATGATAGCTGTGCAAAGAAACAAAACCAAATTCTAAAGCCATCCCACATGTGATACAACAGAGGGAAATTAATTGGCATTATCAATAAGTATAAAGATTATTTCTACAAAATTTTTATTCCGGTTGTTTTAAGCACTTGTCCAGTTGGACAAATGTTGTGTCTTTGCTCGCCCAGCCACTTCCTGCCCACCTGGGAGGTCAGTGTTTGACTGTAGCAGAAGACAGGGAAGTTACTACACAACAGCACTTGTCAGGGAATCACTCCCAAGCTCAGCTCTTGACAGGCATGTTTGGGGGAACTCGAAACGTGCAGAGATAAGCATTTCAGACCAGCCATTGAAATGTGGGATGAATATACATCCAGCTCAGCATTGATACATTGAGCAGGTCTGTGAGTGAACTGTCATTATTTAGCAGCTCCTCGTAATCTCAGTCATACTGCCACTGCTAGCGTATTTTGTGGATGGTTGTCTGTAATGTCTGACATACGGCTGCTCCTTTCTGTACGAAAGCTTCAACTTTAAAATATTTTTCTATTCTTCACCGACAGGAATATTGAATGACATGATAAATTGTCTCTAGACATCCTTAAACTCTTTTGACCAGTTGGTTTAACCATATTAAGATTGAACTCTGACAATTTACCACCTCCCTTATTCTAGCCTACCTACACTTCCTATAACCTAAGGGCAGAATTCTTCCATCTCAGACGAAGGGTGGGATTCTCCATCCCGCCGCACATGTTTCCTGGTGCGGTGTGTCCCTGCCGGCAGTGGAATTCTCCATCCCGACAGCCGGCCAATGGGGTTTCGCATTGTGGGCACCCCCACGCCATCAGGAAATCCGCGGGCGTGAATGCACTGCCGCCGAAACGGAGGATCCCGCCGACGGAGAATCCAGCCCTAAGTCCCAAGACGGAGGCTGGAATGGGGAGCGTTTCCCACTACAGAGGCCAGGGGGAAACCATGTTTTATCTTCCAGCCTCGAAGTTATTAATTATGTACCCAGGGGTTTAGCGCCGTATTCCTTGGCGAGTCCTGTCAGCATATCTGGGTGCCATATTGAAAAGGTGCCCAACATCACTGAGCCACTTTTGTTGAAAGAAGATGGAACTACTGAAAAAGATGGACCTCCAGGAACACTCTGAGGATGGAAGATGGACCATCTCACTGATACTGAATCTGGAAGATCCACCTGTAGCTCCCCCTACCGCTGTTGTGGTGTTTCAGGGTTGCTGGCAGCCTCCATCCGGCATCTGCATGCCATATTGTTCCAGATGTGTTCTGGACTGGTGTGTTTTCCTTGGAGAATTGGGCACAGATGTAAGATTCCAGTTGGGCCTTCACCTACATGGGAATCATCATAGTTTCACACCGACTGCAGGTTTCCCAATCTAGCATGGCCAGACGATCCCCATGGGAAATTCACATTGGCATAAAACTGATTTTTGGACTCGTGCCAAATTTTGACTGCCCACCCCCCCCGCCCACCATTGAACCCACTGACAGGGCCATGGGAGAATTCTGCCCTAAGGGAGTGCTAAGAGAATGTAGCCGTACTTTACTTTCGCACCAATGCAAAATGTTTTCAAATATGAAAATGGGACCATAATTTAGGGGGCAGGACCTGACCTGACTCCTAGGAATATTAAATTGTTACGCCCCACTAGATGTCTTTTTCACACTCCTTGTAGTGTTCACTGGCTGGAGCGTAAATCTAGCCTTGTGCAAAAACAGCATTTTAAGGCACTAGACACTTCAAGGTGTGGTCTTTTGAGGTGTTGTTTTTTTGAGGTGCATGCTGGACACATGGCTGTCTCCTGATCAATTTACATTTACAGTTCATAAGGGGAACCACCTACTCTATTTTTCTCATTTTGATCAGTGATCTGGCACATATAATTAGAAGTATGATATCTTTGCTGATGGGCGGTATGGTAACACAGTGATTAATGCAGTTACTTCACAGCGCCGGGACCCGGGTTCAATTGCCAGCTTGGGTCACTGTCTGTGCGGAGTCTGCACCTTCTCCCCGCACCTGCGTGGGTTTCCTCCAGGCATTCCGGTTTCCTCCCACAAGTCTCGAAAGATGTGCTTGTTAGAGGAATTGGACATTCTGAATTTTTCCTCGGTGTACCCGAATAGGTGCCGGAATGTGGCGACTAGGGTATTTTCACAGTAACTTCATTGCAGTGTTAATGTAACCCTATTTGTGACACTAATAAAGATTATTATTATGTCACTATAACGCCACCATCTTGAAATCACAACTCCCCATCTATTAAACCACTTGCAGCAAAAGTAACAGAATTGGATAGATGAAGAAATCAGGGCACAGATAGAAGAAAATCATATCAGGAACTCCTGAGATCGGCTGTTATGTTGCCTCTGTAAATCCTTTACAAAGACTGAAAACTCTCTTCTGTTATATTGTTGTTTTGTTCTGTTTGGTGTGTGTGAGAATTAACAACTGGCAAAGCTGGTGCAAATCTCGAGCAAACGTTTCCCTATTTGTCACTATAGCCACCTTCGTCATTCTCTGCCTAGGTTTTAGGTTTAGTAACTCTGTTTAGCAGGCTGGAGAGGAAAGCCACTGGAATCTGTGCAGTGTGGTCCAAAACCATGCACACCGCTGGACTTGTTGAGCATGGCCAGCTTCTTGTCAAAGTCCGCTGAACAGGCATGTCTGAGCTGCTGGCCTTCCCAAGGTTATGATTGAAGTGGCACTGTAAGAGTTGCTGGTGCTTAAGCCAGACCTCCATGTGAATGCCAGGAGCCCAAGAGCTGTAACACTCCACATTTGTAGCAATGCCAAGGGTGAAGCTTTGCACATGACTTCTCCAATTCACTCGGAGACAATATTACTTTACAAGTAGTGCTGCTGAATGGAGCCTGAATTTGGCAGTGTTGCTCGCTCCGAGGTAAATGAAATGGCACTATTTTCTGCAGCGATACCAAGACTCAAGAGAAGGGTTTGTCACTGCTGTCTCCAGAGGCGGCAGTGCCTCAGCTGAAATAATAAGCATGCCTTTAGGAGGCATTGCACGCTAACTTTTTTTTTCTGCTCAGTTTTCCACTGGCTGACCTTCCCCAGCTATTAAGAAGACTTGGCGGTTGGAAAAGAAAACTGACAATCCAAGTTCTCCAATTGTACAGCTCGCTATTTCTTCAGTGCTGTGGAATCTAACCTGTAATCTAAACAGGGTGGCTTCCAAAGGAGTTTTTGTGTTAAATTGAAGAACCGTTTCCTCAAGCTTAATCTGGAATAGAAATGTACATTAGTTGACTGGAAATTTATTCTTGACATGCAGATGCTTAAATGCAGCATTAAACATTACTAGAGCATAAATCAGCCTGTATGTCTCTCCTTTTTGTCCCCTAACAGTTTGTATTTATATAACATAGCGCCTTTTAATGTAATAAAATGTTCCAGTATGTTTCAAAGCAGCATTATCAAATAACATTTGACACTGGGTTACTTATAAGGAAGTAAATTTATTTTCAAGGTGGCAGGAAAAGTAGAGAAGTGAAGAGTTGTCAGAAAGAAAATTCCAGAGTTTGGGACTTGGGAAGCTGAAGGCATGGTTGACGAGGATGAGAAATTGAAACATTACCAATGTAGGCCAATGTAACACAGGCATTATGAGCGAATGGGATTGGTGAGAGTTAGGATGGTGCGAGATTTGGATGGTGCGAGATTTGGATGAACTCAAATTCAATTTCCTACAGAGATCATCAGCGTAAATGTTGTAAGAGATCTCTGTTGGTGACTTGTGCTCTTATGTTATTGAATATACCGAGGAATGGGTGGGATAATATCTGCTGTGCTGGGCAGGCTTCAGTAGTCTGCACTAATCAGGTCTTTGGGTAATTTCATTGCTGCTTATTAATTATTTCATTGAGCATGCAAATTAAATCTGTCATCTGTGATGTTACAAAATGAATCTGTCAAAGTTGAAGACAATTATCTGATAAACAGTAACACATCCCCTATGTTGTTGACATTAGTGTTATCATGCGGGAAGCACTCATGATGTTTAGCGACTAACCTTTAAGGGCATTGCTCTAAACAGGAAAATCCAAGTAATTTTAGCTACTTACAACCTTCTGAGAGCAATTAGAGGGCCATTGTAGCTACTTAGAAACATTATAGGCTTAAGGACAATGAATCATTGACATTTTTCTGTGATTGTGTTACATCTGTCAACAAAGTACACTGAGCCTTCCCTTGGTATTTCTCAATATGAGGCAATAGCCATGCTGTTTCATTTTATTCATTTTATATGGGATGTGGGATTCGCTGGCTAGGCCAGCATTTTTGTTGCCCATTCCTAATTGCCCTTGAGAAGGCGGAGGTGAGCTGCCTTCTTGAACCACTGCAGTCCATGTGGTGTAGGTATACCCACTGTGCTCTTAGGGAGGGACTTCCAGGAATTTGACTCCGTGACGGTGAAGGAACAGCTATAAATTTACAAGTCAGGATGGTGAGTGAATTGGAGGGGAACCTCCCAGTTGGTGGTGTTCCCATGTGTATGTTGCCTTTTTCCTTCCAGGTGGTACTGGTTTTGGGTTTGGAAAGTGCTGTCTAAGGAACCTTGGTGAGTTCCTGCATTGCATCTTGCAGATGGTACACACTGCTACTACTGTTCATTAGTGGTGGAGGGGGTGAAAGCTTGTGGAAAGGGTGCCAATCAAGTGGAATCTTGTAGCCGTAGTATTTATATAACTTGTCCATTTCAATTTCTGGTCAATGGTTACTCCCAGGATGTCGATAGTGGGAATTTAGTGAGGGTAATGCCATTGAATGTCAAGGGCCAATGGTCAGCGAACATTCCTAATCTGACCTGTTGAAGCAGCTGATGATGGTTGGACCAAGGACACTACCTTGAAGCATTCCTGCAGTGATGTCCCGGGACGGAGATGACTGACCTCCAAGTTCAGCTTTGTCCATGTTTGAATCAAGGCTGCAATGAGGTAATATCAAGCACATCTTCAGTAAATAGGTTGTGATGGTGTTCCATGAAAGGTGTGCATCTCTTACATTGTCGAGGCTCAGTTTAAATTGTTGAAATGTTTGCACTTCACTGATCAAATTGTTGTGCATTTTCATACTAATCTTCCTTTTGGATCTTACTTCATTTATCACTTTATATGAATGAATGCCACTGAAAACAAAATGGATATATTTGATCACGGGATCTGACTTAAATAGTACGTATAGTGACAGGACGTGTTTTTTAGCTTTCAAGGTCCTTCAATTAATCATTTCAATTTTTAAATCTTTTATTGTCCAGCTGTTGGAAGAATAATGTGCTCATTTACATAAGTTTGCTTCCGAACCTGCTAATATTTCCAAGTAATTACAAGTCAGCCCATGATTATTAGCGCTCTAGATAGACAATGGTAGTATGAAACCCTTATCATTTAATCCCTCACTCACCTGCCTGCCTGTCAGTCAATAACTGCTGAACCATCGTATCCTGATTGTGAATCTGTGATTGATGCATTTGGCCTCGAACTTCCCGAGTATACAAGGAGGAAGCAGGAGGGCTGAAGAGATAGTGCTCAGTTTTCTTTCTCAGTCCCTGTTTCCTAACTCTAATCACCTTCTGCTGTGGGAAAGAGATGCGATGTGGCCTAAAAACAGATCATTGTCCGCCTCCTAGATTAATGTAGAGAAAGCAGTATTGTCCAGTGAATGGATAAACCTTCCTGCTGTCAGTCAGAACCTAAACTCAACGCTACTTCATTTCTAAGAGGCTTATCTTCCTTGAATGGGCTCTTGCAGCTCAAGTAAGAGGCGATGTAATGAAGCGTGTTTTCTAAAGTGAGAGACCTGCTGAAAGGGGGGTTGGGGGTGGGGCGGGTGCGTGGTGATGGTGTGGGGGTTGAAAAAGACCCATGCAGCTGTTATAGGAGAATCTTTACAGACTCTTGAAAGAATCATCAATCTAGAAAAATAGAGAAAGAAAATCAACAAAAGGAGATCAAGTTCATATCAACCCATCTACATAGGTTAAATGTATGTGTGCTTGTACACTAGTGTGTTAGTGCGTGTAGGTGTGTGTTTATATACATATGGAGAGAAGAGAGGTTGTGTGAGTGTACACGTACGTGTACATGGGAAGGGAAAGGGAGTCACTTTATTTGTAGGTTCAAATACCTCTACAAGAAGGAAACTTGTGTGTTGGGGAATGAGGAGTGGGGGGGGGGGGGCGGGGGGGAGGGGGTGTCACAGGGGTCACAGGAGTGTCTGTACACACTTCAGCGCACAATTTAACAGGACATAGAGTCCCGTTCTGGGTGCGTTTAACAGGGTGTTTCTCAGCACCTGCAACGGCGAGAAAGACACCACCTTTAAACACCACTTTGCCAGTTTTTATGGCCATGGTGAGGAATGCTCCACTGAGGTTGCACTTACACAATTTCCTGCACTGACAAGCTCAGCTCACCAGTGCAAGAAGCGTATTTGCGGATCGGAATGCCATTTTTAAATACCATCCCGATTTTTCAACCCTGAGCACCCCAAGCACGACCTCCGGACACCCCCCCCCCCCCCACTGCAGCCAAATTGCCGCTTAGGGGGTCCTCGAGTCACCCTTTACCCCACCTCGTAAGGGCAAGGCACCCATGGGCCCGATCCCTGTGTCACTGCCAGGGTGCTGCAGTAGCACTGTCAAGGTGCCAGGCTGGCAGTGCCAAGGTGCCTGGGTATTAGCGGGAGTGCGAGGGTACCACCCTGCCCAGAGCCCGACCACCCAGGGGTCTCTGGTGGCTTTGGAGGCTCAACCCCGCCTCTCCGTGCTATTATGCCTGGTCCACGTTTATTGAAACCAGTGCCTAATAATGCCATGGTGAGGTCTCCCATGCACAGCCATTAGTTCCCAGGCCCCGGAGAATCCGGTGCGGACATAGTAAATGAGCCTAATGGCTCACTTAAATATGCGAATCTGGATCTCGCCCAGCGAGAGTGAGATCCAGGTCGCGACGTACCATTAAATCTCGTGAGATGTTTAGAGCATTGCGAATCTCGCAAAATTCAATGGCCTCGTCACGTCACCAAGTCGGGCGTGACAAGACTACTAAATCGTGGCCATAGTCAACGCAAGTATTGTATGCGGGGGTGTTTTGCTTAACAAGTGCGATTACATTTCTGAACTATATCAGCAGCATTTTTATTTCTCTGCCCCTGCTCCCCTGTGAAAGTCAGAAACAGGGTGCCCGTGTTGTGCAACTCCACTGAATGAAGGAAAATTTGCCGGGCTCTTTATTTTCGCCTCTTCTTGCTTTGCATTGTCTGAGATTTCAAATCGCAACTACCAGATTTTCCAATTTCCATAAATAAATGCTTCTATTGTACACCCGTAGCACTGAAATTGGCATTAGTTGCTCACAGTTTTGTTTTATGGCAGACCTAAGGGAAGTTAATGACGTGACTCGCAGTCTTCAGAGGCTCCAAAACAGAAGAAAATTGTTCTAAACGTAATATTAACACTGTTAAGGCAAGGGTCAAACACATTAAACCAGGAGATAGAGCCAACGGCCTCATAACGTGCGTGAGACAAAATTGAGAGCTACTCACACCCACTATAATTAATGTAGGTTTTTTTGGAGGGCCCCTGGCATAACATACTAATTACTAATTAGCAGTATCCCATTTCATTATTTTAAATAACTCTCATGGAAATAGCCCACTCCACATTATTAATACAATAATTTCACACTTTCTCTGCAATATGCTAGACATATATAGGAGGTAAAATTGGTCTTGAGTGAGTGCGCAAAGCCAGCGATAACGAATCAGCGGTCATTTTACATCTTGCTGATTTTCTCTTCTAATCAATGGTGAAGGAATCAATGGACCACTGATGCACTATCAACAGTTATATGCTATTACTCAGGAATGATTTCACCCTCTCGTGCAGAAAGGGTGAGACCAATTCAAATTATGGAATACTTCCAAAATACACCATAGAAAAATACTCAGCACTCATTTAAGATAAACTATTTTGAGCATGTCTGGAAAATGTGAAGTTGGCAGATCGATGAATTGATACCTACAATTATTATTTTCCTGCGTGATTTTGTTCCACTGCTTCTCCCTCTTCCAAAATTTCTCCTTTTACCTTTACAGAAGAATAATCTGTAAATCAGTCTTCTGCTTGCTTGTTCCCCTCAGTGTTCAGCTTATTGATAGGTTTCTGTAAGATGGGGCTGCCGCTTAGTCTTTTCTGCACCTCTGAATCCTTTCGTATTTCCAAAGAGCTACAGAATGGCCGAATGGGCACCACAAGGGAGGCGGCCATTGGAATCTTCACAAGCACAGTTTAGATAACACAACTGTTCCACCTTTTCCTGTAGAGCTGCGATCCCTTTCCTCTTCAGTTAATTATCCAATTGTCTTTAGAACATAGAACATTACAGCGCAGTACAGGCCCTTCGGCCCTCGATGTTGCGCCGACCTGTGAAACCACTCTAAAGCCCATCTACACTATTCCCTTATCGTCCATATGTCTATCCAATGACCATTTGAATGCCCTTAGTGTTGGCGAGTCCACTACTGTTGCAGGCAGGGCATTCCACACCCTTACTACTCTCTGAGGAAAGAACCTACCTCTGACATCTATCTCCCCTCAATTTAAAGCTATGTCCCCTCGTGCTAGACATCACCATCCGAGGAAAAAGGCTCTCACTGTCCACGCTATCCAATCCTCTGATCATCTTGTATGCCTCAATTAAGTCACCTCTTAACCTTATTCTCTCTAACGAAAACAGCCTCAAGTCCCTCAGCCTTTCCTCATAAGATCTTCCCTCCATACCAGGCAACATTCTGGTAAATCTCCTCTGCACCCTTTCCAATGCTTCCACATCCTTCCTATAATGCGGCGACCAGAATTGCACGCAATACTCCAAATGCGGCCGCACCAGAGTTTTGTACAGCTGCAACATGACCTCATGGCTCCGAAACTCAATCCCTCTACCAATAAATACGCCTTCTTAACGCCTTCAAAATTGCCCTTAGTGTTGGGTGGGGTTACTGGGTTATGGGGATAGGGTGGCGGTGTTGACCTTGGGTAGGGTGCTCTTTCCAAGAGCCGGTGCAGACTCGATGGGCCGAATGGGCTCCTTCTGCACTGTAAATTCTATGAAACTTCTATTAACAACCATCTCAACCTGGGTGGCAACTATCAGGGATCTATGTACATGGACACCGAGATCTCTCTGCTCATTCACACTTCCAAGAATCTTACCATTAGCCCAGTACTCTGTCTTCCTGTTATTCCTTCCAAAATGAATCACCTCACACTTTTCTGCATTAAACTCCATTTGCCACCTCTCAGCCCAGCGCTGCAGCTTATCTATGTCCCTCTGTAACTTGTAACATCCTTCCACACTGTCCACAACTCCACTGACTTTAGTGTCATCTGCAAATTTACTCACCCATCCTTCTACACCCTCCTCCAGGTCATTTATAAAAATGACAAACAGCAGTGGCCCCAAAACAGATCCTTGTGGTACACCACTAGTAACTGGACTCCAGTCTGAACATTTCCCATCAACCACCACCCTTTGTCTTCTTCCAGCTAGCCAATTTCTGATCCAAACTGCTAAATCACCCTGAATCCCATGCCTCCGTATTTACTGCAGTAGCCTACCGTGGGGAACCTTATCAAACGCTTTACTGAAATCCATATACACCACATCAACTGCTTTACCCTCATCCACCTGTTTGGTCACCTTCTCAAAGAACTCAATAAGGTTTGTGAGGCACGACCTACACTTCACAAAACCGTGTTGACTATCTCTAATCAAATTATTCCTTTCCAGGTGATTATACATCCTATCTCTTATAAACCTTTCCAAGATTTTTGCCCACAACAAAAGTAAGGCTCACTGGTCTATAGTTACCGGGGTTGTCTCTACTCCCCTTCTTGAACAAGGGGACAACATTTGCTATCCTCCAGTCTCCTGGCACTATTCCTGTAGACAAAGATGACTTAAAGATCAAAGCCAAAGGCTCAGCAATCTCCTCCCTAGCTTCCCAGAGAATCCTAGGATAAATTCCATCCGGCCCAGGGGACTTATCTATTTTCACACTTTCCAGAATTGCTAAAACCTCCTCCTTATGAACCTCAAGCCCTTCTAGTCTAGTAGCCTGAATCTCAGTATTCTCCTCGACAACATTGTCTTTTTCCTGTGTGAATACTGATGAAAAATATTCATTTAGCACCTCTCCTATCTCCTCGGACTCCAAGCACAACTTCCCACTACTGTCCTTGACTGGCCCTACTCTTACCGTAGTCATTCGTTTATTCCTGACATATCTATAGAAAGCTTTAGGGTTATCCTTGATCCTACCTGCCAAAGACTTCTCATGTCCCCTCCTGGCTCTTCTTAGCTCTCTCTTTAGGTCCTTCCTAGCTAACTTGTAACTCTCGAGCGCCCTAACTGAACCTTCATGTCTCATCTTTACATAAGCCTCCTTCTTCCTCTTGACAAGTGTTTCGACTGCTTTAGTAAACCACGGTTCCCTTGCTCGACCACTTCCTCCCTGCCTGACAGGTACATACTTATCAAGGACACGCAGTAGCTATTCCTTGAACAAGCTCCACATTTCCACTGTGCCCATCCCCTGCAGTTTTCCTCTCCATCCGCTGCATCCTAAGTCATGCCTCACCGCATCATAATTGCCTTTCCCCCAGATGTAACTCTTCCCCTGCGGTATATACCTATCCCTTTCATTCACTAAAGTAAACGTAATCGAATTGTGGTCACTATCACCAAAGTGCTCACCTACCTCCAAATCTAACACCTATCCTGGTTCATTACCCAGTACCAAATCCAATATGGCCTCACCTCTCGTTGGCCTATCTACATACTGTGTCAGGAAACCCTCCTGCACACATTGGACAAAAACAGACCCATCTAAAGTACTTGAACTATAGCGTTTCCAGTCAATATTTCGAAAGTTAAAGTCCCCCATAACAACTACCCTGTTGCTTTCGCTCCTATCCAGAATCATCTTTGCAATCCTTTCCTCTACATCTCTGGAACTTTTCGGAGGCCTATGGAAAACCCCTAACAGGGTGACCTCTCCTTTCCTGTTTCTAACCTCAGCCCATACTACCTCAGTAGACGAATCCTCATCAAACGTCCTTTCTGCCACCGTAATACTGTCCTTGACTAACAATGTCGCCCCTCCCCCTCTTTTACCACCTTCCCTGAGCTTACTGAAATATCTAAAGCCCGGCACCTGCAACAACCATTCCTGTCCCTGCTCTATCCATGTCTCCAAAATGGCCACAAACTCAAAGTCCCAGGTACCAACCTATGCCTCAAGTTCACCCACCTTATTCCGGATGCTCCTGGTATTGAAGAAGACACACTTTAAACCACCTTCATGCCTGCCGGTACACTCCTGCGACTTTGAAACCTTACTCATGACCTCACTACTCTCAACCTCCTGCATACTGGAGCTACAATTCAGGTTCCCAAGCCCCTGCTGAACTAGTTTAAACCCTCCCGAAGAGCATTAGCAAATTTCCCCCCCAGGATATTGGTACCACTCTGGTCCAGGTGTAGACCATTCCATTTGTAGAGGTCCCACCGACCCCAGAATGAGCCCCAATTATCCAGAAATCTGAAACCCTCCCTCCTGCACCATCCCTGTAGTCACGTGTTCAACTCCTCTCTTTCCCTATTCCTCGTCTCGCTATCACGTGGCACGGGTAACAACCCAGAGATAATAACTCTGTTTGTCCTAGATCTAAGTTTCCACCCTAGCTCCCTGAATTCCTGCCTTACATCCCTCTCCCTTTTCCTACCTATGTCGTTGGTACCTATGTGGACCGCTCCCCCTCCCCCTTAAGGATCCTGAAAACACGATCCGAGACATCACGCACCCTGGCACCTGGGAGGCAACACACCAACCGCGGGTCTCTCTCGTGCCCACAGAATCTTTATCATAGAATTTACAGTGCAGAAGGAGGCCATTCGGCCCATCGAGTCTGCACCGGCTCTTGGAAAGAGCACCCTACCCAAGGTCAACACCTCCACCCTATCCCCATAACCCAGTAACCCCACCCAACACTAAGGGCAATTGTGGACACTAAGGGCAATTTATCATGGCCAATCCACCTAACCTGCACATCTTTGGACTGTGGGAGGAAACCGGAGCACCCGGAGGAAACCCACGCACACACGGGGAAGATGTGCAGACTCCGCACAGACAGTGACCCAAGCCTGAATCGAACCTGGGACCCTGGAGCTGTGAAGCAATTGTGCTATCCACAATGCTACCGTGCTGCCCTCCTATCTATCCCCCTAACTATGGAGTCTCCAATGACTAATGCTCTACTCCTCCAACCCCTTCCCTTCTGAACAACAGGGACAGACACTGTGCCAGAGACCTGTCCCCCATGGGTTACCCCTGGTAAGCCCCCCCCCCCAACAGTATCCAAAGTGGTATGCTTGTTACTAAGGGGAACGACCACAGGAGATCCCTGTACTGACTGCTTCCTCCCAGCCCCTCTCACCATCACCCATCTATCTTTATTCTTCGGAGTAACTACATCCCTGAGGCTTCTATCTATGACCACCTCTGCTTCCCGAATGATCCGAAGTTCATCCAGCTCCAGCTCCAGTTCCCAAACGCGGTTTCTGAGGAGCTGGAGATGGGTGCACTTCCCATAGATGAAATCATCAGGGACACTGACGGCGTCCCTCACCTCAAACATTCTGCAGGAGGAACATTGCACTACCTTCCCTGCCATCCCCTCTAGATAAAAAAAGAAAAAGAAAGAAAGAGCTTACTTGTTATTCACTCCACTTCTCAGCAAGTTAGCACTCAGCAAGTGTCATTGGACAACAGCTCCTCCACAAACCACCTTCAAGTTAGGGTGAGCACACGGACGTATGCAAATATCCACCACAACAGCCAATCAGCAGCTCCGCTCTACTGCCCTCTGCTGAAAAGGCATTGCGCCTGAATTCATCTGTGCATTTTGAACTCTTGTTCCTCCGAGATTTCTCAAGCTGTACCATTGGATTTAACAAGCCACCAAATATGAGATTAGCATTGCATTACCTGAGCAGCCAAACCTTTTGATTCATTGCTGGAGCTGTCTCATTACAACAGGAATCCATCAATTCTTTACATTCGTTTACGAAATGTGGGCGTCGCTGGCTAGGCCGGCATTCCTGGTTGCCCTTCAGAAGGTGGTGGTGAGCTGCCTTCTTGAACCGCTGTAGTCCCTGAGGTGCAGATACACCCACCATATTGTTATGGAAGGATTTCCAGAATTTTAACACAACGACTGTGAAGGAACGGCGATATATGTGCAAGTTTGAATGGTGAGAGCGGCAAGGTTTGCTGCCTTGGGTGACTGTCTGTGTAGAGTTTGCACGTTATCCCCATGTCTGCGTGTGTTTCCCCCTGGTGTTCCGGTTTCCTCCCACAATCCAAAGGTGTGCAAGTTAGGTGGGGCAACGGCAGGGGAGAAGGCCTAGGTAGTGTGCTCTTGGTACACACGACTGCCATGGGGATTGAATGTTTGTAGATGGGGTAGCAATCAAGTGATCTGCTCTGTCCTGGATGGTCTCAAAAGTGTGTTGTTGCAGCTGCATTAATTCAGATCGGTGGAGAGTATTACACCCCTGACTTGTGCCTTGTAGATGGTGGACAGGCTTTGGGGGGTCAGGAGGAGTTATTCACCACAAGATTCCTAACCTTTGACCCACTCTGGTAGCTACAGTATTTATATGGCTAGTCCAGATCAGTTTCTGGTCAATGGTAACCCCAGGATGTTGATGGTAGGGGATTCAGCAATGGTAGAGCCATTGAATGTCAAGTGATGATGGTTAGATCCTCTCTTGTTGGAGGTGGTCATTATCTGGCACTTGTGTGGCACAAATGTTACTTGCCACTTGTCAGCCTAAGCCTGGATATTGCCCAGGTCTTGCTGCATTTGAACATCAACTACTTCAGAACCTGATGAGTCGCGAATGGTGCTGAATATTGTGCAGTCATCTGCGATCATCCCCACTTCTGCCCTTATGATGGAAGGAAGATTAATAATGAAGCAGCTGAAGATGGTTGGGCCCAGGACACTAATGAGGAACTTCTACAGTGATGTCCTAGAGCTGAGGTGATTGACCTCCAACCACCACAATCATCATCCTTTGTGACAGATATGACTCAAATCAGTGGAGAGTTTATCCCTTTATTCCCATTGACTCCAGGGCTACTTGATTCCATACTCAGTGATCACCCTTGATATCAAGGCAGCATTTAATTCTCACCTCACCTCTGGCATTCAACTCTTTTGTCCCTGTTTGCAAAATGGCTGTAAAGAGACCAGGAGCTGAATGACCCTGGTTGAACCAAACTGAGAGTCCGTAAGCAGGCTATTGATGTGTAAATGCCACTTGATAGCCCTGTTGTTGACCCCTTCCTTCACTTTACTGATGGTCGAGAGTAGACTGATGGAGCCAGGTTGGATTTGTCCTGTTTCTTGTGTACAGAACATACTTGGACAATTTTCCACGTTGCTTGTTAGATGCCAGTGTTGCAGCTGTACTGGAATAGCTTAGCTAGGGGCACAGAACGTTCTGGAGCACAACTTTTCAGGACTATTGCTGGAATATTGTCAATGCCCATAGCCTTCCCAGTATCTAGTGCCTTCAGCCATTTTCTCATATCATGTGGAGTGGATCAAATTGGCTGGACTGACATCTGTGATGCGGGGGACCTCCGGAGGAGACTGAAATGGATCATTCGCTTGGCACTTCTGCTGAAGATTGTTGCGAATGCTTCACCCTTGTCTTTTGTACTGATGTACTGGGCTCCTCCATCATTGAGGATGGGGATATTTGTGGAATCTTCTCCTCCAATGGGCTGTTCAATTGTCCACCACCATTCACGGCTGGATGTGACAGGTCTGTCGAGCTTAGATATGATGTGTTAGTTGTGGGATTGCTCAGCCCTGTTTATCTCTTACAGGTTATTTTGTTTGACACATTGTAGTCCTACCTTGTAGCTTCACCCGGTTGACCCCTCATTTTTAGGTGTCAACCTGGTGTTGCTCCTAGCATGCTCTCCTGCACTCTTCATTGAACTAGGGTTGATCCTCTGGCTTAGTGGTAATGGTAGAGTGGGGGAATATGCTGGGTCATGAGACTACAGATTTTGGTTGAGTCCAATTCTGCTGCTGATGGCCCACACCATCTCATGGATGCCCAGTCTTGAGTAGCTAGATCTGTTCGAAGTCTATCCCATTTAGCACAGTGGTCGTGCCACACAACACGATGGATAGTATCCTTGATGTGAAAATGGGACTTCATCTCCACAAGACTGTGCAGGAGTCACTTCTACTAATACTGTCATGGGCAGATGCATCTCCAGTAGGCAGGTTGGTGAGGATGAGGTCAAGTATGTTTTTCCCTCTTATTGGTTCCCTCACCACCTGCCATAGTCTCAGTTATGTTCTTTAGGACCTGGTCAGCTCGGTCTCTGTACTACCAAATCCTTCTTGGTGATGGACATTGAAATTCCCCGCCCAGAGCACATTCTGTACCCTCAGCGCTTCCTCCAAGTGGTGCTCAACATTGAAGACTACTGATCCATTATCATGTACCGTCCCCTTTCAGCTAATCAGCAGGAGGTTTCCTTATTCACATTTGATCTGATGCCTTGAGTCCAGAGTTGATGTTAAGGATCCCAGGGCAACTCCCTCCCAAATGATTAACACTGTGCTGGCACCATTGCTGGGTATGTCCTGTCTTACTAGTATAATGATGGTGGTGTCTGGGACATTATCCGTAAGTTATGTTTCTGTGAGTATGACTATGGCAGGCTTTGCTTGGCTAGTCTGTGGACAGCTCTCCCAATTTGGGCACAAACCCCCATATGTTAGGACTTTACAGGTTTGATACGGATGTGTTTATCATTGCCATATCCAGTGGCTAGGTTGATACCAAGTGGTGCATCTGGTTTGATTCCTTTTTATTTACTTTGTAGCGGTTTGATACAACAGAGTGGCTTGCTAAGCCATTTCAGAGGGCATTTAAGAGTCAACCACAGTGCTATGGGTCTGGAGTCACATGTAGGCCAGACCAACTAAGGACACAGATTTCCTTCCCTAAAGGGCAGTAGTGAATCAGATGGGATTTTGCGACAATCGACAATGGTTTCATGGTCATCATTAGACTTTTAAGTCCAGAAGTTTTTATTCTGACAGGTGGGATTTAAACCTGGCTCCCCAGAGATTACCCTGGGTCTCTGGACAACTGGTGTAGCGACAATGCCACTGCACCACTGCCTTCCCTTTACTGCTTCAACACGTGGTTCTATGCTTTACCACTAGAACTGCTGAGACCTCAGAGGATTAGTAGCTTAAGTGATAGGACTTGGGCTTTTTAAGAGAGGCCAGTAGTTTCACAGAAATGTATTTCCTTCCACTTTTCTAACATTGGAGCATCCCACGTCCATGCAAAAATGATCAACATTGGAAACTTAGTAGAGCAACTATTGCTTCTGTTACCTCTAGATTCTTATCTTTTTACAACACCTCTTCAGATGTCAACTTTGCATAAATGCCATTTCATCTGGAATCTGCATGGGAAATCTCACTTTCCTCTCTATTCAATCCTCTTGACTTTCATTGATCCTCAAAATGACCATCAGAGGCAAAGCCTTCATCCATTCTGATCTCGCACTGTGGAACCTTCTTCCTAAACATCTTGTCCTGCTACATTTCCTCTTGTGTTTAAAATCTCTGGGCTATCGTCTTACAATCCTTGTCCCAACTCCACACCTCACCTTTCCCACCATTGACAACCTTTCCTTATCAGTCGCCCAATCCTCCCCAACACTGATCCTTAGATTTAGATCAGGGTCAAGGACCCAATAGAGTGGACAGAAATTCCCCACTATGTCTGATCCTAAACCCCAATGCTACTCTTGAAAATGTTCGCCACCAATGGAGATAGAGCAAGTCAGGTCATTCCCTCGCTGTTGGATCATTCAGTGTCATCAAGAATAATGAGCATTTCAGCGTGGCTACATTGAAAGCAAAAGATATCTATAACTTGAGTTGGCCTAAGAGTGAGTGGTAGAGGCTGCCAATCCTGAGAAAAGCTCACTATCAGCTGGGCATGCTATAATCTGAGCTGTTCAAATTTCAAACCTCTATTTCAAGTGGAGCTATTCTGGAGTTCACCCTGCCAGTAGCTTAATGGAGCACCTTTGTAGGCAAGTAGAGAACTGGCCTGGTGAACATCTGTACTAACATTATGTTTTAAATTTGAAAATGAATAACTTTCGTTCGGACGCAACATTTGCGCGTAGGAGCATTCAGCAGTTTCCACCGTCAGCAAGCAGGTTCACCTTATGTTTCCAACTAACCAATCAATTGAAACATCATCCGACAAAGGTTTGCATGACAGACAAATCAAAACTGACAGAGGCATTTGGGGTGTTGATGTTAACACTCCCGACCCAGTGGAACTCCGCAAGGTTGCTAATTAAATCCCAGTTAATTATCCACTTGGATTTGACCTTTGCGCACTCCAGTGGATCTAATCTGCAGGATTCAGTAGGGAGTTGAGGTGTCCAGTAAAAGTAGACCGGGGTCTCAAATTTATTGCATCAAAAGAACTCCAATGCTGAATTATCATAATTCTAACACTAGTGGTGCTAACTTCTTCAAATGGGATTCCAGAACTTTTCCGATAAATTGTTGATGAAGCTTTTCACCTGCTCTCACCAGGATAATTTGCAAGAATACCAAATTGTAAAGAGAACAACAATTTATACTACATAAAAAGAGTGTTGATTGGTTGTCAAGTGGACCCTGATTGGCAGAGGCATTACCATGGAGAGTGCACCAGTTAACTGATAAGTGACAGTTAACTGTCGAGCTTTGTTTAAATTCAAACCAGGCAGGCTGACTCTAGTCAAAGCATTGCTCTGGGGAATGAACGAGAGACTGACTGTCGCCTTTTTGATTTTGTTGTGCACATGTTCCTTTTGTCTGCTGAGGACAGGGCCTGGTCTATGAATACACATGGCTTCTAGCACATGTAAGTGAGCCACAGTACGAGTCCAACCCAATTGGTTGTCAGTGTAATGCTTAGCACACTCAGGATTGTTTAGCAAATGTTGTCCAATCATAGAATCAAGTGTTGGACACTGTGACTCAGATTTTCCAGATCCACCACTGCCGGTCATCAGCATGAGCGGAAGGGAAAATTTGGAGAGCAGCCCTTAAATTTTCCCATCCTGTCCATAACCATGCCTGCTACTGGTGGGGCCGGAAATACCCACCCCTTTTTTGGTTTTGCCTGTTGGCCTGTTGCAAGTAGCTGAAGGGACATGATGTTTGATGCAAGCTCATTTGACTGCTCCACTTCAAAGGTGAATTTGAGCACAGGACCATTAAAGTGTGGAAGGAAATTCTGACAAGCAGCTACAGATTCTATTAGAGTAAAAGTATCATCTACATATCGGAAATATGCAGGGGTAGCAGATTAGATGTTATTCCATTGATGACACATTTCTCGTGGAACCCCGCAAAAGCGTTTGTGACAACTGGGCCTTGAAGGGATTCTACGGCAACACTATCTATTTGGGCATACACACTGTCGGTAAAACTGAACTCAGCTGCATGAGTTGCTGAGTTCATAAGTTCAATGAATACTGATTCAGACAATGGTGGCCGGTCGGCACAATGTAATGCCACATGCAAATGTCTTTGGCTTCCTTGAGCAGTACATTGGTGAATAGCCTACCAATGTCCAATCAGCACATGGACACAGCACCATACCGATATGGAAGTTCTGTATGGTCTCCGCAAATGTGATGGGGTCCTTCACTGTGTATGTGGAAAACCTGCTCAAAACTGGTTGTAACAATTCGCCCAAACATTTGGCCAATTCATGTTGTGCAGAACCATTCATTGGTAGGGCGTAAAAGGTCACACTGCTGTGTGTCTTGAGCAGCCCATATATACACAGAGGCAGTGAGCCATAAGGACAAACCTTATCATGTGTCTTTTTTCATCAATATTCAAGTTTTGTACTTCCAAACAACTATTTCTGATAAAGTTATTCTGATCTTGCTTAAACTTTCATAATTTTGGAATGTATCTCTTGTCATGTGGAATATTTGGAGCTAACCAAGTCAAAAGTTATATTCGGCTCCAGGAGCTGAATACCAACGGTTGGAAGCGAAAAGCGTGAAGACAATTTAAGTTCCGTTTCCCAGTGGGCTCAAGCCTCAACAATTCAGCATGATCTGTCCCTTTCAATCTGGTGATGAACAATACTATTTCTGGGAGTTTCACCAAGAGGATTGATAGATACAGAAGTGAAATGTGAAAAAGTCAGACCAGTGCAGTGCAGCAAGCAATTTCCAAGCAAGATTTGGGTTTTCTTCACGACACGCAGAATGTCCAATTCACCCCTGTCTCATCTCTTGTTGCTGCATCTGGGATTGTTCAACAGCCAACAATCAAACTCCAGTCAACTTACAGGATTTTGTTTTCTAGGTGTCGGCTATAGTAGCACTCTAACCTCTTGAGTTGAAAGGTCCTATGTTCAAGTCCCACTCCAGGAACAGGAGCACAATACTCAATGCATGACTGAAGGAGTGCTGCATTGTTGACGGTACTATCTTTCGAACAAGATGTTGAACTAAGACTCGCTATCTGCCTTCTCAGGTGGATGTAATGGCATTATTTGAAAAAGTGCATGGAGTTCTCTGGTTCTGACAGCAATGCCTAGCTCTCAAGAAAATAACCGACAAAAAGATTATCTTGTAATTCTAACATTGGTGTTTCTGGGATACCTTTTATCAAAGTACTTAATTGGCTGTAGAGCACTTTAGGGCATCATGAAAAGCATTGTGGAGGTGCTAGATAAATGCAAGCTCTTTTCTTACTCGTGGTCTTGAGGAGAGGCAGATCTGTGGTAACAAGAGGACAAAGACACCAGTTCATATTATTCACGATAGCGTGTCTAATGCCACAAGAACCGCTGGATTATTAGATTAATTAATGTGTCATTTAGTCTGCTGAATACAATTTTTTTCTTCTGTTTTCACTTTCTAGTCTGCTTTTGATCAAGCAGACAAGAAATGTTTCCTCCCCTTTCAAGGGGGGGCAGAAATGACAAAGGCCACCTGACTGTCAGTTATGATTTGCTACTTTGGTCCTTGAATAAAAGTAGTTAGTTTAAAAAATAAATAAAACATGACTTCTCAAGACGTGCAAAATCAATGCAAATTTGGATCTTCCAAAATTTGCAAAGTTATAATTTCGATCCATTCTTTGTCCCACAAAACTCCTAGTTTGGCCATTTGAGAAACCAGAATTCATTGCACTAAATCTCCATAATTTATATAAGTTTTTTTTTTAAACTAACCATTTTAATGAGTTATTTTTTGGCATTACAAACAACAAGTGTCAAAACAGTGTACAAAGAACAATAAACATAGTGCAAACACCGACACCCGTCCCTCCAAGACCCGCCTATTTAACCCCCTATCCTAGGCTACCCTAGCCCCCCCCCCTCCCCCCACCCCGCTGCTGACAATTAATTCTCCGCAAAGAAGTCGATGAATGGTTGCCACCTCAGGGCGAACCCTAACATTGACCCTCTCAAGGCGAACTTAATCTTCTCCAGGCCGAGAAAGCTCGCCATGTTGGTGAACCAGGCCTCCGACTCCGGGGCCTTTGAGTCCCTCCAAGCTAAGAATATCCGTCTCCGGGCTACCAGGGAGGCAAAGGCCAGAACATCTGCCTCTTTCTCCTCCTGGATTCCCGGATCTTCCGACACCCCAAAGATCACCACCTCTGGACTCATTGCCAACCTTGTTTTCAATACTCTGGTCATGACGTCCACAAACCCCTGCCAACATCCCCGAAGTTTTGGACACACCCAGAACATGTGGACGTGGTTCGCTGGTCCTCCCGCACATTTTTACACACCTGTCCTCCACCCCAAAGAATCTACTCAGCTGGGCCACTGTCATATGGGCCTGGTGTACCACCTTGAATTGGATCAAGCTGAGCCTTGCGCATTATGCGGTCGCGGACTCTGCCCAACGCGTCCGCCCATAGGCCGTCCTCCACCTCCCCCCCAAGCTCCTCCTCCCACTTACGCTTCAGCTCTTCGGTCTGCGTCTCCTCCGCCCCCATAGTTCTTTGTGATGTCCGAGACACTCCCCTCCCCCACCCATCCGCTAGACACTACCCTATCCTGGATCCCCCTTAGTGGCAGGAATGGGGAGGATGATACCTGCCTGTGCAGAAAGTCCCACACTTGTAAATAACTGAAGTCGTTCCCTCTTTCCAACCCAAACTTCTCCTCTAGCACCCTCAAGCTAGGGAAGCACCCTTCCAGGAACAGCTTCCCCATCCTCTCAATTCCCGCCCTTCGCCATATTCAAAACCCCCCATCCAGGCTCCCTGAGGCAAACCAGTGGTTGTCACATATTGGGGGCCAAATCGTTGCTCCCCCTGCTCCAACATACCTCCTCCACTACCTTATCATAGCAATATTGGCCGCCCAGTAGTAATTACTGAAGTTTGGCAGGGCAAGCCCCCCCTCCCCCCGAGTCCTCTCGAGCATCGCCTTCTTCACCCGCGGAGACTTACCCACCCAGACAGAGCCCAAGATGATTTTATTAATCCTCTTAAAAAAGGAACGCGGGATGAAAATTGGGAGGCATTGGAATATAAATAAAAATCTCGGTAGGTCCGTCATCTTAACCGTCTGCACCCTCCAAGCCAGTGACAGCGGGAGTGCATCCCATGTCCGAAACTCACCCCTCAACTACTCAACCAACCAGGACAGTTCAACTTGTGTAACCTGCCCCAGTCGCGTGCCACTTGTATCCCTAGGTACCTGAAACTGTCCCCCACTAACCTAAACGGTACCCTCCCAAGCCGACCCTCCCGACCTCTTGCCTGAACTACAAACATCTCGCTCTTTGTCATGTTCAGTTTATATCCCGAAAACCGGCTAAATTCCCCCAAAGTCGGCATGATCTCACCCATCCCTGCCTCTGGATCTGCTACATATAACAGCAGGTCATCTGCGAGACCCTATGTTCCACCCCCCCCACCTACCCCCCCGAACCAGCCCCTTCCAACCCCTTGAAGCTCTCAGAGCAATGGCCAGTGGCTCGTTAGCTAACGCAAACAGCAGTGGGGAGAGGGGGCATCCCTGTTTTGTCCCCTGGTGCAGTCTAAAATAGTCCGAGGTCGCCCTATTCGTCCTTACACTAGCCTCCGGGGCCTGGTACAACAGCCTAACCCAGTCGATAAAGCCCCTACCGAACCCAAATCATCCCTACACCTCCCATAGATAGTCCCACTCCACCCGATCGAACACCTTATCCGCATCCATGGCCACCACTACTTCAACCTCCCTACTCTCCGGGGGCATCATAATCACGTTGAGCAGCCTACTTACATTGGCCACCAACTGCCTGCCCTTGACAAACCCGGTTTGATCCTCCATAATCACATCCGGCACACAATCTTCAATCCTGGAGGCCAAAACTTTGGCCAGCAGCTTGGCGCCCATATTAAGCAGTGAGATTGGCCTATAAGACCCACATAGCTCCGGGTTCTTGTCCCGCTTGAATATTAACAAAATAGTGGCCTGTGACATCGTCGGCGGGGCAGCACCCCTCTATCCCTCGCCTCATTGAAAACCTTGACCAACAACGGCCCTAATATCCCCGAGATTTTCTTGTAGAATTCCACCGGATACCTGAACGGCCCCGGGGCCTTACCCGACTGCATTGCCTTCAAGCCCTCAGCTATTTCTTCGGCCCTGAATTTATATAAGTTTTACAGCAACTTGTACAAGCTCAGTTAGTTAAGACTTTTTAAAATTTCATGTGGTGTGGTTTTGTCCCACCAACAGTAGTATGTAGGCTCAGAAAGAAGAAAAAGCATAGGTTTAATTTTGGAGTTAGGGATGGTAGTGTGGTGGTTAGACCACTAAACTACTAATCCAGAGGCCTCAACTAATGATCCAGGGACAGGCATTCAAAACCCACCACAGCAGCTGGGGAGTTTAAATTTAGATCATTCAAAAAATCTGGAATTATAAAACTACAATCAATAACCGTGACCATGAAACTATCTGATTGTCATTTAAAAAAACAAGTGATTCATGAAAGCCCTTTAAGGAAGAAAATATGCTACCCTGGATGTGACTCCAGACCCACAGCCATGTGGCTGACTACCAGCTGTCCGAGCAAGCTAAAATTCCATGGCAAAGAAGCATAAGAATAGAACCAGATGGACCACGCAACATCATCCTTGGCACCAGAGTCAGACACAACAAATGCACACACAGGCCAGATGACCCAGCAAAGTCACCCTCACAATAACAAGCCTGACTTCCCCTTCTTATATTTCCCAGCCAGTGACTGACTCCACTCTCACCATCTCCCACCAGAATTGATGGCACATTGATTCTGGACTCTAAGAACCCTCGTGCATCAGGTCAAATATAGAGAAGGGAAACCCTTTACTGATTACAAACTACTGCCCTCTCTCGGCTGATGAATCAGTACTCCTCAATGTTGAACAAACTTGGAGGAAGCATTGAGGGAGCCCAAAGTATTTTGGTAGGATCACCAAATATTCCTTGGTAACACGACTACTGACTGAGCTGAGCAAGTCCTGAAGGACATATCTGCCAGAATGGGTGAGTGAACCAACTGGAGTCAAAATCTAACAACGTCATCCTCCTCGGTCTACCTGTCATTGCTCCATTTTTCCATGACAGCATTGGTGAGTGACAACTGCACCATCCTTGTCGAGACAAAATCCCAACTTCACATTGAGCACATGCTCCATTCTGTTGTGTGGCATTACTTAATCCTAAATGGGATTGATTTCCAATGAATCTAGCAGCTCCAAACTAGGCATTAATGAGGCTCTGTGGGCCATCAGCCGCACTGACATTGTATTCCTGTAGTGCTGCCACATTGAATGGAGGTGAACAATTCCACAACAAATAGGAGGAGAAAGTTCCATGAACATCTGCATCTTCAATGATGACAGAGCCAGCATGTGAGTGCTAAAACCAATGCTGAAGCATTTGCTACCATCTGCAATGAGAAGTGCAGAGTGAATCATCCATCTTGCAGTCGTTCTGAAATCCTGACGATCACAAATTCCAGTCCTCAGCCTATTTGATTCACTCCATGTGATATCAAGAAATGGATGAGTGTACAAGATACAACAAAGGTTATGGGCCCTGACATCATCCCACCTATAGTACTGAAGACTTGTGTTGAGAACTAGCCGTGCCCCCAACTACGCTCTTGCAGTACAGATACAGCACTGGCATCAGATGTGTTCTTTCCACACAAAACAAGACAAATACATTCTGCCAATTAGTTCCCAATCAGTTTAATCTCAATCATCAGCAAAGTGATGAAAGGTGTTGTTGACAGTGCTATTAATTAATCACCAAGAATGTGGTCACTGATGCTCAGTAAATGTTCTGTCAGGACCAAGATTCCCTCTAATTTTTTTTTGATTAGAAAGGTTTTGTGTGTGTGCAGTCACTTTTAACGTCTTTTGTGCAGTCATGCACAGGTAGCAAATTAAAGGGACCAACTTGTGCACAGCGCGTACAAGGTCTTAAAGGCTGCTGCACAGACATGTAGCTTGCAAGGAACATGGCCAGGAAAGCTCAGCTCCAGACCTCATTATATTGCCTGAAAGGTGGACACAAAAGCTGAAGTCTAGAGGCGAGGTGAGAGTAAATGCCCTTGACATCAAGATAGCATTTAGCAGTGTGGCAAGAAGGAGCCCAGAAAAGTTGAATCAATGGGAATCGGGAAACACACGCCACAATTGGAGTTATCCTAAGCACAAAGGAAGTTGGTTGAGGTTGTTGGAGCCCAATCATCTCAACTCCCAGGGTATCACCATGGGAGTTCCTCAGGCATCTTCAGTTGCTTCAGCAGTGACCTTCCCTTCACCATAAGGTCAGAAGTGTGGGTGTTCAGCTCAATTCACAACTTGTCAGCTATTGTAAACAGCCTGTGCCCACATGCTTGGGCTGATATGATCGGTAACATTCATGCCACACACGTGTCAGACAGTGACCATCCCCAACATGAAAGAATCTAATCACCTTCCTTTGGCGTTTAATAGCATAATTGTCATTGAATCCCCCACCATTAATACCCTATCAAAGCTGAGTATTCTGCAGTTGAGCAACTGATCCCTTGAATTTCAAAACACTTTCTACCATCTACAAGGCATAAAGTGGGCGTGTGATTGAATGTAGTCCAATTGCCTGAATGAGTGCAGCCCCAACAATACTCAAGAAGCTCAGCATCATCCAGAACAAGGCAGAGTGGTACCCATCCAGTACCTTTAAAATTCATTCCCCACACCAATGTGGTACACCACAACAGCTGTGTGTTCCATTTACCAGTCACTGCTGCAACTTGCAAAGGCTTCCTTGACAGCACCTTTTTGAGATTGACGGCAATGCAGAAACTGGCAGTAGGCAGCTAATGTGTGTGGGAAAGCAGAGGCAGTGGGCACCAACAAAGCTGGTGGTTTCCACTCATACAGTTGACAGCAGGGCTGCTTTTGCCTTTGAGGTGGGAGAAAGAGTCTTTGACTGAGGAACACCTCATGGTCATCTAAAATTCCTTCATCAGCCACTTTAGCAGAGTTTTTTAAACTTGTTTAAAACAAATTGACTAACTCCTTAGCTACAGATATGTAATGTCAAGGCCAAATATGATTTTTAAAGTTTACCCCAAGCAAAGGCACAACCTGTCTGGAACAACTATTTCCTTTTAAGTATCATAACTTCTCAAATGTTAGGAAACAGCTTTGTTGGGAAACAGCAGGGCCAGGATTCTCCAAAGTCCCGGCTAAGTGTTGACGCCAGGGTAAACACCGAAGTGTTTCATGCCGGCATCAACTTCAGTGGCCCACAGGGGGCCAGCACGGCGCCGGAGTCCTCCACGCAGCTCTAGCACACGGCCCTGCCGTGCCGGCGCGGGTTCGCGCATGCACATGGTGGGCGTTTCCGCGGCGGCGCATGCGCGTGATGGCCATCTCCATGCCTGCGCAGCGCAACATGGCGTAGCTACACAGCGGGCCCACGCGAAAGAAAGTAGGCCCCCCCAGATTGCGCGCAGTCGCTGATCGATCCTGGCCATCATGGAGGCCCTCCTCCCCACCCCCCCCCACCCACCGCACCAGGACGGCCACCGCGGCCACGGGTCCGAGCTGACGCCGGGTGGTACGATATGTGAACCACACCGGCAGAACTCGGCGGGAACTCTGCCGGTCAACCGCGGAGAATCGCTGCGGTGGTCTCTTTCAGGGGCCCCCGACCGGCGCCGCGGCGACCATGCACGCGCCTGGTGCCAATTCTCCAGTTGCCGGAGAATCGCGTCCCAGCTTTGGGATTTCGGTGGGTATTTTTGGCGTCACGCCGATTCTCCAACCCGGCACGGGCTCGGAGAATCCCGGCTCATGGCTGTGAGGTAGTGACACCATTTCACTTGCCATTCGAAGATAGTTCAGAGCAGTTCAGCTGTACATGTTAGTTGCAAAGGTGAATGGTGGGAGGAGGGGTTACTGACAGTGCAGCTACTTACAGAATTAATTTTTGAAGGAAAAGGTAAGAGAGTGTAACTTTTTTTTATTCGGGATATTGGTGTCACTGGCTGGGCCAGCGTTTATTGCCCACCCCTGAGGACATTGAAGTGTCAAGCACATTGCTGTCAATCTGGATCTGGGGTCACATGTAGGCCAGGCCAGGTAAGGATGACAGATTTCCTTCTCCAAAGGACGCAAGTGAACTAGATGGGTTTTTACATCAATAGTTTCATGATGATCATTAGACTTTTAATTCCAGATGTTTATTGAATTCAAATTTAACCATTCAAACCCAGGTCCCCAGAGTATTACCAGGGGCGCGTTCACTCCGGCGTCGGAGCCCGCTCCCAGCCCCCTATTCTCCCGCCCCCGGGGGGGCTAGGAGCGGGGTCGCGTATTTTATGCGCGCTGGGCCTTGACGCTGCGTACAAAGCGGCGCCGTGTAAATGACGCGGCCGGCGTCGCGTAAATGAAGTCACCAAATGCGCATGCGCAGTTGCCATCCTCCCTGAGGCCGCCCCACAAGAAGATGGCGGATGGATCTTGCAGGGCGGCGGAGGAAAGGAGGTCCTCCTTTAGAGAGGTCGGCCCGCTGATCGGTGGGCCCCGATCGCGGACCAGACCCCATCAGAGGCCCCCCCCGGTGAAGGAACCCCCCCTCCCCGCCCCCTCGACAGGCCCCCCCCCCCCAGCGTTCCTGCACAGTTCCCGCCGGCAGTGACCAGGTGTGGACGGCGCCGGCGGGAACCTGTCGTGTCGGAGAGGCCGCTCGGCCCATCCGGGTCGGAGAATAGCGGGGGTACCGGAGAATCGCCGTTGTGAATGTCTCGGGCGATTCTCCGGCTCGTGCGGCGCTGAACTCGACCGGAGAATGGCGGGACGGCGTCAGACCGGCGTTGCGCAATATAATGGCACGGCCGGCGATTCTCCCAACCGGCGCGGCCTCGGACAATCGCGCTCCCTGTGTCTGGAGTACTAGTCCAGCGAAAATACCACTACAGCATTGCCTCTCCTAGCAGAAACCAGCACAGATACGATAGACCAAATGCCATTTATGTAAGCAGAATATAAAGGGACGTTTCATCTCTGCACTTAGCTGATAATCAAGGCCTGCTTAAAGCATAATATTCTCTCAGTTCCTCAGCTTGTTTTATGGGTGTTGTTACTCCTTCCTGAAATCTTTGGAGCTCACATTGCCCCAATCTTACTGCCCAGCCACAGCCACAGCAATAGATTATGCTTATTCCCCCCACTTTTTTTTTAATACTTTTTCCTTTAGCTGTCTTCTCAGCAGATTCACTTGATGAATGTGACATGTTTTGTGTTTAGCCCTCCCTCATTGAATTTGAAAGTTTGGCTAATGCAAAACAAGGAGGGACTTAAGACAGTATTTCAATAGACGTTAAATCTTTCAAGGTTAGGACTTAACCTCCGTTCCTCTTAATTCATCTCCAAAACTTTAGTGCAAAGCCAATCAAGAATATCAGATGATACTTAACAATGAAGGATTTCTGATATTCAGGTACAGCTTTATTTCAATGGGATTGCAAATGCTTTGTGCAGTGAGAGTCGGTTTTACTCTAAAGTACTGTCACAAAAAAGTGAAATTACCATTTGCTTCGAATGATGCCATTCATCATTGTCAGAATACTAAGCATTGTAAGTAGCTAGGGCCTCTCCAAATTAATGCCTTGTTTTGCATCAGCTAAATTTCCCAAATCCAGGAGGATGGGTGATACGATAACACATCTCACTTGTCTCATTTCTCAATAGAATGTGAAATGCAAGGAAGATTTGCGGCCGAAGAAGCTTCGCTCAGTCTTGTGCGTTTTTTTTATTCTGATTTATTTTGAAAATAAGATAAATCTTTTGCTAAAAGAATTGAATGTATTTGTACCTACAATAGGTTTTGCACTTTATTATATGTTGGCTGAGGGAATTAAGCCAATGGAATTCGTAAATTTAATAAAGAAGTTGCTCAGCTGCAGAAAAAGAAACTGATACTGAATGAGACTGGCAACTAGATGACATTTCATTCAACTTGTACTGGTTTCTGTTTTCATTATAAAATTTGTTTTAAAAAAAGTCTACTTTATTATTTGTAGCACATAAAGATGCAGCCCAGTGGAAGCTGAACTTCTCCCAGCTCAGCACCAGTGTGCCTGATTGCACAGGCCAAACGCAATTTAACCACCTCCTTGGCAAATCTGCAATCATGTCAAAAAGGTTGCAACATGGAGATATGCTGATGTCATTTGGTACTTGGCTAAGCAATTGCAACCCCTAAATTAACTATGAAGCTGACGGGAATGTTATAAGTAAAATTTCAGCCACAATATATATTATATTTAAATAGACATTTGTGTTGTAGTGAGGTTAATGTTGTTTGCTACTGCATTGGACATTTAAAATATGTTATCAGTTGCCTTTTCTAAATTTCAAACACCGCAGGAGTTACAGGCTACAAAAATCCACGTGAGAAATGGTTCAGTTTATCAGAATTGATTTATATCGAAGATGCACACCGAGCTCATCTGTCAGGGTCTTTTCTTGCTCACAGGATGACATTTCCTGTCAGGTTTTTGTATCATCCTGCAGCCCGCTCTCTTCACTTGTCTACTCATTTTCATAACCTTGTGCATCTGTAAGATTGTGGAATCAAACAAGGCAACAGTCAGACTCCAGTAATGGAATTAAGTAAAAGTGGCACAGTTGTTACACTGGTTCAATTCTGGCCTTGGGTGACTTGTCTGTGTAGAGTGTGCACGTTCTTCCCATGTCTGCATGGGTTTCCTCCGGGTGCTCCGGTTTCCTCGCACGGTCCAAAGATGTGCAGGTTAGGTGGATTGACCATGTTAAATTGCCCCTTAGTGTCCAAAAGGTTAGGTGGGGTTACGGGGATAGAATGGGGGCGTGGCCCTAGGTAGGTTGCTCTTTTGGAGGGTTGGTACAGACTTGACGGACCGAATGGCCTCCTTCTGCACTGTACGAGTTCTATGAATGTCTGCCTCAGCTGTGGGAACACATGTAACAATATTTTCACTGAAGGACGTTGCACTTATTTTATTTAGTTAATTGGTTCAAGCAGAGTTATTTTTAAACAACAGTTCATTCCGACTGTGCATATTGGTGTACTAAGGTAGTACAATGACTGAAAACTTATTTCTGCCCAATGTCAGCCAAGGCCAATGATCGATGAGACATGATGGGGTACAAAGGAAGGTGAGCAGAGCAAGGCACGTTTCCCTAAGACAGAGCGGAATAGTAGGTGGCAAGGTATCAGAAACCAATCAGCTCTGCAGCCAGAGCCACTTTCACACAATGCTTAGGAGCCCATTCTAAAGCAACATTGACAGAGTCTGGGAACAACACCAACAATAATAATAGCACATCAATAACTTGTTCTTGTAGCGTACGTATAACATAGAAAAGCACATTGCATAGGGAGAAAAAGAAATGAAATAATTTCCAACCATCCTCACAGCTAACAAACAAGAAATCATGCTGAAGGAGGAGGGGGAGGGGTGGAGAATGTAAAGGTAGAAAACACAGGGTATTGAGAATGGGCCAAAACATTTAATTATTTCAAATTAAAAGGAAATAGAGGATTTCTCCAATGCTTTAACATTCACAAAGAAGCATTTCATCCTAAAGGGCTTTTCTTGTGGAGGCTTCTCTTTTTCAACTGAAATGCTGTAGGACTTAAACTCTGCCAGCTTTCTTTGACTAAGGGATCTGGGATATCATCTTTTTTGAGGCTGGTAGATGTTTAAGGGACTATAACATTTTAATGTGAGGATTGCGGTCTGATTTGCATTTAGTCATTGGCAACTGTTATTTTGAAAAATGCAGAATTTTCTCCAAGAATAACAAGGACTGGAGTTAGAAGTAAGACCACTCCTCCCAATCTTCATTGATGTATCACTTTTTATATGTTGTGTGGAAAATTTGGAATTGAGTCATTTTTCTTTAAGCTTGCATCTCCCAGAAAGACATGGGTCTCTCTGGGCTTAATGAGGTTGATGTTTCCAAACAGCATTTCACATGCGAAGATATAAGCTGTAGCTCCAACTTTCTTTGTGAGCCTGACGTTAAAAGAAGTCTACTACTTCTACAAGGCCTAGCATAACGCAATACCAGGAACAAGGCGTAACATGCTGAGAGGAGGCTGTGAGAGACAATTATCCGAGACATGTTGAAATAGTCACAGTGCAGTCTCCCTCTCCCACCAACAGTGCAGCCGACATATGTAAAAAGAGAGCTGCTGCTGTGTCATTGGTTACTGGATTAGTTGAGATTGTGCCAAGATCATTTTTCTTTTCATCCCCCTCTCATTAAGGCCCAGTTGGAGATATTTACGTTTGTACCTTACAGATTGTAAGATACCTGGTGAGCATGGCTTCCATTTGATCTCCCCCCTGGGGTATTCTTTCAAGAACTTCTGGGTGCAAAGGCAGTGAGCCAGGTATGGTCATTACTGAGTGTGCAGCCAACCCAAGCATGAGTGGTGACACCAGGTGACCTTTAAAAATGTTAATATGGCCACAATCATCCCTCTGTGGTTGGCGGGCCTACTGGAATGTTTGTGAGCTGGCAACTGATACTGAGCCGCAAGACCATTCCATCCCATGGACCATTAAACATTAATGAATTAAAACATCAGTAAAAGGGGAAAACGAGTGTTGGATTGACAACAAGACTTTCTTTTCATTCCAGGCGGCCTGAAGCAGGTGCGACCAAAACAAAATGGCCTCCGTGTTGGTCAAGGGGATTATTTCTACTCCTCTGCCTCTCGATGAGCCATATCTTAAAAAGAAGGGTGGTACAGTATTAAACACTGCCTCCTTCAGGAAGTGTACAATATTAAGGCATTTAGCAAAATGTCCAGCTGAAGCAAAATCACCTTTCATTTAAAACCAAAAATAGTTTTGTCATAACAATACCCGTTTGTCCTTTAGGAACCTCAGCTCTGGAATCAGTCGCACCCGGTTTCTCATGAAGTAATTTGGCCTTGAACTATCCCCAGTGATATTAGAGGAAATTTGAGTGCAGTGACCTTTATTGACCACAGAGGAGTCCAAGTGAGAGATGCAAAGAAAACTGCTTTATTACAAAGCGAACTATAGAATCCCTACAATACAGAAAAGGGCCATTTGTCCCATCGAGTCTGCACCAACTCTTCAAAAGACCACTTAGGCTCTATCCCTTGCCCTGCGACCTCATCGGAAGGGGCAATTTAGCATGTCCAATCCACCTAACTTTTGGACTGTGGGAGGAAACCAGAGCACCCGGAGGAAACCCATGCAGACACGGGGAGAACGTACAAACTCCCCACACACGGTCACCCAAGGTGGGAATCGAACCCAGGTCCCTGGTGTTGAGAGGCAGCAGTGCTAACCACTGCGCCACTGTTCACACAATACACCTCGGGTTCCAGCCAGGACTAGACATACCAGGCTTTCATCTGGACCGGCTTTTATGCTAGAGTCCATGGCCCCGCCACTCAGCGGGGAGGCTTGTATTCAATAAGGCTCACAGGGAGGATAATTGGTCCAACTCCACAGGTCTTGGGTAGGTTATAACTTCCCTTAACACCCCACCCCCCAAAGTCCGAAGACCCATCGCAGGGAAGTGGAGCAGGAGGGCACCTGCTCATTTCTTCCCGTGGTTGTGTCTCTTGCACCTGCAGAGTTGGGTCAGGAGGCTTATACCTGGATGGAGTTTCCTTGCAGAACACCACGGAGGGGGTTGCCACTGGGGGCTGTTCTCCGGCTGTTCACCATCAGAAACCGCCGATGCCTGGTCTCCATATCGGAGTCCGAGTCCTCAACCTCCTGCATCTCTGCATCAGGTCCCCCAGGGGGCAATGCCCTTGGATCCATTGGTGCCGTGGCTGTCAGACCTGAAAATGGAGGAGCTTCGCAGAAAGCTGGCCTCTTGCATCTGAGGTAATCTACGTGCTTCTTCATCACTTGGTCCTGAGCTTGAACCTGGTATGAAACTGGCCCTGTCTGTCGGACTACTGTTCCTGAGACCCACTTGGCGCCTTCCCCAAAGTTTTGAATGTAAACTGCGTCACCTGGCCCGAGCTGTCTGCTTCGCTTCTGCGTATCTGGGTAAAGGTCCTGCTGTTCCTGACTGCGGCGCACTTTCCCACCAATATTTGGGAACGTGAGGCTGAGACGGGTCCGAAGTCTTTGGCCTATCAGAAGCTCTGCCGGCGCTACGCCGGTCATGGCATGTGGGGTGATACGGTAACAAAATAAAAATCTGGTCAGTCTTGTGTTGAGACCCCGAGGTCTGCTTCTTCAAGCCTCTTTTGAATGATGCACCGCCCTTTCGGCCAGTCCATTCAAAGCCGGGTGTTGCGTAGCCGTGTGGATCTGCCACTCCCTTTTTGCCTTCATGAAACTCTCAACTCTTCGCTGGTAAATGGCGTGCCATTGTCGGTGACCAACACCTCCGGGATACCTTGTGTACTGAACGAGAGTCGCAGTTTGTCAATCGACATCTCTGAAGAAGTGTCGACATCCTGTGGACGTGGACCTCCAGCCACTTCAATCCACAACAACTGGAGCCCTGAAAGGACTGGCAAAGTCCGCATGGAGCCGCAGCCAGGGCAGCCCGGCTATTCCTACCGGTGAAGCGGCGGGTGGGAGCTTCTGCTGCTCCTGGCAAATGCCGCATTGCTGAGCCAGCCGCTCTATCTCCGCATCAAGGCCTGGCCGCCAGACATATCTTCGGCCGAGAATTTTCAGTTTGGATACCTATGTGGCTCCCATGTCCAGTTCCATTATGAGAGGATGACCACTTACTTGGGCGGTGATCCAAATGGGGGAAACCTTGGGTGTCGCAATGTAGTTCAGTTTCATGCATTCATCGTCAGACTGTGCCAAATGAGAAGTGTGGGCTCCAGGATGATGCCTACCCCGGGTGGGATGGCAGGTTTACTGGCCACCCTGTGGTTTTTGCTTCCTGCGATTTCTCAAGCAACATGTCCCACATGGTCCGGCGTCTCCCTCTACAGATTCAGGAAACATACCTGCATATCTGGCCTAGTCAGAGCGGTCCTAGATCCATGGCCCTGGCCACGGCAGTGTTCGCCCCAAGGTGGGGATCTAGGGGTTCCTACTCTAGGGGGCCCTGAGCTTGGCCGTTCAGATATAATGAAGAAACAATTCTTCACGCAAAAGGAAGTTTAACCTGAAACATTCTCCCTCGAAATGCTGTCGAGGCTAAGTTAATTGAAAACTTAAAAACTGCGATTAATACATTTTCAGATGAGGCAATTTAGGGGCTGGTTTAGCACAGTGGGCTAAACAGCAGGCTTGTAATGCAGAAAAATGCAAGCAGCGCAGGTTCAATTCCCGTACCGGCCACCCCGAACAGGCGCCGGAATGTGGCGACTAGGGGCTTTTCACAGTAACTTCATTGAAATGAAATGAAATTAAAAGAAAACCGCTTATTGTCACAAGTAGGCTTCAAATGAAGTTACTGTGAAAAGCCCCTAGTCGCCACATTCCGGCGCCTGTTCGGGGAGGCTTGTACGGGAATCCTACTTATGACAATAAGCGATTATTATCTTATTATATAAGGGGTATTGAACCTTATGTTGTTGAGCTGTGATCTAATTGACTGGTCGAACTGGTTCAAAGGGCTGAATGGCCAACTTCTCCTATTTTCCTAAGTGATTTTTAAAGTGTTATATCAGTTGAAGCTTCATACAGGGCGGGATTCTCTGATCCTGAGGCTAAGTGTTGAGGCCGTCGGAAATGGCGTCTTCCCGACGGCGTCAATACGGCTCCAGGATCAGCAATTCACGCCTCTCTAGCTGCTGATCCGGCCGTGGAATGGGCGCCGGGGGATGCGTGCATACGCAGTGGGTCTGGCGCGAATCCACACGTGCGCAGTCCCACCGCCGCGATTTCCGCGAATGCTTGTCCGCGCCGGCCCCGACCCAACATGGTGCAGGAGTACAGGGGCCGGCGCAGAATAGAGGAGGCCGGGAGACAGCGAGGCCGTCCCGCCGATCAGTGGGTCCCGATCGCGGGCCAGGCCACATCGGAGGCCCCCCGGGTTCGGACCCCCCCCCCCCCCACCCCCTCACAAGCCGCCACCCGACCATTCAACGCCGAGGTCCCGCTGGCTCAGAGTGGTGCGGTGGGACTCGTTTCTTATTTTATGGCCGCTCAGCCCATCCGGGCTGGAGAATCGTGGGGGGGGGGGGGCGCGTAAACCGGCCCCCAACCAGCATCGCGCCGACCATGCTGGCCCCAATGGCGAAGATCCCATTCACCTCCTCAGCCTTAACTGATGAAGTCTTAAAGCAGAAAACCAGTGTCCAACTGCTCTGTGAAATATCTAAAGAGTAGAGCAATTTTTCAGGATGATTTATTATAGAGGGAGGGGTTCTATTTTAATGTTTGTTTTCGGAAAGCATGTGGTTACACAATATTTAACTACTGCCCTGTTGAATAAACTGCATTCATTACACTTACACAACTGATCTTCAGTCCACGTTTTAATCTCTCAAATTTACGCGTCATGAATCAACCGCAAGTTCAAAAAGACAAATTAGACAATACCTTTTGGCTTCTTTCAAAACAAACCTTTGCCCACATGAACCTTCTGACCTCTGTGTGGAAAATATAGGGGACAATACACACGCACACACATGTATATGTTGGATTTCTCTCTGGCAATGATCTGAGAAGTAATGTCAACTAGTTGGCCTCGGTTTGTAATTGATTGCAGTATGAGGCTTGATCTGCTCCAAATGGAGAGAGACAAGTGTACGTGAAACAATGGATTGCATCCATTGTCCCAGAGCTTAGAACAGAGCAATTTGTGCAAGAACATGGTTAAAAATCAATTGTGTTTGCAGTACGTAGGTAACAGCATAGCTGGAATAATGACCCCTGATGATAATCATGGCCATAATTGCAACCGTGATTGGAACTGACCGGTTTTGGGAATGTGATACTTGCCAAATCACACTGGCTTCTGATGGAAGTGAAAGCCAGGACATATTCTGTGCCTTTCTCTGAAACTGGTATGAATGGAGAAAACACAAACACCATTGAAAACTGAAATGCAAAATCAGAATTACCATGTCCTCAGGATATCCCAAGCTGGTTTAGAATTAATGATTCTTTTTGGGAAGTGTAATCACTATCACTAGATAGATAAATGAATGAATGCTAATTAATGTGTTTTATGCTGGTATTAGTTAAGTGAAGAATGTCACCCAGGACACCGGGTTAATTGCCTGCTCTTGGGCGGGATTCTCTGCAAACGGCGCGATGTCCACTACCTGGCGCCAAAAACGGCGCGGATCAGTCCGGCGTCGGTCTGCCCCTAAAGGTGCGGAATTCTCCACACCTTTAGGGGCCAAGCCCTTACCTTGAGGGGTTAGGCCCGCGGCGGAGTGATTTCCGCCCCACCGGCTGGCAGGAAATGCCTTTGGCGCCATGCCAGCCGGCGCCAAAAGGACTTTGCCGGGCGACGCATGCGCGGGAGCATCAGCGGATGCTCACGGCATCCCCACTCATGCGCAGTGGAGGGGGTCTCTTCCGCCTCCGCCATAGTGGAGACCATGGCGAAGGCGGAAGAAAAAGAGTGCCCCCACGGCACAGGCCCGCCCGCGGATCGGTGGGCCCCGATCGCGGGCCAGGCCACCGTGGGGGCACCCCCCGGGGCCAGATCACCCCGCGCTCCCCCCAGGCCCGTGCCATCTGCTCCCGCCGGTACGGTAGGTGGTTCAATCTACACCGGCTGGCGAGGGTTGACAGTGGCGGGACTTCGTCCAATCGCGGGCCAGAGAATCGCCGGGGGGAGCCTGCCGACCGGCGCGGCGCGATTCCCGCCCCCGCCGATTCTCTGGTGGCAGAGAATTCGGGACACGGCGGGGGCGGGATTCACGGCAGCCCCCGCCGATTTTCTCCGACCCGGCGGGGGGTCGGAGAATCGCGCCCCCTGTCTTTTTAACCAGTGCCATGGGACCCCTGACATCGAGCTGAACAGGTAGTGCATCAGATTAAAAGTTTTGATATTAGGAGACCAATTCATCCAAGGATTTTTAGGACTTGAATCTTTTTACATAAAGCAGTAAGGAAACCCTGACATAAATGGAACAGCACACTACACTTCGGGCTGAGAGGCACAGGTTAGAGACCCATCCTCAGGAGGAATCCATGGTCCTGAATCCAGCTGAATTGCAAGTTACAAATCTCAAACATGGGCAGTCCAACGTAACAGCCTGCAGTCATAAATTGCACTGCCAACTGGAGTATAAGAAAAGATGTGCAGGTTAGGTGGGGTTACTGGGATAAAGTAGAGGCATGAGTTTAAGTAGGGTGCCCTTTCCAAGGGCTGGTGCAGACTCGATGGGTCGAAAGGCCTCCTACTGCACTGTAAATTCTATGATCTATAATTTCTCACTGCCTCTCCGTCTTCCCAACACCAGCACCCTCCTTGCTCTTGTTGATTAATTCCATAACAATGCTTTGGTGAATGGCATCAGTGTTAAAACATCTACCTCGATCTGTTGTTTAGTTTTATACCACATTTGTAGAGTACAACATGGGAGACGACTAGGGGGAGAAAATAAAGTAAATAAAATAAAAGGAGCCGATTTTCTACTCAGTCCTTACACCTCAAATATTGATATGGATGTTGTGCTCAATCATGAATTTTTATAGGTGTATAATGGATCTGCTTTTTGGGCTGCTCTTTTATTCCATGCACATCATATTGTTCCTATTTGCACCCCTTGATGGCTTTGAAGCAGACCAGAATAAATTGAGTCTATAATTAGAATAAGTTTATATTTTAGTCCATTCACATATAGCTTATTTCCTGTTGAAAAGTTTTACCTCAATAATAAATCTGTCAACTTTTATAATTCCAACAGCTATATTTGCATAATGCCTTCAATTTGAGTCTTAACTGATTTTAGTGAGTATCAATCCACCACTATATGTTTCAGGAGATTTTTTGTTATTTTCTCCCACTGACTTTAACCTCCTACTGTAGATACCATCGTAACATGTTAGTGCCATTACGATTACGTGAATGATGTCACTGTCTTCGCCAAAGCTTTACAAAAGGGTTGGTGTTTAAAATTTGGCTTCCAAACAGTATGTACCTTGTCTAACAACACAACTTCAGAATTGTGCTTATGGTAACATGGTTTCTGCACATTAAGGATCATCATGTCTCTCACTGGCAGACTGCTGTATCTTTGTGTTAAGCAAATGAAAGAATCCAAATTAATTGTTGAGCCTGATTACATTATTTTGCATCTCCTATGGAGTGAAAGGAAACTGTGTTTGCAAACCTGCTGCTTTTGATGACCAGAAATAACGGAAATTCAAGAAAATGGGTTGAGAAAAATACCGCCATTGTAAAGAAAAGTATTCTTAGAAAATATATATTTTTTAAACTGCAGAAATCCCTGTAGGGTAATATTGACCACTGAATCTGTAATATAAAGACTCTTGCGAACTAACCCTGCTGATTAGTTTTGATGGCTGGCCAATACAAAGTAAAATTGGCAGCTATTTGCTGTTGCCAAATCTAAATGAGGTAAATTCACAAACTGTTTAAAAAGAAATTTTGACCTGTGGTTGCGTATTCAACTTGTTCACACAATTTAATATTAAATAAGCTATTCTCTGTCACTGCTTAATAGAATCTCTTAAATAAGGGAATAAACTGGTCAGCAAAATAGTGGAACACCAAGAACTGACCCATGAGTGCCTTGAAACTGGTTGGCTTGATCTTTAATATTTTTCCATCTATGTGGGGAAATAAACCTGTGAGGTTGTTTTGGCGGTGAATGTGTGCAAACAATCCAGATTTACTGAATGCTGAATGATATTACTTGCTTGGATGGCCACTACAGCACTAAGGCAACTTAAAGCATCAAATGAGATGTTGGATGATGTTATACAATTTACTATAATAACAATAATTAAAGAACCACTTGATCTTTGTTAATGACTGTGGCTCATACCTAGCAGGTGGTAAAGCATGGCAAATAGCAGCCAAACCAAAAGTTACAAGAGTGAATGTCATGTTTCACAAATACAACAAATAAGAACATGTGCAGTTGGCCAATGAGTCATTAAAAGGAAAGAGAAGACTCTTACAGTCCTATCAAAATGTCAACGACTACTTTCTATGAGTAGTGTTAAGAGTTGAGAAATCAGCCAAATATCTTTAAAACACTGCACAATTGCAAGAATTTTTTAAAATATGAATGCCGGTAATTGAATGGCTGGACAATGGTGTATATAAAAGCTGAAAAAGAATCCAAGGCTCTTAATACTACTCACGATGAAGAGTGACCTGTTTAGTGGAGAGTGATCCTGAATTTTATTAATATTACGAAGGAGGTGCAGGTAACGTGCACTTACTCAGATTGTAATAAATTACTTTGCATTATGTCACTGGAGGTAGTTTAATGCCAAACAGATGTCAATATTGTATTATATGGTATATTATAACGTATAACAGCTTCATTGTTCTCTTGCATCTACATTTTTAAAGCAAATTGAATTCAAGGCATATTAAATCGTCTTTCTAAAAAGCTTCCTCAGCTGAGGTATCGTACAAAGTAATAATAAATAATTCCTATGCTGAGTTATTCGCAGCTGATGACTAAATCTTTCCAGAGCGAACCAATTCTCAAGGGAGGAACAGGAAGATAACTCAACTCAAGGTTTGGACGAAGGAGTAGAACTGGGATTGGCTAGTTCTGGAATCTGGGCCGGGATTCTCCGCTATCCGGTGGGGCAGGCCGTACCGGCGCCGAGGAGTGGTGTGAACCACTCCTCCGCACCTTCAGGGGCTAGGCCGGCGCCGGCGGGCTTGGCACCACGCCAACCGGTGCCGAAGGGTCTCTGCCGGCCGGGGCGAGTTGGCGCATGCGCGGGAGCGCCAGCATGTTCTGGCGTGATCCCAGCGCATGCGCAGGGTTTTTTTTTCTCTGCGCCGGCCATGGCAGACTGTTACAGCGGCCGACGCGGAGGGAAAGTGTGCCCCCATGGCACAGGCCCACCTGCAGATCAGTGGGCCACGATCGCGGGCCAGGCCACTGTGGGGCCCTCCCGCGGCCAGACCCCCCCCGCGGCCAGATCCCCCCGCAATCCAACGAGGACTCCGCAGGCCGCCCACAGAGCCAGGTCCCTCTGGTAAGGACCTTGTTTGACTTACACCGTGGGACTGGTCGAAAACAGGCGGCCACTCGGCCCATCGCGGAGCGGAGAATCACCGGGGGGGCCACTGCCAACGGCCCCCGACCGGCGCAACGAAATTCCCGCCCCTGCCGAAAAACCAACGCCGGAGAATCCGGCAGCCAACGTCAGGGCGGGATTCATGCCGCCCGCCGGTGATTCTCCAGCCCGGCGGGGCATCGGAGAATCCTGCCCCTGATTGGGAAAACACACTTGGACAAAGTACAAAGAGGACACTGATAACATTCCAATGTAAGTCAAAAGTTGCTAAGGCTCAAATGAGAAGATATCCAAAAATAATTCACCCCACGCACACTGGAGATAACACACGATAGCAAAAACATTGTCAGTGTGCAGTCTTGTTACAAGACCTGTGCATTGACATTATCTGATTGCACCACTGTGCGTAGTTAGCCAAGCAGGTTGTCTTGATGAAGATGACTGCCAGTGATAACTAAAGGTTGCCCTAAAGGTAAATATGCAATATAATATCTTACACATAGTGCTGGACCCAGCATGCGTAAGAAACCATTTTGGAACTATTTGTGTGTTGTGGGTACGAATGATAATAACAAATATTACATGGGGTGTCATTTGGCAATGATATGACATCACTATGACTTCAAAGGACTTGTTACTGTTTCTGTGCGTACATTTCCAGCTGCAATCTCAACTGACATAGAATTGTAAATGATTCCATTATCGTCTCCTAATGTATTTATATAAAACAGTGAAAACAGTCTCATTTTCCACTTCTGTCGAAAAGAAACTCTAGCTGGCCAACATTTTGCAGCACCATTTTTTTTTTTCACCTCTGTTTCATTGGTTGAAGTGAAAAAGTGTCAACTCGTCTCGGTTGGCGTGTGCCCATGAGGCCGAATGTTGTGAATTTAAGCCTCAGTTCAGGGTTCAAGTGAGTGTAGCGTTGTCAAAGGTGCTGCCCTTTGGATGAGATATCAAATCAAGGCCTTGCGTGCCTTTACTGGTGGACGTTATGTCAGGTACGTGGGGCGGGATTCTCCCATCCCGAGGCAGAGTGCCCACGCCATCGTAAACGCAGTCGCGTTTTACGACGGCGTGAATGGGCTGCTGCCAGGAGTCATTTTGGCCCCAATAAGGGGCCAGCACGGTGCTGGAGCAGTTCACGCCGCTCCAGCTGCCGATCCCGGCATGAACTGTGCGCCGCGGGATCCACGCATGCGCAGTGCCGCCGGCGCCAACACGCGCATGCGCAGTGGCCTCTTTAAACGCGCTGGCTCCGCGCAACATGGCGCAGGGCTACAGGGATCGGCGAATAGGAAAGGAGGACCCCAGCCAGAGAGGCCGGGCCGCCGATCGTTGGGCCCCAATCGCAGGCCAGGCCAGGCCATATCGGAGCCCCCCCCCCCCCCGGGTCGGACCACCCCACTTTCCCCTTCCACAGGCCGCCACCTGACCCTTCAACGCCGAGATCCTGCCGGCTCAGAGCAGGTTAGAACGTCGCCGGCGGGACTCTTTTTTTTTTCTTACGGCCGCTCGGCCCATTCGGGCCGGAGAATCGGCGGGTCGGCTGCATAGAGCGGCCCGCGACTGGCACCGCGTCAACCACGCCGGCAGCGGAGAATCGTGTGTCCGTGGCCTGGTCACATGGATTCTCTGGCCCAACCCAGGGCTGGGAGAATCCCGCCCAAAATGCCTTATTCATAGGAGAGTGGGGAGTTCAGATGTTGAGATGGAGAAGTCCCTTCATCAACAGCACCAAAACCAAACAAACAGGTTGTTCATTTCACTGCAAACAGATGATTTGTGATGTTCAGCAAGGGTCAGAGGGGTACAATTAATGGATGTATCTGTAGTGGTCACAGAATTCTCACGTAATATAAAAATGCTACAGATAGGTTTTAACTTGTGCGTCAACTTGCATTTAACCAACATATGCACCTTTTAAGGTTATACTCCACCAGGGGGCTACAGAGCTTTCTAAAGGTGAGGTATGCACTCAAAATGATTTCTTCTAACACTGTCACACTCATTGTGTGCATCAGATTGGAAATGCTTTGTTTCCTCCACCCCCAATCCTGGAAAAGATCACTTAGTTATGTCGAAAAAGGACATGAGAGGAATTTCATTAAAACACCTCCATGGGGGGGGGTCAGGTGATGTGAACACTGGAGTGGCTGTGTTTTTGCGAGCACTGGTACCGCTCATCTTTTAATCCTTTTTTTATCCGAATGCACAACCCATAATTTTTTGTTCCTGGTGTATATGTCCTGGGCAATGTTCCTGGAAGACCCTGACTAAATTTTGACAATGAGGAGTTGAGTTAAGTCCCAAAATCCTTGTTCGATTGGGGAGGTCGGATGTGGCCGGGGTGGGGCCTAGCTTACAGTGACAGTTTTGCTGGTGAGCTGATGACGCTGAGATGGTAGCTGCCATTGGGAATGAAGTTCTGGACGACGATGTCGGCTCATTGGTACATGTTGTTGGTGCTCATTTTGATGAACTGCGAGATATCCTTAAGAGAATGGGTGAAACGTAGAAGAAAACTCTCAGTCGATATGGTAGTCTCCATGGTGGGGGTCCACCTTCAATCTTTGGAAATCCTGTTGCATGGTATATTGGGTACCTTGATTGATTTGGGAAGATGGACCTGGACAGACAGTGTTCGTACCCTCAGTCTTCTGAGGTGAGCTGGGGGCAAATTCCTGGTTGAATTTGAGGACTGGCTGCCATGTCCTTGACTTGAAAAGTGGGTGTTTAGAGTTTGACACAGCACATTGTGGCCTTGGGTCAGTTGGAGACCCTGACCAATGGTCTTGTCCCTGAGGTTCATTGGAGAGAGGTGGAGGTGGCCGGAAGCGATGGGTCCTCGTCGCCTCCCAAGGCGTGAGCTTCAGGATGTCGATGTGGCAGAGGTGTGTGTACTTAGATAGAACTCCAGAGGGATCCTGAATGTGGTTCGACAACGACGATCCTGTCACAGTGATATTATCACCAATAATCCTGAACTTTATTCCCTTGTGATTATGTTGCTGATTTTATGTTATTGCCTGTTAGCCTGACAAGGGTGGACGATATACTGCCTGTTAGCCTGACAAGGGATATATTAACTCCGAGGCGATTGTTGCCTCTTATCCTGCTATCCGGCGAAAGTCATAATGAGTTGGTAGTGTGACATGAGAGTTGTGTAATCGTTTGCCCAGTGTGGTTTCTCCTTATGTGCTTTAATCCTTGCTTTTACGAGGAGGGAGTACATTTTAGGTACCCTTCATTGTGTTTATAGAGAAGATGAGCAGCCATAGTAGATTGCGGGCGGGGGGGGGGGGGGGGGGGGGGGGGGGGGGTGATGGATGGGGGGGGGGGGTGCTTAGTCTGGTCTTGTAAGTGGATGAGGAAAGCTACTTTAGAACTTTTAGTCTTGTGTTTTTCTTCTGTATTTTTGTTACTTTGGGATGATGGAATCTTTGCTTGCCGCCTATGAAGTGGTAGACAGATCATGTAACCTAGGGCGGGCTGGGTTCCTTTTGATTCTCCTTTGTTGTTGGTGTTTCCAGAGTGGTTGGATCAGGGGTAAATATGTAATGGCGCACAGCCAGGTGTGGATGGTTGCTTGTTAATCCTTGATTGGCTAAACTTTCTTGGGTCTTCCTCATCTTACTTGGGTTGAAGCGGCACTGATGTGCTTCGTTTTGGGTTTTTTTTTGTCTCGGGGGTTTCCCTTGTCGGGGGAGGGGGGGGTTGTACCGCTCCCAAGATGCCCAGTTGGGTGTCTTGACAATTCTTCTTCTCCTCATTTGTAGGGTTTCCTCTTTGGAGGATATTCTAGTGTTGACCAGGCCAGATTATTTGGCTGGAGAGGAGTGAGGTCTGTCATGTAGTGAGTCTTGGCATGGTGTGGGTATCCTTGGATTGCTGGCCATGTATACGAGAGTGTACAGTGCTGCGCCATGTCTTGTAGTGTGGGGGGTATCCTGTCATTCCCCTTTGTTTTCCTTTGATTAGGATGTAACATGAATGAAATGAAAATGAAATGAAAATCGCTTATTGTCACAAGTAGGCTTCAATGAAGTTACTGGGAAAAGCCCCTAGTCGCCACATTCCGGCGCCTGTTCGGGGAGGCTGGTACACAAATTGCTGCTGGCCTGCCTTGGTCTGCCTTCAAAGCCAGTGATTTAGCCCTGTGCTAAACAGCCCCTGAACATGCAGCTTTTTCCTTTTTTTGTCTTATGGAGGGAGGCATGCACGACAGGGCCAAGTGCCCGTGTCGATACCCTGGTATCCTGTTATCCCGAGATCCCATTCTCTTGGTTGTATCTTTTGAACCTGTCATTTTTGGTGAGAGAGAAAAATTGCCTGCAATGATTTCAACCTGAACCAAACGTATGAATATTTATTGGTCTTCTCTGTATGAATATGTGAATTACTGATCGCTCTGTACTGCGTTGATTTTTGGGGATTTGTTGCGTCTATATGTAAAATATCCTCTTAGAACTGGTGTCTTTATAATTTTATGGGTTTAATGACTGGGCAGAACCAACTGTATTGCTGTTCTCCTGTCGTTTTCTATATTCTTGTATTCCTGCAATGTAATGTAGCATTAATATGGTACCAATCCTGAGGATTAGTTGCGTTATTTGTAAAAATAGAAAAACCCGAATAAAAATATATTTAAAAAAAACACTTTTATCTAAAATCACTTTGAATGTCAGTTAAAAGCTATGATGAAGACACAGTTTTAGTTGATTAGTGATTATTAGTGTATAGGTGCTTTGAGTTGCAAATTTATAAACCAAAGCTCCAGGGGATCTAATCAAGTGGAGGATGGTGTGAATCCTCTCATGTTGGCAGGGCTACCGTTCAACAGAATTTCTGCCCCTTACAATTAGTCAGGAGTCTCTCAGAATTGATTTGCGCTGGCCTGATGGAACTTCCTGGATGTAGGTAACAATTGTGGCAGTGGAATGGATAGGTCAAGGTACACCTGATATGGAGCCTCGCTGGCAAGAGACTGGCTGCTGTCCATACCCGAGCAGCTCCCTGATGAAGGTTAATTTGATTTAAAGCAGCAGCTCTTCGGTGGCTCCTGGATGAGAGATTGAAATGATGAGGGAAGAAGGATGATCAGAGGTCTGGGGAGGCAGTAGGAAGGAACCAAGTGATGGTCAGAAACTGGTCTTCAGCAGCACAGTGGACCCAGGAGGAGCACCATTGAATCGTCTTGCTCCACATTCAGTCATTTTTTTAAAACACACTTATTTGGTGGGTGGCCTTCAGCATTCCTTTAAGTGCACTTGGCTAGGCTCCGTGTAGACTATATTTCCCTGAATGCAGCCAGCCCATGTTCAGAAGACATGTACACGACGGAGCCTCTGAAACGTCACGCAGCAAACTCCGTGTAATTCCCTTCAAGCTTCTTTCTGATGGAGACAGAATTCCTGTCTGGCACGAGTCAAAAGACAGGAACTTGTCATTCCACATCATCAGATCAATTTCTGAGACCACAAAGATTAGTTTTGCAAAATACTAATGTAATTTGCAAAGACAAAAATCCAGGGAGTCATGGGTATGCAATTGAGCCTACAACTTCTGGGAAAATGGGATTCAAAGTGGGCTGTTTGTTTAAAAAATTGCCAATTTATATTCACTGCTCTGAAGGGCCAATAACTCTTCAAAAACAAACTCCAGCAACTTTCTGAGGTCATCTTTATCTTAAGCCATGAATCATCGAGTCCCATCCTGTTCTCCCACTGCTATATTTGGTTCACATCACATTTTTATTCTAAAATATTATTACGGTGTTTAAAAAGTATTTCATCTGTCATAATTGGGCACACTATTGACTGTCAAAAACAGGTGGTTTTAGTTTGGTACATGTCCTTTTTCCAAACTATTATTCAATCTGTATAACTGATACTCCATTGGCTGCAATTCAAAAACAGCCATTGCTTGAAAACAGCAGCACTATTTGAAAGTTGTCCTATGCAAAATATCCTTTGCCTTCACTGCTGTCATGCCACTGCTTGTGGTACAAGAATAAATGGTGTGAGCAGATTATGCTTCCGGTTCTTTCCACGGCCCCAGCTTTGTAATAGGAGCCAGCTGTTGTGACTTCTAGTCACGTTTTTTGGGTTTTAGCAATTTCACTGCCGACTGCCCAACTCCCCTCAATTCAGGTGACCTTATCACCCTCTTTTTCTATATCCTGCCCCATTACTCACTATTAATGAGCAGCAGTTGCAAGTTAGCAGCCTCTGAATGTCATAACAACCTGTTTTGCAAAGGTGTCAAATGAAATCAGCTGTTATATTATCTGAGTCCACTCACGGGAATTTAATATTTTAATGGAGCCCCGGTTCTTTATGAATATTTAGGAGAAAAACTAACTAAGCCAGCAGCTGGAAGGTCGTTAATGAGTATAACTATTACGTAGGAAGACAGTGATTATCCGATTCATGAACTTGCAGCCTCCTGTACAGAGAAATTATTTAAAGACTTTTCATGTTTTATAAGAATATTTTAGATACGAGTGCCTGACCCATAGCAATGCTCACCGCTAGTCTGTGGTTCACCTGGTTAGGGAGACACTAATACTATACAATATAAAATACTATTGAGGAGAGTTGCATTTTTGTTGCCTGGGTGGAGTTCAGAGAGGTAAACCTGGCAGGATGATTGTGTGTGGGGTTACTAACCAGCCTGTTTAATCTTCATTGAACATAATTGTAGAAATCTCCAACGTGTAATGGGCCTGCATTACGTTACCGGTTTTTACATTCTGCAGTCTGCACGGACAATTCTTTGTGCCTGGACAATCAAGTCACAAATCTATTCCAGTGGGTTATTCTGCTGTTAAAGTATAAGGGGCTGTATTCTCTGTTTTTGGGACTTTGTCCCCGCGCCGTCGTAAAAACTGTGGACTTTCACGCCAGAAAAACTGACGTGAAAGGGCCACATATTCCTAGCCCTGCAGGGGGCTCGCAGTGAACAAACGTAAAACTAGCAGCTTTTGCGGCATGTTCCGGGCCCCCGCACTTCCTGGGTCCGCAGCCACCACACGAGTATCCCGACCAGCAGGTCCGTGTTAGATCCACGCCGCCGGGACTTTGGACGATCGGGGGCGGAGAATGGCAGGGCGGGCCTCCAGCAATGGCCCCAGGTAGGGATTATGCGGTGCGGCGTACTTCCCGGGTACACCGCTTTTCAGGGCCAGGAGAAACGGGGAACTGGCACTGGTCCCGATTCCATGCGGGGAAATGGATTCTCCGCCCTGGCACTGGCCGCAATTTTGGCGTCGAGGTGCAGAGAATCCAGCCCAGTGTGTGTTCTTTTAAGGAAATAAGATCGAATTGCCCTGCATCTAGATCAGGCGGCAGTTCCGAACAATGGTTTTTATTTGTGGCAAAGTCAATTAATATAATGCGTGACATAAAAGTCTGATTTGTCTGCAGTATGGAGTTGCTGGCTGGGACTTTCTTTTTTTAATAAACATTTTATTGGGGTATTTTTTGGTATTATAACAACACAATAAAAAATGTACATGAAACTATAAACATAGTGCAAAAGCCGTCTCCCTCTTTTACAGGTCCCACCTTTATTAACCCCTTACTCTCAGCTAAACTAATCCTACCCTCCCCCTTCTGCTGACGATTAATTTTCCACGAAGAAGTCGACGAACGGTTGCCACCTCCGGGCGAACCCTAACAGTGACCCTCTCAAGGCGAACTTGATTTTCTCCAAACAGAGAAAGCTAGCCATGTCAGTAAGCCAGGTCTCCGACTTCGGGGGCTTTGAGTCCCTCCAAGCTAATAGTATCCGTCTCCGGGCTACCATGGAAGCAAAGGCTAGAACGTCTGCCTCTTTCTCCTCCTGGATTCCCGGGTCTTCCGACACCCCGAAAATCGCCACCTCTGGACTCAGCGCCACCCTTGTTTTTAACACCGTGGACATGACATCTGCAAATCCCTGCCAAAATCTCCTAAGCTTCGGACATGCCCAGAACATGTGGACATGGTTTGCTGGTCCTCCCGCACATTTTGCACACCTGTCCTCCACCCCAAAGAATCTGCTCATCCGGCCACTATCAAGTGAGCCCAGTGAACGACCTTAAATTGTATCAGGCTGAGCCTGGCACATGTTGCGGACGCGTTGACTCGACTCAACGCGTCCGCCCATAGACCATCCTCTATCTCTCCTCCCAGGTCCTTCTCCCACTTGCGCTTCAGCTCTGCGGTCTGCATCTCCTCTGACCCCATAAGTTCCTTGCAAATGTCCGAGACGCTCCCTTCTCCTACCCACCCTCCGGAAACTACCCTGTCCTGAATCCCCCTTAGTGGTAGGAGCGGGAAGGTTGACACCTGTTTATGTAGGAAGTCCCGACCTGCAGATACCTGTATTTGTTTCCCCTCGCCAACCCAAACTTCTCCTCCAGCGCCCTCATACTCAGAAAGCTCCCCTCTATAAACATATCCCCAATCCTCTCAATCCCTGCTCTCTGCCATATCCGGAACCCCCCATCCATATTTCCCGGGGCAAACCGGTGATTATTACAGATTGGGGACTAGCCCTCTGCTCCCTCTGCTCCCACATGTCTCCTCCATTGCTCCCAGACTCTCAGGGCCGCCACCACCACGGGCTGGTGGAGTACTGTGCCAATGGGAACGGCAGAGGCGCAGTTACCAACGCCCCCAAACTGGTGCCCTTGCATGAAGCCGCCTCCATACGCTCCCATGCCGAACCCTCCCCCACCACCCACTTCCTGATCATGGCTATATTCGCCACCCAGTAATAGTTACTAAAATTAGGCAGCGCCAGCCCGCCCTCTCCCCGACTCTACTCAAGCATTACCTTCCTTACCCACAGAATCTTGCCCGCCCAAACAAAGCCAGAGATCACTTTGTTGGCCCGTTTAAAAAAGGACCGCGCAATAAAGATGGGGAGACACTGAAACACAAACAGGAATCTCGGGAGGACCGTCATCTCCACCGTCTGGACCCTCACAGCTAATGACAACGGGAGTGCGTCCCATCTCTGAAAATCGTCCTTCATTTGGTTTACTAAACGGGCCAGATTTAATTTATGCAGCCGGTCCCATTCCTGCTCCACTTGAATGGCCTAGGTACCTAAAGCTTCCCCTTACTAATCTAAACGGTAGCTCCCCCAACCGCCTCTCCTGCCCCCTCACCTGGACCGCAAACATCTCACTTTTCCCCATATTTAGCTTATACTCCGAAAACCGGCCAAATTCCCCTAGAATCCTCATGATTTCTTCCATCCCCTCTAATGGGCACCACGGTAGCATAGTGGTTAACGCAATTGCTTCACAGCTCCAGGGTCCCAGGTTCGATTCCCGGCTGGGTCACTGTCTGTGCGGAATCTGCACGTTCTCCCCGTGTGTACGTGGGTTCCCTCCGGGTGCTCTGGTTTCCTCCCACAGTCCAAAGATGTGCAGGTTAGGTGGATTGGCCGTGATAAATTGCCCTTAGTGTTGGTTGAGTGGGGTTACTGGGTTATGGGGATAGGGTGGTGTGGGCTTGGGTGGGGTGCTCTGTCCAAGAGCTGGTGCAGACTTGATGGGCCGAATGGCCTCCTTCTGTACTGTAAATTCTATAATGGGTCCGATACATACAGAAGCAGATCATCTGCATAGAGAGAGACTCAGTGCTCCACTCGCCCCACCCCCCCGTTCCAGCTCCTTGAGGCTCTCAGAGCAATTGCCAACGGCTCCAAAGCCAGTGCGAACAACAGTGGGGAGAGGGGGCATCCCTGTCTTGTTCCCCGATGCAGTCTAACATAGTCCGATGTTGTCCTATTCGTCCGTACATTTACCATAGGAGCCTGATATAGTAACCTGACCCAGTCAATAAAGCCCCGCCCAAATCCGAACCATCTCAGCACCTCCCACAGATAATCACATTCTACCCGATCAAAAACCTTTTCTGCATCCATTGCGATCACAACCTCCACCTCCCTACCTTCCGGGGCATCATGATCACATTTAACAGCCTTCTTACATTGGCCACCAACTGCCTACCCTTAACAAAACCCGTCTGGTCCTCCCAAATAACGTCCGGAACACAATCCTCAATCCTGGAGGACAAAATTGGGCCAGCAATTTGGCATCCACATTTAACATTTAACAGGGAGATCGGCCTGTAGGACCCACACAGCTCTTGTCCCGCTTCAGAATCAGCAAAATCGTTGCCTGTGACATTGTTGGGGGCAGCACCCCTCTTTCCCTTGCCTCATTGAACATCCTCATCAACACCAGCCCCAATATCCCAGAGAACCTTTTATAAAACTTCACTGGGTCCGGCCCCGGGGCTTTACCCGACTGCATGGCCTTCAGACCCTCCACTATCTCTGCCAACCCGATCGGGGTCCCCAGCCCTTCTACTAGCTCCCCGTCCACCTTTGGGAAATTCAGCCCCCCCAAGAAGTGCCTCATCCCCTCTGGCCACATAGGGGGTTCCAACCTTTACAGCCTACTGTAGAAATCCCTAAACGCCTTATTCACTCCTACTGAATCTCCAAACAGGTTCCCATCTCCGTCATTTACTTTCCCTAACTCCCTGGCTGCCTCCCTCTTTCTAAGCTGCTGTGCAAGCATTCTGCTGGCCTTCTCTCCATGCTCATAGATCACCCCCCTCGCCTTTCTCAGCTGCTCCACCGCCCTCCCTGTGGTTAACAAGCTGAACTCCGCCTTAGCCTCCACCGTTCCCTTAAAAACCCTGCCTCTGGGGTCTCCGCATACCTCCGATCGATCTGTAGTATCTCCTTTACCAGTCGGTCCATCTCTGCCCTGTCCACCTTCTCCCTATGGGCCCGTATCGAGATCCCCTCTGACCATCGCCTTCAGTGCTTCCCAGACCTTCGCTGCTGAAATTTCCCCCATGTCGTTGACCTGCAGGTAGTTCTGAATACATTTCCTCAGTCGCTTGCACACCCCCTCGTCAGCTAAAACTCCCACATCTAACCTCCAGTGCGGGCGCTGGTTACTGTCTTTACTAACCTGCAGGTCACTCCAGCGCGGAGCAGGTCTGAGATTGTGATCTGGCTGGGACTTTCAATGATGAACTTGCCCTCCTCTGTTTTTGTTCCTCCTAATTAACATGAAGGACAGTGAAGTCATGGGACCGCATAGAAAAGGACAATTCAGGTGACCATTTTTATTATGAAGGCAGGAATTCTGTAAGGATCCCCACTGCATCTCCAGTGAAAGGTTGGCAGTGGTGCTGGATAAACTGGGTTAAAGGTGATGATAGCAGGAAATCGTAAGGAACCCCCATAGAAATTCTAGCTCAAACTGCCATTCAGTTCTGTTACTGAACTTCACTGTTGGTAACATCCTTCACTTTTGAGTCAAAAGGTTGCGAGTTGAATCTCTGCTACGTGTTCTTGTGTTTCAGGCATGCATTAAATATCCCGTGGCACTTTTTAAAGAAGTTTCGGAAATTCTCCCTGGCCAGGGTGCCCCCTCTCAACAAATATTACCCAAAACAGATTAATTTAGCGGCGATATCTGAGATTTTGGTTTGTGCAAGTTTGCTGCCGTTTTTGCTTATAAAGCAGCAACAACGCTTCATAACTAATCCATTTACATGAAGCAGTTTGGGATGTTTCTGAGAGACATGAATGGATGCTATATAAATGCTTTTACGTTTTTATTGCAAATTCTACAGGACATGAATATAATTTTTATTTCTATGGTTTAGTCTGCATGTGAATATTGGATTGGATTGGATTGGATTTGTTTATTGTCACGTGTACCGAGGTACAGTGAAAAGTATTTTTCTGCGAGCAGCTCAACAGATCATTAAGTACATGAGAAGAAAAGGGAATAAAAGAAAATACATAATAGGGCAACACAACATATACAATGTAACTACATAAGCACTGGCATCGGATGAAGCATACAGGGTGTAGTGTTAATGAAATCAGTCCATAAGAGAGTCATTTAGGAGTCTGGTGACAGTGGGGAAGAAGCTGTTTTTGAGTCTGTTCGTTTGTATTCTCAGACATCTGTATCTCCTGCCCGATGGAAGAAGTTGTAAGAGTGAGTCAGCCGGGTGGGAGGGATCTTTGATTATGCTGCCCGCTTTCCCCAGGCAGCGGGAGGTGTAGATGGAGTCAATGGATGGGAGGCAGGTTCGTGTGATGGACTGGGCGGTGTTCACGACTCTCTGAAGTTTCTTACGGTCCTGGGCCGAGCAGTTGCCATACCAGGCTGTGATGCAGCCCGGTAGGATACTTTCTATGGTGCATCTGTAAAAGTTGGTAAGGGTTAATGTGGACATGCCGAATTTCCTTAGTTTCCTGAGGAAGTATAGGCGCTGTTGTGCTTTCTTGGTGGTAGCGTCGACGTGGGTGGACCAGGACAGATTTTTGGAGACGTGCACCCCTAGGAATTTGAAACTGCTAACCATCTCCACCTCGGCCCCGTTGATGCTGACAGGGGTATGTACAGTACTTTGCTTCCTGAAGTCAATTACCAGCTCTTTAGTTTTGCTGGCATTGAGGGAGAGATTGTTGTCGCTACACCACTCCACTAGGTTCTCTATCTCACTCCTGTATTCGGACTCATCGTTATTCGAGATCCGGCCCACTATGGTCGTATCGTCAGCAAACTTGTAGATGGAGTTGGAACCAAGTTTTGCCACGCAGTCGTGTGTGTACAGGGAGTAGAGTAGGGGGCTAAGTACGCAGCCTTGCGGGGCGCCGCTGTTGAGGACTATTGTGGAGGAGGTGTTGTTGTTCATTCGTACTGATTGTGGTCTGTTGGTCAGAAAATCGAGGATCCAGTTGCAGAGTGGGGAGTCAAGTCCTAGGTTTTGGAGCTTTGATATGAGCTTGGCTGGGATTATGGTGTTGAAGGCGGAGCTGTAGTCAATAAATAGGAGTCTAATGTAGGAGTCCTTGTTTTCGAGATGCTCTAGGGATGAGTGTAGGGCCAGGGAAATGGTGTCTGATGTGGACCGGTTGCAGCGGTATGCGAATTGCAGTGGATCAAGGCGTTCTGGGAGTATGGAGGTGATGCGCTTCATGATCAGCCTCTCAAAGCACTTTATTACGACTGAAGTCAGGGCCACTGGTCGGTAGTCATTGAGGCACGTTGCCTGGTTCTTCTTTGGTACCGGTATGATGGTGGTCTTCTTGAAGCAGGTGGGGACCACAGAGTGGAGTAGGGACAGGTTAAAGATGTCCGTGAATACCTCTGCCAGCTGGTCCGCGCAGGCTCTGAGTGCACGACCAGGGCTCCCGTCCGGGCCCGTCACTTTCCAAGGGTTTACTTTCAGGAAGGCCAATCTGACTTTGGAAGCTGTGATGGTCGGTATGGGTGAATTATGGGCTGCTGGGGCACTCGCCAGCGGATTGTTGGTTACCTGCTCGAACCGTGCATAGAATGCATTGAGTTCATCGGGGAGGGGTGCGCTGCTGCCAGAGATACCGTTCGACTTCGCTTTGTAGCCCGTTATGTTGTTTAGTCTTTGCCACAACCGCCGAGAGTCTGTCTGTGACTCTAGCTTGGTTTGATATTCTCTCTTGGCATTCCGGATGGCTTTGCGGAGGTCGTACCTGGATTTCTTGTATAGGTCAGGGTCGTCTGCCTTGAACGCCTCAGATCTGTCCTTCAGTAGGGAGTCAATCTCGTGATTGAGCCATGGTTTCCGGTTGGGGAACGCACGTACTGCTTTCTTTGGCACGCAGTCGTCCACACATTTGCTGATGAAGTCTGTGACGGTGGTGGCACTCATTTAAGTTGGTCGCTGAGTTCTTAAATATGGACCAGTCCACTGTCTCTAAGCAGTCACGTAAGAGCTCTTCTGTCTCCTCGGACCAGCACTGCACAAACCTCTTTGCTGGATTCTCCCGCTTGAGTTTCTGCTTGTATGCCGGGAGAAGGAGCACCGTCTTATGGTCTGATATATTCTGTACAAGGTAGCCCACAGGTAATAACCAAGTAAAACATTATGTTCAGGTGACATTATAAACTGCAAAAACGAATTCTCTAGTGAAGGTTTAATGGATGTTGATTCCTTTGATTGTATCAATGTGCTGCAATGATTTGCTCTGGGAGGGAGGTGAGGACTGTACACCTGCAGAAATGATGGTTGCATCTCTGGTTATTATTTTATCATGCAGGTTCAGTTCTTTATTCTAATGCTTCTTAGAGAGTGGTATTCAAATACCATAATGGCTAAAATGCTGATAACTCTGGTCTAGTGACTGACTGGGTTTAGCCTCAATGGACGCACAGATGTTTTAAAGAGATGGAACCAAATTGGTGCAGGGGAGAACCCGCAGAATGGTTATTATAGTGTAATTTTGTCTTGTATGCAATTTCAACTGAGCATTTAGTAGATGGACAGCACAGCAACAGCTGGGAATGGAAGTCAATGGAGAGTTAACATGATGTTGTCCAGGGGAGAGATGATGTTGTGGTGGTATTGTCGCTGGACTAGTCATCCAGAGACCCAGGGTAATGCTCTGGGTATCTGGGTTCCAATCCCACCGTGGCAGATGGTGAAATCGGAATTCAATAAAAATCTGGAATCAAAAGTCTGGAATCAAAAGTCCAGTGTGACCATGAAACCAATGTCTGTTGCTGTAAAAAATCACCTGGTTCACTAATATCGTTTTGGGGAAGTAAATCTGTCATAATTGGCCTGACCTACATGGGATTGCAGATCCACAGCAATGTGGTCGACTCTGAAATGCCTAGCAAGCCACTCAGTTCAAGGGCAATTAGGGATGGGCAATAGATGCTGGTTCAGCCACTGAAGCCCACGTCCCATGAATGAATATAAAAAAGTTTGAAAGTTGCCTTTGTGTTTGTGTGGATTTCTCAGGTCTGTTACCAGTTCTGATGAAAGGTCATCAACTCAAACTCTGTTTCTCTCTCCCCAGATGTTTTTTTCTTATTAAAGGAGATTCCTACTTTTGTCTGACTATGCTGCCCCCACAGACAACCAATACCTGGTTAGTCCTCACCTAGTTATTTTTCTAACAGGTAGTCTGTAGGGATTCTGATTATTCATTGGCTTAGGCGTATAGACAATCTGCACTGGATAAGTATTGGCTGGAAATAATCAAATGGTCTTGTCGAAATCTATGAGTATGTGAACATATTCCCTCAAAACCTGGGGCGTCATTCTCCGACCCCCCGCCGGGTAGGAGAATGGCCGTTGGCCGCCGTGAATCCCGCCCCCGCCCCCGCCGAAGTCTCCGGTACCGGAGATTGGGCGGGGGCGGGAATCAGGCCGCGCCGGTTGGCGGGAATCCCGCTGGATTCTCCGGCCCGGATGGGCCGAAGTCCCGCCCAGGAATTGCCTGTCCCGCTGGCGTAAATCAAAGCTGGTATTTACCGGCGGGACCAGGCGGCGTGGGCGGGCTCCGGGGTCCTGGGGGGGGGGCACGGGGCGATCTGACCCCGGGGGGTGCCCCCACGGTGGCCTGGCCCGCGATCGGGGCCCACCGATCCGCGGGCAGGCCTGTGCCGTGGGGGCACTCTTTCCCTTCCGCCTCCGCCACAGCCTCCACCATGGCGGAGGCGGAAGAGACTCTCCCCAGTGCGCATGCGCGGGAAACTGACAGCGGCCGCTGACGCTCCCGCGCATGCGCCGGGAAACTGACAGCGGCCGCTGACGCTCCCGCGCATGCGCCGCATTTCCACGCCAGCTGGCGGGGCAACAACCGCCATTTCCGCCAGCTGGCAGGGCGGAAATCCCTCCGGCGTCGGCCTAGCCCCTCAATGTTGGGGCTAGGCCGCCAAAGATGCGGAGCATTCCGCACCTTTGGGCCGGCGCGATGCCCGTCTGATTGGCGCCGTCTTTGGCGCCAGTCGGCGGACATCCCGCCGTTGGGGGAGAATTTCGCCCCTGAGCTGGAGTCACTAACATACAAAACATGAGAACCTCCCAGGAAAAATGGGCCTCCTTAAAAGGAAGTGATTTTCTTTCTTGCTCTCAATAGCCACAGGATCAGTAAGGTACAGTGCTTGTCTTTTGTGCTTGTATAAAACTGCAGAGCTGATGATTCACAATCTGGAGTTACTTCAACTTCTCGAACTATTCAAAAGAAAATCTTCCAGATGGCAATGCACGAAGATATTGGATGTACAAAAATATCAGATTAAGACAAATAAGTACTTCAATGATATGAATTAAAATGCCAACAGTTTGTATCCAACTTATTGCCATTTGAATATTCAGACATAGCCAGCTCATGTTTCAGGGAAGAAATATTCACTTTTCTTTTCTTTGTCACTCATTTCAAAATGGTATAACTGCCACAAATTGTACAAGGAGGGCTGATGGTAATCAGACGAGAGGGCAAGGTCTCCTTGTATAGTAAAGTGGGTAGGGGCCTTCAGCGGGTGATAGCTAATGGCAGTAGCCAGGGAGAGTGAATGGGACCACGGCCTGGGCGTACAGAGGCTAGATGGTCGGTGAAATCCAGCATTTTTCCCTCACATGCGCATTGTTTGTCCGTGGCAGAGTGGCAGGTCAAAGAGCTAATGGACTGCTCCCCACAAAAAACTAGGAAATGGTTTCTGTTCACCAGAGGTAATTGATTTTTGCAGAGCGTATATCCTCCTTTCTTCATTGCCAGATTCAGTTGTGCAGAGCAATCAAGGAATCAGAAGCAAATGCCACCGGATGGAGTCATTCCGCGGTTGAAGGATGTGCGTCTTTGCGGAGCTGCTTCTTTCATTCCATAGCTGGGTTTGGCACGATACTAATCGGGAAGGTCAGCGGCGCCATCTAGAATCTCGACCCAATCATTCTGCGCGGGTTGCTCATGGGTGGTGCAGCTGCTCTCTTATTGTTGTTGCTCTTTCTTTTGATTCGAACTACAATCGGGTAGAAGAGCCATAATTTAAAACATGCTTTAAACACTTAATGACATTTACTTAAGATTTAAGATGAGGATTGTCAAACTGTACGAAATGTAGTGGAGCAAACCTAATTTATGCGCAGGGCGTGGAGGCTCTTTGCGTTGCCCAGACAAGTGATAACTCACTGGGGAAAAAAGGAAAACAATAAACGACTCGAGTGAATTATCCTTCAACGGTCATCAGCGTGCAGCGTTCCAGAACTAATTTAAGCACTACCCCAAAAGCTAAAAATCTGTGCATTGTTCAGAGTTTCCAGGTATGGACTAGAGAAAGATCATTCAAGGCATTTTCAAAATGTCCAGACCAGAAATATTCATTTAACTTGCCTTCGGCGTGCAACTTTGGAGGGCATTTTACATCGTTATGACGTTCATCGGTAAATTCCTCTTGAAATAGAGATTGTCTTTAACTGACATTGGCTCTGCATTGCCTCTCTTAGCCTTCCCCACTACACCCCCCCCCTGTACACTGGTCGTGTTATTTGAACCTTTCAACGTCTAGGTCACCAGGCCATTTTATTGGCTTTACATAGCACCCACATACAATTACTATATTGTTAGCCAACCATAATTTCTTTCAAAAATTCTAAAACAAACATATTGAAGTGTTTTATATTTATATACGTAATGCTTGAATGCCAGTGTATAAATATTCTGTGAATTGGGCATTCATTTAGTCATCCTACATGTAACCTGAGCCTTATCCCTCACATTTGGAGAATAAAAGCTCAATTCATGTTCTTTCGTCTTGAAGAAGTTGATCATCTTGAAAGAGTACCACAGTATTAAACAAAATCTGGAGTGTTAGAAAGGGAACAGTTAGATAACATACAGTTTACATCTTGTCTGACAAATGGGTTATTAAAGTCTGTTCTACAGTTGGCATAGCGTGCTAGGGTGTACAGATTTTCGCATTTGGATTGATAAAAAGAATCATAATTCAGCTCTTTTCCTGAGAGCAAGACAGTTAAATATCAACATAATTCTTTCTTTCATAAGATGGAGGCTCATGCCTCCCCGTGAAGTTGACGCCTTCTGTTCCTGTCCTTTTATGACTTTGATTTCCTCCATCTTACTCTAAATACTCCTTTATTGCACTGCTGCTCAATTCTTGTGCGATATCTAAGGGCACATTTTGAACCCCATTTCTCATTCTTAGATACCTGACGCTGTGTGAGGCCTCTGACGAAGACCTCCCACAGACTCAGTTATAGCCTACCTAGGTGAACATTGATTTTGCAAGGGCCCACTGTTTGCAGATGATGTTCCAGACACCCAGTGTTTTGACCACAGTGCCATGCACACTTGCCTCAACTGAGAGTAGCCTCAGAATGATTTGTCCAATCAAACTAACCTTTGTGTGTGTCTGTGTATGAGAGAACATGTGTCTGTGGACACAGTGTGTGGACATGTGTGTGGGTGGACATGAGTGTGTGTGTGTATGTGTGTGTATGTGAACATGGATGTGTGTGTGGGTATGTGTGTGGTCACGGTGTGTGTACTGATGTATATCTGTGGACATAGGTGTGTGTGTGGCGATGGCTGTGTGTGTGTGGGGGTGAAGATGGGTGGGTGGGTGTGCATGTGCATGGGCAGGGGTGGCTGGATGGGTGTGCATGAGTGTGGAGGTAGGTGGGTGTGCATGCGTGTGGATGCAGGTGGGTGGGTGTGCGTGTGTGTGGACACGGGTGGGTGTGCGTGGACACGGGTTGGTGGGTGTGTGCGATTGCGTGTGGACGGACGCGGTTGGATGGGTGCGTGCGGGTGGACGCGTGTGTGTGGACGGACACGGGTGTGGGTGGGTGCATGTGTGTGGATGGACATGGGTGTGCGTGGGTGGGCACTTGTGTGTGGACGGACACGGGTGTGTGAGTGGGTGGGCGCGTGTGTGTGGATGGCCACGGGTGTGTCTGGGTGTGTCCGGACATATGTGGGTGTGTGTGTGTGGATGGACACGGGTGCATGTGTGCGGACACGGGTGCGTGTGGGTGGGTGTGTATGCGGACATACGTGCGTGTGGGTGTGTGTGGACATGGTTGCGAGTGGATGTGTACAGTCATGGGTGCGTGTGGGTGTGTGCGGACACGGGTGCGTGTGGGTATGTACGGACACGGGTGCATGTGGGTGAGTGCGTGTGCAGACATGTGTGGGTGGGTGTGTGTGTGGACACAGGCGCCTGTGTGTGTGCGTGCGCGGACAGGGTGCTTGTAGATGTGTGCGGGTGCGGACACGGGTGTGTGTGAGTGGGTGAGTGTGTGGACACAGGTGCGTGTGGGTGGGTGCGTGTGCGGACACGGGTGCATGTGGGTGGGTGAGTGTGTGGACACGGGTGCGGGTGGGAGCGAGTGCAGACACGGGTGAGTGTGAGTGGGAGCATGTGCGGACACGGGTGTGTGTGGGTGGGTGCATGTGTAGACACGGGTGCGTGTGGGTGTGCAGACTCGGGTGCATGTGGGTGTGGACACGGGTGGGTGTGCACATGTGCAGACACGGGTGTGTGCGGGTGTGCACGTGTGCGGACATGGGTGTGTGTGGGTGTGCACGTGTGCGGACACGGGTGCGTGTAGGTGTGCGTGGACACGGGTGCGTGTGGGTGTGCGCGGACAAGGGTGCGTGTGGGTGTGTGCGTGTGCGGACACGGGTGCGTGTATATGTGCGGACATAGGTGCATGTGGGTGTGTGCGTGTGCAGACACGGGTGCATGTAGGTGTGTACGTGTGCGGACACAGGTGCGTGTGGGTTTATGCAGACACGAGGGGGGGGGTGTGGATTGACATGCTGTGAGTTTATGCGGACACGGGTGCATGTGGATTTATGCGGCCACGAGTGTGTGTGGGTGTGTGTGTGGATGGACATGGTTGTGTGTGAGCATGTGGACGGACACGGGTGTGCGTGTGTGTGGACGGACATGGGTGTGTGTGTGTGTTGATGGACACGGGTGTGTGTGTGTGCGGTCACGGGTGCGGGGGTGTGTGTGGTCACGGGTGCAGGGGTGTGTGCGCGGTGACGGGTGCATGTTGGTCTGCGCGGTGACGGGTGCATGTTGGTCTGCGCGGTGACGGGTGCATGTTGGTCTGCGCGGTGACGGGTGCATATGGGTCTGCGCGGTGACGGGTGCATGTTGGTCTGCGCGGTGACGGGTGCATATGGGTCTGCGCAGTGACGGGTGCGTGTGGTGGGCGTGGTGATCGGTGCGTGTGGGTGTGTGCGGACACGGGTGCGTGTGGGTATGTGCGGTCACGGGTGCGTGTGGGTGAGTGCGTGTGCAGACATGGGTGCATGTGGGTGGATGCGTGTGCGGACACGGGCACCTGTGTGTGTGCGTGCGCGGACACGGTGCGTGTGGATGTCTGTGGACAAGGGTGCGTGTGAGTGGGTGAGTGTGTGGACACAGGTGCGTGCGCGGTCACGGGTGCATTTGGGTGGGTGCGTCTGTAGACACGGGTGTGGGTGGGAGTGTGTGTGGCACGGTTGCGTGTGACTGGGAGCATGTGCGTACACGGGTGTGTGTGGCTGGGTGCGTGTGCAGACACGGGTGCGTGTGGGTGTGTGGACACGGGTGCGTGTGGGTGTGTGCGTGTGCGACACGGGTGCATGTGCGTGTGCGGACATGGGTGCGTGTGGGTGTGTGTGTGTGCAGACATGGGTGCGTGTAGGTGTGTGCGTGTGCAGACACAGGTGCGTGTGGGTTTATGTGGACACAAGAGTGTGTGGGTGTGTGTGTGGACGGACATGGTTGTGTGTGTAGGTGTGTGTGAGGACGGACACGGTTGCGTGTGAGCATGTGGACGGACAAGGGTGTGTGTGTGTGTGGATGGACACGGGTGTTTGTGTGTGTGGACGGACACGGGTGTGTGTGAATGGTCACGGGTGCGGGTGGGTGTGCGCAGTGACGGGTTCGTGTGCGCGGTCACGGATGCGTGTGAGTGTGTGCGGTCACGGCTGCATGTGGGTGTGCACGGGTGTGTGTGGACACGGATGTGTGCATGTGTGGACATGGGTGTGTTGACTCGGGTATGTTTAGGTCTGTGCGTGAGTGGACACGGGTGTGTGTGGGTGGGTGTGTACGTGTGTGGACACAGGTGTGTGTGGGTGGGTGTGTGGACACAGGTGTGTGTGGGTGGGTGCGTGCATGTGTGGACGTGGGTGTGTGCGTGTGTGGACACGGCTGTTGGGGTGTGTGGACACGGGTGGATGCGTGTGGAAATGGGTGTGGGTGTGGACACGGGTGCAGATGTATGCGTGTGGACACAGGTGTGGGTGTGTGTGCGGACACTCGTGCATGTGTAGACAAGGGGGTGGGTGTGTGCGTGCGTGTGTAGACACGGGGTGGGTGTGTACATGCATGTGTGGACACGGGGGGTGGGTGTGCGTGCGTGTCTGGACATGGGGGTGGGTGCCTGGACATGGGTGTGTGTGTCGGAGGGGCACACATATGGGTATGGGGGGCACGTGTGTGTGGGGGGGGCACATAAGTGTGTGTGTGTGAGGCATACGAGTGTCTGGGGGCACACTGTGTGTGTGTGTGTGTGTCGGAGGCACGTGTGGGGGTACACATGACTATGTGCCTGTGTGGGGGGCACGTGTGTGTGCATGGGGGGCATACGTGTGTGCGTGGGGGTATGTGGGTGGTGGGGTGCTCATGGGTGGGGGGACGTGTGTGTGTGTGTGTGTTGATAGAGGGAGCTACACATGTGTGGGGCGCACATGTGTGGTGGGGCACATGTGGGTGTGGGGGTATCAGGTGTGTGGGGGCATACATATGTTGGGGAGCATACATGTGTGTGGGAGTGGAGAGCGTGTGTGTGTGTACATGCATGCGCACGTGTGTACACACATGTGCATTTGTGTACACCTGCTGTGTGTGTGTACACCAAGGGATGGATGTGTGTGTGCAGGCACACGGACCTACGTCTGTGTGCGGGTACATGGCGGGTGCATGTGTGAGAGAGCATATGCATGTGAGTGTGGGATTACATGAGTATGTGTGTAAGAGCATGCATGTTTGTGTGTGTACCCATGTTTGTGAGCACGCATATGTGTGAGAGTGAAAGAGTGTGTGAATGAGTCTGAGTGTGCTTCCTCAAAAGTGCCATCATGTGAAAAGATTAAGGAATAATACATTAACCCATTGTATTTGTTTTATCCTGTTTCAGCTAATCATTGCCAGCAGACCGTCAGCTAAAATATAAAAACAAACAAAAACTTTGGGGTTTTTCACATCTTTTATTTATTAGAAAAAAATCCTTTGAAGCACTGGAGCTAGAACGCAAAGCTGTTTCCTTTCATCGAAAGATGCAATTTACTTAAGGGAGTGGGGCAGAAAAAGTAGATAGAACCACAGTATCCAATCCATCCTCAGGTCTGAAATTCCCTCTCTCAATCTATCTGCCTCTCCCTCTCTCGATCTCTCTGCCTCTCCCTCTCTCAGTCTCTCTGCCTCTCCCTCTCTCAGTCTCTCTGCCTCTCCCTCTCGCAATCTCTCTGCCTCTCCCTCTCGCAATCTCTCTGCCTCTCCCTCTCGCAATCTCTCTGCCTCTCCCTCTCGCAATCTCTCTGCCTCTCCCTCTCTCAATCTCTCTGCCTCTCCCTCTCGCAATCTCTCTGCCTCTCCCTCTCTCAGTCTCTCTGCCTCTCCCTCTCGCAATCTCTCTGCCTCTCCCTCTCTCAGTCTCTCTGCCTCTCCCTCTCGCAATCTCTCTGCCTCTCCCTCTCGCAATCTCTCTGCCTCTCCCTCTCTCAGTCTCTCTGCCTCTCCCTCTCTCAATCTCTCTGCCTTTCCCTCTCTCAATCTCTCTGCCTCTCCCTCTCGCAATCTCTCTGCCTCTCCCTCTCGCAATCTCTCTGCCTCTCCCTCTCTCAGTCTCTCTGCCTCTCCCTCTCGCAATCTCTCTGCCTCTCCCTCTCTCAATCTCTCTGCCTCTCCCTCTCGCAATCTCTCTGCCTCTCCCTCTCGCAATCTCTCTGCCTCTCCCTCTCTCAATCTCTCTGCCTCTCCCTCTCGCAATCTCTCTGCCTCTCCCTCTCTCAATCTCTCTGCCTCTCCCTCTCTCAGTCTCTCTGCCTCTCCCTCTCGCAATCTCTCTGCCTCTCCCTCTCGCAATCTCTCTGCCTCTCCCTCTCGCAATCTCTCTGCCTCTCCCTCTCTCAGTCTCTCTGCCTCTCCCTCTCGCAATCTCTCTGCCTCTCCCTCTCTCAATCTCTCTGCCTCTCCCTCTCTCAATCTCTCTGCCTCTCCCTCTCGCAATCTCTCTGCCTCTCCCTCTCTCAGTCTCTCTGCCTCTCCCTCTCTCAATCTCTCTGCCTTTCCCTCTCTCAATCTCTCTGCCTCTCCCTCTCGCAATCTCTCTGCCTCTCCCTCTCTCAGTCTCTCTGCCTCTCCCTCTCGCAATCTCTCTGCGTCTCCCTCTCGCAATCTCTCTGCCTCTCCCTCTCGCAATCTCTCTGCCTCTCCCTCTCTCAATCTCTCTGCCTCTCCCTCTCTCAGTCTCTCTGCCTCTCCCTCTCTCAATCTCTCTGCCTCTCCCTCTCTCAATCTCTCTGCCTCTCCCTCTCTCAATCTCTCTGCCTCTCCCTCTCTCAGTCTCTCTGCCTCTCCCTCTCGCAATCTCTCTGCCTCTCCCTCTCTCAATCTCTCTTCCTCTCCCTCTCGCAATCTCTCTGCCTTTCCCTCTCTCAATCTCTCTGCCTCTCCCTCTCGCAATCTCTCTGCCTCTCCCTCTCGCAATCTCTCTGCCTCTCCCTCTCGCAATCTCTCTGCCTCTCCCTCTCGCAATCTCTCTGCCTCTCCCTCTCGCAATCTCTCTGCCTCTCCCTCTCTCAGTCTCTCTGCCTCTCCCTCTCTCAATCTCTCTGCCTTTCCCTCTCTCAATCTCTCTGCCTCTCCCTCTCGCAATCTCTCTGCCTCTCCCTCTCTCAGTCTCTCTGCCTCTCCCTCTCGCAATCTCTCTGCCTCTCCCTCTCGCAATCTCTCTGCCTCTCCCTCTCTCAATCTCTCTGCCTCTCCCTCTCTCAATCTCTCTGCCTCTCCCTCTCTCAGTCTCTCTGCCTCTCCCTCTCGCAATCTCTCTGCCTCTCCCTCTCGCAATCTCTCTGCCTCTCCCTCTCGCAATCTCTCTGCCTCACCCTCTCGCAATCTCTCTGCCTTTCCCTCTCGCAATCTCTCTGCCTCTCCCTCTCGCAATCTCTCTGCCTCACCCTCTCGCAATCTCTCTGCCTCTCCCTCTCGCAATCTCTCTGCCTCTCCCTCTCTCAGTCTCTCTGCCTCTCCCTCTCGCAATCTCTCTGCCTTTCCCTCTCTCAATCTCTCTGCCTCTCCCTCTCGCAATCTCTCTGCCTTTCCCTCTCTCAATCTCTCTGCCTCTCCCTCTCGCAATCTCTCTGCCTCTCCCTCTCGCAATCTCTCTCCCTCTCCCTCTCTCAGTCTCTCTGCCTCTCGCAATCTCTCTGCCTCTCCCTCTCGCAATCTCTCTGCCTCTCCCTCTCGCAATCTCTCTGCCTCTCCCTCTCTCAGTCTCTCTGCCTCTCCCTCTCTCAGTCTCTCTGCCTCTCCCTCTCGCAATCTCTCTCCCTCTCCCTCTCTCAGTCTCTCTGCCTTTCCCTCTCTCAATCTCTCTGCCTCTCCCTCTCTCAGTCTCTCTGCCTCTCCCTCTCGCAATCTCTCTCCCTCTCCCTCTCTCAGTCTCTCTGCCTCTCTCAGTCTCTCTGCTTCTCCCTCTCTCAATCTCTCTGCCTTTCCCTCTCTCAATCTCTCTGCCTCTCCCTCTCTCAGTCTCTCTGCCTCTCCCTCTCTCAGTCTCTCTGCCTCTCCCTCTCGCAATCTCTCTGCCTCTCCCTCTCGCAATCTCTCTGCCTCTCCCTCTCTCAGTCTCTCTGCCTCTCCCTCTCTCAATCTCTCTGCCTTTCCCTCTCTCAATCTCTCTGCCTCTCCCTCTCTCAGTCTCTCTGCCTCTCCCTCTCTCAATCTCTCTGCCTCTCCCTCTCGCAATCTCTCTGCCTCTCCCTCTCTCAATCTCTCTGCCTCTCCCTCTCTCAATCTCTCTGCCTCTCCCTCTCTCAATCTCTCTGCCTCTCCCTCTCGCAATCTCTCTGCCTCTCCCTCTCTCAGTTTCTCTGCCTCTCCCTCTCTCAATCTCTCTGCCTCTCCCTCTCTCAATCTCTCTGCCCCCCCCCTCGCAATCTCTCTGCCTCTCCCTCTCGCAATCTCTCTCCCTCTCCCTCTCTCAGTCTCTCTGCCTCTCGCAATCTCTCTGCCTCTCCCTCTCGCAATCTCTCTGCCTCTCCCTCTCTCAGTCTCTCTGCCTCTCCCTCTCGCAATCTCTCTGCCTCTCCCTCTCTCAGTCTCTCTGCCTCTCCCTCTCGCAATCTCTCTGCCTCTCCCTCTCTCAGTCTCTCTGCCTCTCCCTCTCGCAATCTCTCTGCTTCTCCCTCTCTCAGTCTCTCTGCCTCTCCCTCTCTCAATCTCTCTGCCTCTCCCTCTCTCAATCTCTCTGCCTCTCCCTCTCGCAATCTCTCTGCCTCTCCCTCTTGCAATCTCTCTGCCTCTCCCTCTCTCAGTCTCTCTGCCTCTCCCTCTCTCAATCTCTCTGCCTCTCCCTCTCGCAATCTCTCTGCCTCTCCCTCTCTCAGTCTCTCTGCCTCTCCCTCTCTCAGTCTCTCTGCCTCTCCCTCTCGCAATCTCTCTGCCTCTCCCTCTCGCAATCTCTCTGCCTCTCCCTCTCTCAATCTCTCTGCCTCTCCCTCTCTCAGTCTCTCTGCCTCTCCCTCTCGCAATCTCTCTGCCTCTCCCTCTCGCAATCTCTCTGCTTCTCCCTCTCTCAGTCTCTCTGCCTTTCCCTCTCGCAATCTCTCTGCCTCTCCCTCTCGCAATCTCTCTGCCTCTCCCTCTCTCAATCTCTCTGCCTCTCCCTCTCTCAGTCTCTCTGCCTCTCCCTCTCGCAATCTCTCTGCCTCTCCCTCTCTCAGTCTCTCTGCCTCTCCCTCTCGCAATCTCTCTGCCTCTCCCTCTCGCAATCTCTCTGCCTCTCCCTCTCTCAGTCTCTCTGCCTCTCCCTCTCTCAGTCTCTCTGCCTCTCCCTCTCTCAGTCTCTCTGCCTCTCCCTCTCGCAATCTCTCTGCCTCTCCCTCTCGCAATCTCTCTGCCTCTCCCTCTCGCAATCTCTCTGCCTCTCCCTCTCTCAATCTCTCTGCCTCTCCCTCTCGCAATCTCTCTGCCTCTCCCTCTCTCAATCTCTCTGCCTCTCCCTCTCTCAATCTCTCTGCCTCTCCCTCTCGCAATCTCTCTGCCTCTCCCTCTCGCAATCTCTCTGCCTCTCCCTCTCGCAATCTCTCTGCCTCTCCCTCTCTCAATCTCTCTGCCTCTCCCTCTCGCAATCTCTCTGCCTCTCCCTCTCGCAATCTCTCTGCCTCTCCCTCTCGCAATCTCTCTGCCTCTCCCTCTCTCAATCTCTCTGCCTCTCCCTCTCGCAATCTCTCTGCCTCTCCCTCTCTCAATCTCTCTGCCTCTCCCTCTCTCAATCTCTCTGCCTCTCCCTCTCGCAATCTCTCTGCCTCTCCCTCTCGCAATCTCTCTGCCTCTCCCTCTCGCAATCTCTCTGCCTCTCCCTCTCTCAATCTCTCTGCCTCTCCCTCTCGCAATCTCTCTGCCTCTCCCTCTCTCAATCTCTCTGCCTCTCCCTCTCGCAATCTCTCTGCCTCTCCCTCTCTCAATCTCTCTGCCTCTCCCTCTCTCAGTCTCTCTGCCTCTCCCTCTCGCAATCTCTCTGCCTCTCCCTCTCTCAATCTCTCTGCCTCTCCCTCTCGCAATCTCTCTGCCTCTCCCTCTCGCAATCTCTCTGCCTCTCCCTCTCTCAATCTCTCTGCCCCCCCCTCTCGCAATCTCTCTGCCTCTCCCTCTCGCAATCTCTCTGCCTCTCCCTCTCGCAATCTCTCTGCCTCTCCCTCTCGCAATCTCTCTGCCTTTCCCTCTCTCAATCTCTCTGCCTCTCCCTCTCGCAATCTCTCTGCCTCTCCCTCTCGCAATCTCTCTGCCTCTCCCTCTCGCAATCTCTCTGCTTCTCCCTCTCTCAGTCTCTCTGCCTCTCCCTCTCTCAGTCTCTCTGCCTCTCCCTCTCTCAATCTCTCTGCCTCTCCCTCTCGCAATCTCTCTGCCTCTCCCTCTCTCAATCTCTCTGCCTCTCCCTCTCTCAATCTCTCTGCCTCTCCCTCTCTCAATCTCTCTGCCTCTCCCTCTCGCAATCTCTCTGCCTCTCCCTCTCGCAATCTCTCTGCCTCTCCCTCTCGCAATCTCTCTGCCTCTCCCTCTCTCAATCTCTCTGCCTCTCCCTCTCGCAATCTCTCTGCCTCTCCCTCTCTCAATCTCTCTGCCTCTCCCTCTCTCAGTCTCTCTGCCTCTCCCTCTCGCAATCTCTCTGCCTCTCCCTCTCGCAATCTCTCTGCCTCTCCCTCTCGCAATCTCTCTGCCTCTCCCTCTCGCAATCTCTCTGCCTCTCCCTCTCTCAATCTCTCTGCCTCTCCCTCTCGCAATCTCTCTGCCTCTCCCTCTCTCAATCTCTCTGCCTCTCCCTCTCTCAGTCTCTCTGCCTCTCCCTCTCGCAATCTCTCTGCCTCTCCCTCTCGCAATCTCTCTGCCTCTCCCTCTCTCAATCTCTCTGCCCCCCCCTCTCGCAATCTCTCTGCCTCTCCCTCTCTCAATCTCTCTGCCTCTCCCTCTCTCAGTCTCTCTGCCTCTCCCTCTCGCAATCTCTCTGCCTTTCCCTCTCTCAATCTCTCTGCCTCTCCCTCTCGCAATCTCTCTGCTTCTCCCTCTCTCAGTCTCTCTGCCTCTCCCTCTCTCAGTCTCTCTGCCTCTCCCTCTCTCAATCTCTCTGCTTCTCCCTCTCTCAGTCTCTCTGCCTCTCCCTCTCTCAGTCTCTCTGCCTCTCCCTCTCTCAATCTCTCTGCCTCTCCCTCTCGCAATCTCTCTGCTTCTCCCTCTCTCAGTCTCTCTGCCTCTCCCTCTCTCAGTCTCTCTGCCTCTCCCTCTCTCAATCTCTCTGCCTCTCCCTCTCGCAATCTCTCTGCCTCTCCCTCTCTCAATCTCTCTGCCTCTCCCTCTCGCAATCTCTCTGCCTCTCCCTCTCGCAATCTCTCTGCCTCTCCCTCTCTCAATCTCTCTGCCTCTCCCTCTCGCAATCTCTCTGCCTCTCCCTCTCGCAATCTCTCTGCCTCTCCCTCTCTCAATCTCTCTGCCTCTCCCTCTCGCAATCTCTCTGCCTCTCCCTCTCTCAATCTCTCTGCCTCTCCCTCTCTCAATCTCTCTGCCTCTCCCTCTCTCAATCTCTCTGCCTCTCCCTCTCTCAATCTCTCTGCCTCTCCCTCTCGCAATCTCTCTGCCTCTCCCTCTCTCAGTCTCTCTGCCTCTCCCTCTCTCAATCTCTCTGCCTCTCCCTCTCGCAATCTCTCTGCCTCTCCCTCTCTCAATCTCTCTGCCTCTCCCTCTCGCAATCTCTCTGCCTCTCCCTCTCTCAGTCTCTCTGCCTCTCCCTCTCTCAGTCTCTCTGCCTCTCCCTCTCTCAGTCTCTCTGCCTCTCCCTCTCGCAATCTCTCTGCCTCTCCCTCTCTCAATCTCTCTGCCTCTCCCTCTCTCAGTCTCTCTGCCTCTCCCTCTCGCAATCTCTCTGCCTCTCCCTCTCTCAATCTCTCTGCCTCTCCCTCTCTCAATCTCTCTGCCTCTCCCTCTCGCAATCTCTCTGCCTCTCCCTCTCACAATCTCTCTGCCTCTCCCTCTCGCAATCTCTCTGCCTTTCCCTCTCTCAATCTCTCTGCCTCTCCCTCTCTCAGTCTCTCTGCCTCTCCCTCTCGCAATCTCTCTGCCTCTCCCTCTCTCAGTCTCTCTGCCTCTCCCTCTCTCAATCTCTCTGCCTCTCCCTCTCGCAATCTCTCTGCCTCTCCCTCTCTCAATCTCTCTGCCTCTCCCTCTCGCAATCTCTCTGCTTCTCCCTCTCTCAGTCTCTCTGCCTCTCCCTCTCTCAATCTCTCTGCCTCTCCCTCTCGCAATCTCTCTGCCTCTCCCTCTCTCAATCTCTCTGCCTCTCCCTCTCGCAATCTCTCTGCCTCTCCCTCTCGCAATCTCTCTGCCTCTCCCTCTCGCAATCTCTCTGCCTTTCCCTCTCTCAATCTCTCTGCCTCTCCCTCTCTCAGTCTCTCTGCCTCTCCCTCTCGCAATCTCTCTGCCTCTCCCTCTCTCAGTCTCTCTGCCTCTCCCTCTCGCAATCTCTCTGCCTCTCCCTCTCTCAGTCTCTCTGCCTCTCCCTCTCTCAATCTCTCTGCCTCTCCCTCTCGCAATCTCTCTGCCTCTCCCTCTCTCAATCTCTCTGCCTCACCCTCTCGCAATCTCTCTGCCTCTCCCTCTCGCAATCTCTCTGCCTCTCCCTCTCTCAATCTCTCTGCCTCTCCCTCTCGCAATCTCTCTGCCTCTCCCTCTCTCAGTCTCTCTGCCTCTCCCTCTCTCAATCTCTCTGCCTCTCCCTCTCGCAATCTCTCTGCCTCTCCCTCTCGCAATCTCTCTGCTTCTCCCTCTCTCAGTCTCTCTGCCTCTCCCTCTCTCAATCTCTCTGCCTCTCCCTCTCGCAATCTCTCTGCCTCTCCCTCTCTCAATCTCTCTGCCTCTCCCTCTCTCAGTCTCTCTGCCTCCCCCTCTCTCAGTCTCTCTGCCTCTCCCTCTCTCAATCTCTCTGCCTCTCCCTCTCTCAATCTCTCTGCCTCTCCCTCTCGCAATCTCTCTGCCTCTCCCTCTCTCAGTCTCTCTGCCTCTCCCTCTCTCAGTCTCTCTGCCTCTCCCTCTCTCAATCTCTCTGCCTCTCCCTCTCGCAATCTCTCTGCCTCTCCCTCTCTCAATCTCTCTGCCTCACCCTCTCGCAATCTCTCTGCCTCTCCCTCTCGCAATCTCTCTGCCTCTCCCTCTCTCAATCTCTCTGCCTCTCCCTCTCGCAATCTCTCTGCCTCTCCCTCTCTCAATCTCTCTGCCTCTCCCTCTCGCAATCTCTCTGCCTCTCCCTCTCTCAATCTCTCTGCCTCTCCCTCTCGCAATCTCTCTGCCTCTCCCTCTCTCAATCTCTCTGCCTCTCCCTCTCTCAGTCTCTCTGCCTCTCCCTCTCTCAGTCTCTCTGCCTCTCCCTCTCTCAGTCTCTCTGCCTCTCCCTCTCTCAATCTCTCTGCCTCTCCCTCTCGCAATCTCTCTGCCTCTCCCTCTCGCAATCTCTCTGCCTCTCCCTCTCGCAATCTCTCTGCCTCTCCCTCTCGCAATCTCTCTGCCTCTCCCTCTCGCAATCTCTCTGCCTCTCCCTCTCTCAGTCTCTCTGCCTCTCCCTCTCTCAATCTCTCTGCCTCTCCCTCTCGCAATCTCTCTGCCTCTCCCTCTCGCAATCTCTCTGCCTCTCCCTCTCGCAATCTCTCTGCCTCTCCCTCTCGCAATCTCTCTGCCTCTCCCTCTCGCAATCTCTCTGCCTCTCCCTCTCGCAATCTCTCTGCCTCTCCCTCTCTCAATCTCTCTGCCTTTCCCTCTCTCAATCTCTCTGCCTCTCCCTCTCTCAGTCTCTCTGCCTCTCCCTCTCTCAATCTCTCTGCCTCTCCCTCTCGCAATCTCTCTGCCTCTCCCTCTCTCAATCTCTCTGCCTCTCCCTCTCGCAATCTCTCTGCCTCTCCCTCTCTCAGTCTCTCTGCCTCTCCCTCTCTCAGTCTCTCTGCCTCTCCCTCTCTCAGTCTCTCTGCCTCTCCCTCTCGCAATCTCTCTGCCTCTCCCTCTCTCAGTCTCTCTGCCCCCCCCCTCGCAATCTCTCTGCCTCTCCCTCTCTCAGTCTCTCTGCCTCTCCCTCTCGCAATCTCTCTGCCTCTCCCTCTCTCAGTCTCTCTGCCCCCCCCCTCGCAATCTCTCTGCCTCTCCCTCTCTCAGTCTCTCTGCCTCTCCCTCTCGCAATCTCTCTGCCTCTCCCTCTCTCAATCTCTCTGCCTCTCCCTCTCGCAATCTCTCTGCCTCTCCCTCTCGCAATCTCTCTGCCTCTCCCTCTCGCAATCTCTCTGCCTCTCCCTCTCGCAATCTCTCTGCCTCTCCCTCTCTCAATCTCTCTGCCTCTCCCTCTCTCAGTCTCTCTGCCTCTCCCTCTCTCAGTCTCTCTGCCTCTCCCTCTCTCAATCTCTCTGCCTCTCCCTCTCTCAGTCTCTCTGCCTCTCCCTCTCTCAATCTCTCTGCCTCTCCCTCTCGCAATCTCTCTGCCTCTCCCTCTCGCAATCTCTCTGCCTCTCCCTCTCGCAATCTCTCTGCCTCTCCCTCTCGCAATCTCTCTGCCTCTCCCTCTCGCAATCTCTCTGCCTCTCCCTCTCGCAATCTCTCTGCCTCTCCCTCTCTCAATCTCTCTGCCTCTCCCTCTCTCAGTCTCTCTGCCTCTCCCTCTCGCAATCTCTCTGCCTCTCCCTCTCTCAGTCTCTCTGCCTCTCCCTCTCTCAATCTCTCTGCCTCTCCCTCTCGCAATCTCTCTGCCTCTCCCTCTCTCAGTCTCTCTGCCTCTCCCTCTCTCAATCTCTCTGCCTCTCCCTCTCGCAATCTCTCTGCCTCTCCCTCTCTCAATCTCTCTGCCCCCCCCCTCGCAATCTCTCTGCCTCTCCCTCTCACAATCTCTCTTCCTCTCCCTCTCGCAATCTCTCTGCCTCTCCCTCTCTCAATCTCTCTGCCTCTCCCTCTCGCAATCTCTCTGCCTCTCCCTCTCGCAATCTCTCTGCTTCTCCCTCTCTCAATCTCTCTGCCTCTCCCTCTCGCAATCTCTCTGCTTCTCCCTCTCTCAGTCTCTCTGCCTCTCCCTCTCTCAGTCTCTCTGCCTCTCCCTCTCTCAGTCTCTCTGCCTCTCGCAATCTCTCTGCCTCTCCCTCTCTCAATCTCTCTGCCTCTCCCTCTCGCAATCTCTCTGCCTCTCCCTCTCTCAATCTCTCTTCCTCTCCCTCTCGCAATCTCTCTGCCTCTCCCTCTCGCAATCTCTCTGCCTCTCCCTCTCGCAATCTCTCTGCCTCTCCCTCTCGCAATCTCTCTGCCTCTCCCTCTCTCAATCTCTCTGCCTCTCCCTCTCGCAATCTCTCTGCTTCTCCCTCTCTCAATCTCTCTGCCTCTCCCTCTCTCAGTCTCTCTGCCTCTCCCTCTCACAATCTCTCTGCCTCTCCCTCTCTCAATCTCTCTGCCTCTCCCTCTCTCAGTCTCTCTGCCTCTCCCTCTCGCAATCTCTCTGCCTCTCCCTCTCTCAGTCTCTCTGCCTCTCCCTCTCACAATCTCTCTGCCTCTCCCTCTCTCAATCTCTCTGCTTCTCCCTCTCTCAGTCTCTCTGCCTCTCCCTCTCTCAGTCTCTCTGCCTCTCCCTCTCTCAGTCTCTCTGCCTCTCCCTCTCGCAATCTCTCTGCCTCTCCCTCTCTCAGTCTCTCTGCCTCTCCCTCTCGCAATCTCTCTGCCTCTCCCTCTCGCAATCTCTCTGCCTCTCCCTCTCGCAATCTCTCTGCCTCTCCCTCTCTCAATCTCTCTGCCTCTCCCTCTCGCAATCTCTCTGCCTCTCCCTCTCTCAATCTCTCTGCCTCTCCCTCTCGCAATCTCTCTGCCTCTCCCTCTCTCAGTCTCTCTGCCTCTCCCTCTCGCAATCTCTCTGCCTCTCCCTCTCTCAGTCTCTCTGCCTCTCCCTCTCGCAATCTCTCTGCCTCTCCCTCTCGCAATCTCTCTGCCTCTCCCTCTCGCAATCTCTCTGCCTCTCCCTCTCTCAATCTCTCTGCCTCTCCCTCTCGCAATCTCTCTGCCTCTCCCTCTCTCAATCTCTCTGCCCCCCCCTCTCGCAATCTCTCTGCCTCTCCCTCTCTCAGTCTCTCTGCCTCTCCCTCTCTCAGTCTCTCTGCCTCTCGCAATCTCTCTGCCTCTCCCTCTCTCAGTCTCTCTGCCTCTCCCTCTCTCAGTCTCTCTGCCTCTCCCTCTCTCAATCTCTCTGCCTTTCCCTCTCGCAATCTCTCTGCCTCTCCCTCTCGCAATCTCTCTGCCTCTCCCTCTCGCAATCTCTCTGCCTCTCCCTCTCTCAATCTCTCTGCCTCTCCCTCTCGCAATCTCTCTGCCTCTCCCTCTCTCAATCTCTCTTCCTCTCCCTCTCGCAATCTCTCTGCCTCTCCCTCTCTCAATCTCTTTGCCTCTCCCTCTCGCAATCTCTCTGCCTCTCCCTCTCTCAATCTCTCTGCCTCTCCCTCTCGCAATCTCTCTGCCTCTCCCTCTCGCAATCTCTCTTCCTCTCCCTCTCTCAATCTCTCTGCCTCTCCCTCTCTCAGTCTCTCTGCCTCTCCCTCTCGCAATCTCTCTGCCTCTCCCTCTCTCAGTCTCTCTGCCTCTCCCTCTCGCAATCTCTCTTCCTCTCCCTCTCTCAGTCTCTCTGCCTCTCCCTCTCGCAATCTCTCTGCCTCTCCCTCTCGCAATCTCTCTGCTTCTCCCTCTCTCAGTCTCTCTGCCTCTCCCTCTCTCAGTCTCTCTGCCTCTCCCTCTCGCAATCTCTCTGCCTCTCCCTCTCTCAGTCTCTCTGCCTCTCCCTCTCGCAATCTCTCTGCCTCTCCCTCTCTCAATCTCTCTGCCCCCCCCTCTCGCAATCTCTCTGCCTCTCCCTCTCGCAATCTCTCTGCCTCTCCCTCTCTCAATCTCTCTGCCTCGCCCTCTCGCAATCTCTCTGCCTCTCCCTCTCGCAATCTCTCTGCCTCTCCCTCTCTCAATCTCTCTGCCTCTCCCTCTCTCAATCTCTCTGCCTTTCCCTCTCTCAATCTCTCTGCCTCTCCCTCTCGCAATCTCTCTGCCTCTCCCTCTCACAATCTCTCTGCCTCTCCCTCTCTCAATCTCTCTGCCTTTCCCTCTCTCAATCTCTCTGCCTCTCCCTCTCTCAATCTCTCTGCCTCTCCCTCTCTCAATCTCTCTGCCTCTCCCTCTCTCAGTCTCTCTGCCTCTCCCTCTCTCAATCTCTCTGCCTCTCCCTCTCTCAATCTCTCTGCCTCTCCCTCTCGCAATCTCTCTGCCTTTCCATATTTATTTATTTCCATAAAACCTACCTCTTTGACCAAGCTTTTCTTCACCTGCGCTATTATTTCATTATCTGTCCCGGGCCTGGATTTTCACTTTGACCCGGTCATAAGAAGGGAGTCTGGAAGTTTCAGCCGAAGTTTGTCAATGGCCTTTTAACATATTTGCTCTGATGTCCAGGTTTCTGAACCAATAAGCATAAGCAGGTCGGGTGGGGCACATCAGTCTACTGAAGGGAACTCAGTGAGATTGAAATTTGTGGGATTATACCATTGTGGTATTATACCAGTGTATGAAGCAGTGATAAGCAACCTGGGCTAGTGAGTGAGCCACAAGAGTGGTCCTCCTTCATCTCAATGGGCCACAAGATTGAAATCAGACTTGTTCACTAATCATGATCCCATGAATAAGAATAAATTGCCAAATATTTTATACCAAGTTAGGGAAAATGCTTAATCATTTATATATCAATACAACCGTCATCAACTTCAAATGGTAAAAACAAAATAAATACTTCCACTTTGGACATAGAGGGAGTGCACTGCTCTCGGAGTCAATGTTGTGAGCAATCAGCAGGCACCTCACTTCACTTGTCCTTGTGTTATGTGCGTATCACTTCAGACATCCTGGTAGGGCAAAAACTACATTGTCAGAAATCAGCAGAATGGGCAACAGTCAACAAAAATTCTCGTGGGCTGCATTCAAGAGATCCCAGATAGGCTGCATGTGGGCCCCTGGCTGCATGTGGGCCCCTGGCTGCATGTGGGCCCCTGGCTGCAGGTTGCCCACCACTGTTTTAAACAGACCAAGAACCTGCAGAAACAGACTATTGACATTGCAAGACAACACCACACTGCAGGCTGTGTTGCCGGCAGGGAGATTCTGTTCCCTGGCAAAGGGAGAAAGAAACCTGCCGCAGAAAACAAGATGGCATGGTTACTGAGGAGGTCAACACTGAAAGTGGTCTCGCGTTCCTGGACACAGTGCCTTAATGAGAACAGGTAAGGTGAGTGGTATGGCACATTCAAGGATATCCTGATAATGTATCTTATCCTCCTCAAACAGTCTTCTGCACATCACTCCTCATAACACCAGAGCTTGCATCGCTCACTCTCTGGGCACCTCCTCACATTTGCTTATCATCACCCATCACTGACATTCATCTTCAGCTTAATACAATACCACAACTTTCCCTGACATGACCCCCCCCCCACACACACATATTATGTTCACCTATCTGCTCAACATATTCTATTTCTCACACTCAAAGGTCTTTTTTCCCCCTCCTTTAAGGAGAAGAGAACGGAGAAAATCAGGCAAAGGCGAAGAAGTCCTCCAACGATCTCCATGTTGACAGCTGTAGAGGAGTAGGTGCTGGAGATGAATCAAGTTGCTGCAGATCTGGTCATCAGCAATGGAGAGATGAAGGTCTCCCAGCTACCTGGTGTCAGAATTTCAACCAGGCCTGGCATATAACACTCACTGATAGTGAGTAATGGGTGAGACCTTACAGCCTCCTAACCACAATGGTATTTTGAGTGCTACCTGCCTTGCATGATCTCCCCAGAGCTGGTCAGTTAAGAGGTCACCTCGGAATTTCCATCCGATTAAGGGTAGGGGCAGGCTTCGCAGGCTGGGAGGGCCTGTGGGCACACCAAGGGCTCTAGATGACCAGCAGCCCCACCAGGAGAGGTGAGAGCTGAGATGGAGGATAGAGGCAGCAAGGATGCCTCAAGATGGAGGTTGCCTCTGAAGATTTAAAACATATTTAAAAATATTGCAGCTGCTTGGCTTGCATTGAGGGGAAATCCCTCCGCAGGATGGCCTGTAGCCACAAATGTGACACTCTGGCAGGCACAGCTTTAGAGGTTGGGAGACAAGTAACAAGATGTCTCCAAGACACAACCCCTGCCCCCACCCCGCCTGGTCTTTCCCCCCAGTCGATCATCAGGAGACTGTTTCATCCATCTGGGATTTGGCCTCAACGATGATCTGTCCACTATTGGTCAGATTTTGGTGGTGTCCCCAATCTGCTGTAGCGGATACATTTTAAAAAATTTATCGTTTCATGGGACGTGGACTCTGATGGCAAGACCAGCATTTTTTGCCCATCATTAATTGCCCTTAATCTCAGAGGCCTGTTGAGCCATTTCGAAGGTCACTGAAGACTCTCTCACTGCGGAGCTTCAGTCATATGTAGGACAGACCAGGTAAGGATGGCCGATTTCCTACCCGAAATGAGTTTTTATGACAATTGATGATAGTTCCATGGTTACTAACTAATTGACACTGATTGGCTGCCCTCCACTATTAGGTGGGCAGCCATTGGCAGTCTAACCCCACCTCCTGCTAGATCGCCCAGAGTGGGAATGAGTTGGGCCTGGTGCCATCATGTCCAAGATTGCTCCTGAACCCACCACGATGTGACTGGGAAAATTCCACCCTAAATCAGCAGTCACTGAAATGAGGTAGAGCGCACAATGGCACAGCAAATTCTTACCTGTACAGTTATTCAACACAATAACAACAACTTAGCCGGAATTCTCCAGCCATTGGAATTCCCTGTTCCCACTGGCAGTGCACCCCCTGCCCATGGGTTTTCCAGCAGCGTGGGGTGCTTTCAATGGGAAATCCCGTTGACAAGTGGTGGGAGTATAGAATCCCGCTGCCAGCGAATGGCAGGCCACCGAGAAACGCGTTTCTGGGGGACCGGAGAATCCAGCCAGATTTAATGAAAAATGTAGCAAAGTCCCGTTTTGGGCGTGTTTAGCGGGATGTTTATTTCCCCGCACTTGCAGCGCCGGGAATTACCCTGCTATTAAATGGGACTCTGCTTCTTTTCCTGGCCTTGACGAAGTACGCCCGCCAAATCACACTGTAACCCATTTCCTGAACTAACGAGCTCTCGACCCCCTGCTGCAGCCTCCGGGCCCACCCAACACCCCAACGTACCAGTTAGGGGGTCCTCAAGCCTCCAGCTCATAAGGGTAGGGCCCCCCCGGGCCCAATCCCTGGCAAGGGCAAGATTCTACCCGGGTACATTGACACTGCCACCTGGGCACCCTGGCTTTGTCAGCCTGGCAGTGCCACAGTACCCAGGTGTGCCAGGGTACTACCCTGCCCAGAGTCTAACCAGCTGGGGCCCCCAATAACCTGCGAGACCCCCCCCCCCACCACCACCACCAAGTGCTATTACACCTGGCTCATCTTCGTGGAAAACAGCACTAAATGATGCCAAATGGAGGTCTCCGAGGTGAGGCCTTGGGTAACTCGGGCGCAGCCTAACGGCTCACTTGAATATGCAAATCTGAATCACGCCCAGCGAGGGCAAGATCTTGTTAGATCCTACAAGGCGGAATGAGAGTCATAAATCTGAACGTGACAAGGCTGGTAGATCGCGCACAGAGAAACTATAATATAATAAAATATCAAAAGGTGTTTCTCAAGGATATTGTAAAGCAAAACTTGACAGGTAATGTGATAGGGCAGATGGACAAAGCTTGATCAAAGGGATTATTATTTTAAGGAGCATCTTGAAGAACGAGAATTACAGAGATGGAAAGATTTAGGGAGAGAATTCCGGAGATTAGAATTTACAGTGCAGAAGGAGGCTATTCATAGAATCATAGAATATCATATAATTTACAGTGCAGAAGGAGGCCATTCGGCCCATCGAGTCTGCACCGGCTCCTGGAAAGAGCACCCTACCCAAAGTCAACACCTCCACCCTATCCCTATAACCCAGCAACCCCACCCAACACTTTGGGCAACTTTGGACACTAAGGGCAATTTATCATGGCCAATCCACCTAACCTGCACATCTTTGGACTGTGGGAGGAAACCGGAGCACCCAGAGGAAACCCACGCACACACGGGGAGGACGTGCAGACTCCGCACAGACAGTGACCCAAGCCGGAATCGAACCTGGGACCCTGGAGCTGTGAAGCAATTGTGCTATCCACAAAGCTATAGGATCATTTATCAGTATTAGTAGTTTGTAATATATTTCTTATATTTATCTTCACCACACATTTATTTTACAATAAAACACTTCAACTAGTCAAGAACTAGACATTCTTCTGTGCACCATTTCTACTGGCCAAGCACAAGAACATAACATGGTACCAGGAAACTGCTAAGAATACAAGATTCTTTGAAGATTCAAACATCTAAAGATAACTCCGAAGGAGAAAAGAAAACGTGTTCTACTAACCTTGTGAACTACTGGCAACTTGTACTCAACATACAGACAGATTTTGAAGTTCAGGATGAAAGGTTTGAAGGCACCGCAACAGCTTCGAGTTACTGGTAATGTTGACAAGAATTGGTGTGTTGCTGCTCACTTTCGCAAGTCCGCAAGCAATAGAAATATTTAATACGTTCATTTTCGACAGCGAGGCGGACAGCAAGAACTTCGAGGAAGTTGTAAAGCAATTTGATTGGCATTGCACTCCAACAAAAAAGTTGTTTGAGTATTCCATATTTCGCATGAGCACCCAGATGACAGACGAATCGTTTGATAGTTTTCTGACCGATTTGCGATTGAAGGCACAGTCGTGTAATTTTGCTCCCCTACAAGGATCGATGATACACGATAAGATTGTGATCAGGATTTGCAACAACAAGGTATGCAAGAGGCTGTTAAGGGAAAATGAGCTTCAGCTTTATGATGCTATCAAAGTTTGTCATGCCAGCGAGCGAGCTGCACAACACATTAGCACGCTGAATCTCAAACATTTTGGCGCAAAGATCGGAGAGGCAGCCGACGTCTTTAGTGTAGTGATGCACTCGAGTTCAAACCATGGGCCCAGCACCAGCGATCGACCAACCTCCATTTTCATGCAAGTGATGCAGCAATCGACATTTGCCACGACATTGTCCAATGTTTGGAAAGGTATGCTCCAAATGTAAAGGCAAAAAGACTTTTGCTAATCAATGCTTTACTAGTAAAAAAGCGGAGCAAACAAAATCAATCAACAGGGTTGATGAAGTATGTCTCAGAGAGACGTTCTTCATCAATATGATTTCTAGTGAGGACAAGGATAGTCAAGACATGCAAAATGACAATGTTTTAATAACAATTTGCAGCAACAGTGAAGTAAATGCAGAAACTCCAAAAGACAAATGGAGAGTTTCATTAATGATTAATGACACATTAATTAAATGGTCTACTAGACGTGAACAGGAATGGCAAGCATTACAAGAAGCATTGATGACAGCGCCAGGCCTGACATTTTTTGACTCTACCCTGGAAGACAGAAATATCGACAGATGTGTCGAAAGATGAGTTGAGAGCGGTGTTATTACAACAAGACAGTGATGAAAATTGGCTTCCAATTGCTTATGCTTCCAGGTCAATGTCTGAAACTGAGCGCCGCATTGTTCAGATTGAAAAAAAATGCTTCGGTTTAATTAATGGTCTTACTAAGTTCCATGACTCTATATTTGGGCTGCCAACTTTTATAGTGGAAACTGACCACAGACCACTTGCAGCAATAGTTAGAAAAAATCTGAACGAGATGTCCCCCTAGAATCCAGCACATGATAATGAAGCTACAAAGATATGGAGCGAAATTCTCCATCCCGCCCCGCCACATTTCTGCCCCGACCCGCCGGCGGGATGCTCCGTTACACGGGCCGGTCAATGGGGTTTCCCATTGTGGGGCAGCCCCACGCCGTCGGGAAACCCCCGGGCGCCGGCAAAACGGAGACTCCCGCCGGCGGAGAATGACGCCCCAGATTTTGATCTAGTCTACATGCCATCGTAGCCGATGCACCAACTTGAGCCACAGGCATGGAAGAGATACATCAGATGAATGAGGATGTTCAAGTCCGTGTAAATCTTGTCACTGAGACCCTTCCTGTATCTGATGTCAAATCAGATTGATAAAAGAAGAAACGACCAAAGATACAGTCTTACAAAAGGTGATAACATATCCCCACGAGGGATGGCTTAGAGGTTTCTGCTCCAGCTATTGCAATGTGAGGGCAGAATTAAGCCATGCCAATGGGTTCCTGCTTCGACAACAAAGGATTGAAATTCCACAATCGTTAAGGTCGATGATTCTTCAAAAATTTCATGCAGGGCGCTTGGGAATAGAAAAGAGCCAGGGATACAGTTTATTGGGCAGGCATCAACAACAATATTAAAGTAATGGTAAAAATACTGCACACACTGTAGGAAGCCTCAGTACAAACTGTCGAAAGAACCAGTTAATTGAAGTTTCGAGAGGAAACTTCTTTTTCAAAAAAGGAGTCAAAAGAGACACTAAGACCAATCCACGAGAAGGCTCCAACTATTGCAAAAAGGTGACACAATCAGGCTGGAAGATCCAGAAGGGAACAGATAGTTAAAGTATGCTGAGGTACTGCAACAGGCAGGTTCTCATTCGTATCTGATCATCACTGATGACGGAGCAGTTTTAAGGAGAAACAGAAGAGCCTTGCTGAATGGTCAGCAGCCTTTTGTTATGGAACCACAAGAAGGCATTGTGAGCAATCCTAAAACACTGGAAAAAGAAACATTTCATCATACAGAGTCAGAACAAAGTTAAAATACACAATTCAAGAAGAACAACAAGAAACATCAACAACAGCAAATGAACATGAAACACAGTCACAAGTTCAATCACTACTCAGAAGGTCAACAAGACAAAGACGGAAACCTGAAAGACTGAATTTATGATGGTCTGTCAATGGTTAAATGTTCCAAAGAATTATGCAGATCATATTGTAATGTGAAACAAAGTCATGAACGTAAATAGTTCCATTTCCAAAAGAAAGGGGATGTAATAATATGCATAAGAAGTCATGTATATAATGATATAAACACCTCTGACCAGCAGGTGGCGTGTAAATAGACCCTGTGACTCCGTACCTCGGGGAGTTGGGAATTAGCCGTGTTTGTGCATAGTCATACTTGCAGTAGCTATAGGCTATTTTATCAGTATTAGTAGTTTGTAATACATTTCTTATAGTTATCTTTACCACGCAGTTATCTAATCATAAAACACTTCAACTAGTCAAGAACTAAACGTTCTTCTGTACATCATTCCTACCGGCCAAGCACCAGAATGTACAGGGAAGTCAAAATCTAAAGTTGCTGAATTCAATGTTTAGTCCTGAGGGCTGCACCGTGCCCAATCGTAAGATGAGATGTTGCTCCTCCAGCTTGTGCCAGGTTTCACTGGAGTATTGCAGCAGGCCAAGGGTGGGCATGGGGGCATCAGAGCAAGGTGCTGAGTTAAAATGGCAAGCAACAGAAACATTGAGGCCATGGTTTCGGACTGAGCGAAGGTGTTTCTGCAAAGTGGGCGCCCTGCCTGCATTTAGTCGCCTTGATATAGCGGAGACCACGTTGGGAGCAGCGAATGCTATAAACCAAATTGAAGGAAGTGCAAGTGAAACGCTATTGAACCTGAAAGGAGTATTTGGGGCTGTGAATGGTGAGGAGATAAAGGGGCAGGTGTCTCACCTTCTGCGATTGAAAAGGAAGACGCCGTGGGGTGGGGAGTTGGGTGTGATGGAGGAGTGGACGAGCGTGTCATGCAGGGAACGGTCCTGTGGAATTCTGATGGGCTGGTGAGGGGAAAATGTGTTTCGTGGTAGCATCTTGCTGTACTGGAAGTGGCAGAGGATGATCCTTTGAATGGGTAACATAAAATAATGTAACTATACTGCCATAACTCCCATAACCTGTCCTGATCAATGAATTTCTTCATATTTAGCATTGTATTTGTTTCTCTCTGCTATCCTTCTCAAAGCATCCCTCTTGGTTAGCAGATCCAAACCACATACAATGTTCTGGATCATGTTTCCATCAGTGTACTCACACAAAGTGACTATAACATGATAGAATTTTACATTAAGTTTGAAAGTGACGTAGTTCATTCTGAGTCCAGGGTCTTCAATCTGAACAAAGGAAACGATGAAGCAATGAGGGGCAAGTTAGCGGAGGTGGATTGGGAAAATATATGAAAAGACTTGACATTAGATTGGCAATGGCTGGAAGAAGTATTACATGATCTACAACAAATACAGATTCTTTTAAGGCACAAAAAACACCAACAGGAAAGGTAAATCAATTGTGGCTAACAAAAGAAGTTAGATCAAAGGAAGTGGTTTAGAAAGTTGCCAAAACAAAAGTGATAAGCCTGAGGATTGGGAGCAATTTAGAATTCAACAAAGGAGGACCAAGAAACTGATAAAGAGAAGCAAAAGAGAATATGAATGCAAGTTAAGGAGAATTATAAAGGTGGACTGGTTTCTGGAAAGCTTCCTGCAGACTGAAAAATTGAAAATGTAACCTCACCATTTAAGGAGGGAGGGAGAGAAGAAACAAACAGAGAACTACAGGCCAATTGGTTTAACGTCAGTAGTAGGGAAAACGTAAGAATTATCAAGGCTGTGATAACTGGACAGTTAGAAAAGCTTGAATGGATTTCATGTAGCCAGCTGTGAATCTAACTATAATGTTTATAACCGTCTCGCTATGATTAACAGATCTTGGACCGTATGAAAGGCAGTTAAGTACTTTCTGCAGAGAAAAAAAGTAAGTCGGAGCATTTACCTGTCTGGTGGGGGTGAGGTGGGCAGAATTTGTATTGTGGGGGGAGAGGGTCCAATGGGGGGTAAACCATTACCCCCTTGGCTCACCATGGGGTTCACCATGCCAGGACCATGCTAGGTCAGAACAGTAGCATGGTGGTTAGCACTGTGGCTTCACAGCACCAGCTTTCCAGGTTCGATTCCTTGCTTGGGTCACTGTCTGAGCAGAGTCTGCACGTTCTCCCCATGTCTGCGTGGATGTCCTCCGGGTGCTCCGGTTTCCTCCCACAAGTCCCAAAAGACGTGCTATTAGGTAATTTGGACATTCTGAATTCTCCATCTGTGTACCCAAACAGGCGCTGGAATGTGGCGACTAGGGGATTTTCACAGTAACTTCATTGCAGTGTTAATGTAAGCCTACTTGTGACAATAAAGATTATTATTATAAAATAGTTGCACCATTTCTCACCCCCGTGAATGCTGGCCCAGAGGACCGGAGATTTATGTGGAGAATCTGGTACCCAGCCCGTTAATAGGATGCAAATGGGTCAATTTGACCGATTTGCATTCACCTGCTGGCGCATTGTGCGAACGTCAAGGCTGCTGCCAGCGGTGGAACGGGAGCATTGGAACGGCACCGATCCCGTTTTTCCCCCAATACTTGATTCTCCGCCACATCGGGAACTCCGCTACCGTCGGCAAGTGATGGAGAATCCAGCCCACCCTTTCTTTTCTGCCCTTGGTGTGATATGAAGTATTTTACATTTCTCCAGGTTGAACTGTATCTGCCACCTATTTGTCCAGCCACCTGAAAAGATCTGTTTTTTTTAAATGTTGTACTGTCTCTCATTATTTGACCTTTTGTATTTTAGTGCCATCCATTAGTTTGGAAATCGTAGGCCAGAATTAACATTGATAATATTATTCCAGAATTAACATTGATAATATGAGCAGATGAATGTTTAATGTGTTCGTGGAACAATTCCTTTGTTATTTTAACACAAATTATATACAGGACAATATTTCTGTTAAAATTGCAATGATATGGATAAATCAAATGCTGGTTACACAGACTGAATATTTATGTAATCTGTAAGATTATTAAATAATATGTCTGGAAGCATAAAAAGCTATTACTTTATCATCAATCAGCATGGAATAATCAGAGGGGATGAGGGCTGCCTGATAGATTCTAACCACATTTCTATTTTGTTTGCAAAGCAAATTACTGTCCAGAAAAGAGCCCAATATCATTCTGAAAGTGCTAGTGGTGGTTTTGCGACAATATTTCTGGCCAGCTGCTCCCCAGGAGGGTTTTTTTAAAAGTAGAACTGTAACACTGCATATACTATCTAAAGAAATTGCAACATTGTTCCAATTTATATCAGCCTCCTCTCCCATATGAAAGGACAACATTGCAATTGCAGGCAATTCATCTTTATCAAAATTTAATTGAATAAGTGCCTCAGAAGGGATTGCAAATTAGTAGCATACTGTGCAGGGAGACATAATGTCCTGAAATTAAAGAAAATGGAGAGAAAGCTGTTGAAGCTTTTAAAATGAAATAATTGCATGCAAGTACAGAGAAGGGAGAAAAAGCTAAAACAAGTGTGTGTTTAAGTTCTGCTTAGTCAACCTTAAGATAAACAAAAGGCTGCCAGGCTGCTTAGGACTGTACAGGCGAAGGTTGAAGTGGCAAACTCTCTGGTGGATTTGTCACTAACTTGATCAACACAAATTTTTCAAAATGACAGTTTTGACAGTGAAACTTCCTTACTCTACTCCCAGGAACAGACTGCAGTTTACCTCAGTGTATAGACCTCTAGCGTGCCAGATCATAAGGCTGTGCTATACATTTTCCAATGTTTTTTTTTACATTATTAATAGCACCGCTAAATGAGAGTGAAATGGCCATTTCATATGTGAAAGTGAAGATTTGCTTTCAATACCTTTGCAAGTGCCATCAGAAATAATACAAACAGAACTGTTAGCTGTATTGAAATGTGTGTCCACGTTATTCATAACCAGTTGTACAATATGGCATGTTGAAAAATCGCAAATGGATTTTCTTTGAGTCAGTTAACGAATAGTACAAATTGTGCTATTACAATTAGTTTGGGAAGAATCTAAGCTTCAATGGTTCAGATATTTAAAAAGAAAATTGGAGCTCTGAATGTTTTCGGTATTATAGCTGCTCGTGCTAATACTGGGAAACAGAATGTTTCCCATTTTGCGCACCATCAGGACAGGCATCGTACAAAGGAACTAGCTGGGATTCAGAAACAACTCGGAGGCCTGTGTCCTTTCTATGATGTTGATGACTTGTCCCCTGACTTCTTTCCCAGGAAATGAATTTGGAAAATCAAAATCCTTTCCACCAAAGCTATTGCAAGGTGCCAAATGAAGGCAGACTGATCACAGATCCAAAATTAAACATGAGTCGGGGAAATCACAGCTTTCAAGCAGGAATGTCCCATGCTACACTAATGCCTGTTGAATGCAATGGTGCTTAGTGGTACTTGGCCTGGTTATTCACCGCAGTGACAGGATTGCTCTATCAGTTGGCACTGTTGAATCTTTTGCCGAATTGGAGGCAAGAGGGCAGCATGGTAACACAGTGGTTAGCACTGTTGCTTCACAGCGCCAGGGTGCCAGGTTCGATTCCCGGCTTGCGTCACTGTCTGTGCGGAGTCTGCATATCCTCCCCGTGTGTGCGTGGGTTTCCTCCGGGTGCTCCAGTTTCCTCCCACAGTCCAAAGATGTGCAGGTTAGGCGGATTGGCCATGATAAATTTCCCCTTAGTGTCCAAAAAGGTTAGGTAGGGTTACTGGGTTACGGGGATAGGGTGGAGGCGTGGGCTTCAGTAGGGTGCTCTTGCCAAGAACTGGTGCAGACTCAATGGGTCGAATGGCCTCCTTCTGCACTGTAAATTCTATGTACTATGTATCCACCAGAACCTCCCACCCCACCCTCAACTAAAACAAAAATCTGAATGCTCCATGGGGTAAGGTAAGGTAAAGTCACCATAGTCCCAGATGACCATAGGGCTACTTTCCCCTTTGAGGGGGAGAGCTGACTGATGGTGATTTAACTGAGGATCACCACACCTCAGGCGAGGGGCGAGGTTGAGAAGTCGGGGCCTTCATGAATAACCTCCATGCGGTCGGAATGAATACAAAGACAATTCAATGGGGGATCAATCCACTGACAGCAATATTTTCAGTGTATCAGCAGCCTAGGATCCTGAATATTTATCTTAATCTTGTGTAGGGATTAAATCCTTTAATTCTACTGTGTGATGAGCTTCAGAAACTAATTACCTAGCAGTAACAAATAGGAACCCTTTGATGCATCTTTGAATCTCAAATTTATTCTTCTTAAATAATCACGAGAGTGCGTGAGTTCTTGCTCGTGGCTGAAATACATCTGCATTCAAGAGCGTGCAACCGACGAGATTTGATTGCCATCACCGCTAATGGGATTTTTGAGGTCCAGTTTCTGCTGTGTTCGTCTCTGAGAACAGAATCTCAGCTCAAAATACATGAGACCAATGAAGAATAAGCAGCACGTTGTAGCACCTTGTCCCTGGAGACAATGGCAGCATTTCCACAGCCTTGGAGCAGCATCTAGTGACACGATTTGAATGTTGTTCATTAATTTGTCATTCTATATTCAGAATAGATGATGGAGGAGAGGGTTTGATTTGACATCATGATTATTAGACCTTCAAAGCTGAACTTGTACTAGAATGCTTAAAATGACAAAAATCCCATTCAGGGCGAGGCACTACAATGATAATAATTTTATGGGCGAGATTCTCCATTTCAGAAATTGGGACTGAGTCGGTGGACTTCTACGACAACTACATTGGCACTGGCCCCGGAGCAATTCATGATCCGTTAATGGGCTAACACTGGCACCATGTAGAACAATATCGATTCCAATGAATCGTTGTCTGATTCACCGGAGTCAGGATTGCCACGTGAGAGGCTGACAAGATGCAGTCGCATATTAGCCCTCCACTTCCCCCACACACTCATCCCAGCCAACAAGATGGCAGCACAAAGAGCGGCACCCTGGTTTGTGGGGACTGAGCTGGAGACCCTGCTGGATGCTGTGGAGGAGAGGCAGGCCACCCTGTTCCCCGGGGTGGGAAGGAGGCTGCCTCCTGCCGCCTTACACCGGGACTGAGTACCATGGGCCCCACTGCCAGGACTGTCCAGCAGTGCCAAAAGAAGCTGCACCACCTTCTCAGGGCGGCCAACGTGAGTAGGCAGAACTGTGCCCCTGCCACCAAGCCCAGCCCACACACCAGTAACACCCCACCCCCATCAGGAGGGTGACTAAACTCCACCTGCTGGCAGTGTACTCACTCTCCACCCTGCACCACATGCCAGCATCCATACCAGCTGCCATGGCTGGGTGCCCTGACCATGATAACTACCAGCTGCCCATCCCCTCTGCTGCCCGCGTCCGACTGTCTAATATTATACCTGGCACCGTGGGGGCCTCTGGCACCGTGGGGGCCTCTGGCCCCGGCACCCGTTCCTGCCGACAATGGCTGGTGCTACCCATGCCAGCAGTACTCTCTGTGCCCCCCCCTCCTCCCCCCAGTGCCCTCCTTTAGCGGTTGCTGTGAGTGTTGTCCTTGTGTGATGCCCTTCCGGTAGGTGACGTCCAGTTGTGGGTGGGGGAGTGTTGGTGATGTGGAGGTGGGGTGGAGGGAGGGTTTGAGTGCACCCATATGGGCAGTATCTCGCTATACAACCATGGGGCATGGTGGCTGTTCCATGGGATGCGCTGCAAGATGACCCCCTTGCAGGCTAAAGCAATGATGGTCCGTGCATGGATACCCCGGTCCCTGGGGTCACCCCGATGCTATGGCCCATCCTCTGGTCCCCCACCTCATACCCTGCTGCACCAAACCCCCTCCCCCCCACCCAGCCCTGGCAGACACCTCCCAGCCAACCTTGCCAGTGACAGGACCTGCAGTCCACATTGCACCTCTGGGAACATGTCCCACCTCCTCTCTCTCCCTCAGCAGTCACGGTGCCTATTTCCCAATTTTTAAAACCACAAGTGAAACTCGTCGTTGGTAATTCCTCCTGGCAGAGGTGGAGCATCATGGGAGCCCTGCAGAATACCGAGTCGGGCCCATTAATGGTATGCCAATAGCATTTACTGTGAAGTAGAATGCATTAATGCCACTGTCGAGGCATCGGAGCATGGTTTTCCATCGTGCACTTGGCACCGGCCACGATCTTCTGCTCATGTGCAATGCTCCGCCCAAACGCGTTTCCCGATTCCGGTGGCGTCGCTGGACGGAGAATCCCACCCTATGTGTTTTCACATAATTGAAGGAGCATGTATGAAATGGCATGGCTGTTATCCATGCCCCTTACATTAAAGAAAACCTTTACTTGTGAGCTTGGTTACATTTTGTGATTAAGGAAGACTAACATCAAGGTTTAAGAAACTGATAAAGGGTTGAAAGTGAAAAGACAAATGAAAGTGGAATTCAAAGGAAAGATTTTTTGGAAAAGCAAGAGGAAAGCAGTCTGAAGAGGTATATTGTACTGAGGTAAAATGACCAGATTGAACCTCATGACTGATCACTGAGGTGAGCTTGACCCCGCCGTGTTGCATTGAAAAGGGTGGGGTTTTCTGCATCAATAATTTTCCAGTTAGATACGCAGTGCAAGATGGAAGGGTGGTCGACGGGGAATGAAAAGGGCCTGAAATGAAGGGCTGGAGCCTGGCATGGTCAAGGATTAGCTGCTCTTTTCAACTTATTAAAATCAGGTTGTCATAAATATATTAAATGATGGGATGGAAAGTATGACAAATTAAGTCATTTGATTATGGCATATCATTCCCATTCTCAATATTTACATACAGCTCTGTAAAATATATTTTTTTCAAATGAAAGAAGCTACAAACAAATGTACGAGATTTCAAAGCTTTTTAATAAATTGTTTCACAGACGTGAATTGTTTTTCTTTCCTTCTCGTATTCGACGCTTGAATGCTTGTTCTTAAAAAAAACAGCCAACACTATCAGCAAGCACAGTTCTTCCAACAATTGTCATTTCTTTAAACTTTACAGACTTAAGTGGTACATTTGAGTAACACTGTCCAACAAATGCACTAATTTACAATACCGCTCTCGTTTAAGCCTTGGAGCTAGAGCAGGAAAGAATCACTGGGCAGGTTCGTAATGCTAGAGAACTGAATTACTCAAACGTTGAAGAAATGTATTTTTGTTTGGTTTTACAAGGTGATTACAAGCTGGGATTATGGAAACATGCAAGATAGAAAATAATGTAGTAAAGGTTACTTCTGGACACTACTTCAAAGTACAAAATGACAGTAAAACTAAGGGACACTGGGCTGGATTCTCCGGTCCCCCAGCCGCGTGTTTCTCAAATGCCCGTTCGCCGGCAGCGGAATTCTATCTTCCCAGCATTTGACAATGGGATTATCCATTGTAACCACCGCACGCCAGTGGGAAACCCACCGGCAGGGATGTGCTGTGACAGGAAAAGTGAATTGCAACGGCCAGAGAATTCCGGCTACTGTTCCAATTCAGTAAAAGACAAATTTAAGACTGATATTAGAAAACATTATTTGCACAACAGAGGTGAGACATGATTGACATGTATAAAATTATGAGGGGCATAGATAGAGTAGACAGGAAGAAACTTTTCCCCTTGGTGAAGAGATCAATGACCAGGGGGCATAGATGTAAGCTAAGGGGCAGGAGGATTAGAGGGAATGTGAGGAAAAACGTTTTAACCAGAGGGTGATGGGAGTTTGGAACTCGCTGCCTGAAAGGGTGGTGGAGGCAGAGACCCTCATAACATTTAAGAAGTATTTAGATGTGCACTTGCAATCCCAAGTCATTCAAATCATATGGGCCAAGTGCTGGGAAATGGGATTAGAATAGGTAGATGGTTGTTTTTGGCCGGCGCAGACTTTTTGTGGCCTTTTCTGTGCTGTATGACTCTATGATTCTAAGATAGTAGGGAACAAAATATGAAATAAACTGCTGGGTGGAGACAGAAATCACAGAAGCATTTAAGAACTAGTTTGATTCTGTGATCAGGAGGTAGGATTGTCCTCATCTTACAGATCATTGCCATCCAGTTCCATGCTCATCTCATATATCAGTCCTTCATTGAGTCCCTTCACTCTTATTTCCATCCCGCCTATCATATTCAAAATGTCTTGATCAAAATCACCTTCAAGTCTAACAATATGCACAATGCCCTATCTCCCATTTCTATCTATGTGACTTACATTGACCATTGCACCTTTCTTCACCACCTTTCCATGTGTGGCCCACCCTCACTGATTGTGCATCGGTGCCACATGTGCCAACAATCTGGCCAGGTCGGCATCCCTGCATCGTGGGGCTGGTCTCCTCGGTGGCCTCATTCCTCAATGTGATTCCTTTGCATCATTCTTTTGGAAAACTCCTCAAAACCTATCTATTTGTTCAGAGCTTCAATTATTATCTCCTACTCTTCTCCTACCATTACTGCGTATCCAATCATATTTGGCCCTGTGAAACACTTTGGGAAGCCTTTGTTACAGTCAAGGTCCTAGATAAGTGAAAGCTGTGGTCAATTTGATGGGCTAAACAGCCTCTTTCATTTGTATCTCTCTTGCGTAAATTTCATGCACCCCTGTTGTGCCTACATTTTAATACTGTCCAACTCATTCTGCAGTTCTCAAGCTGCCTCCTTCGGTTTCACTATCCCAATAGTTTGAATATCAACTTCAAATCTGTCTACTGAGTTTCTGAATTCAGGACATTGTTTAAACGCTACTGTTTGAAGTTACATCAATGGAGCCTTAATACAGCTGTTTTGCATTTCCCACGTAATCCACATTTCACCCGGGTTCTTATCTAATCCCAAGATTAACCTGAAACTTTGATTTCAATTAATTGGCCTTTGTGTGGAAAGTTGTAAATGCTTTTTGGAAGTTGACATCGTAGGGTTTATGATGTCCACTTGGGTTGGCACTTCCTCAAAAAGGTCAAGTAGACATGTCAGCCAGGAGCTCACCTTTCTGAAAATATGCTAATTCATGTTTGACCAGCTTAATCTTGCTCAAAAGATTCTTAAATTTAATCCTGATAACAGATTCTATTATTTTTACATGGAATTGAACTCTTCTTTTTATTCATTAATGGGATGTGGCCCATCCCTAGTTGCCCTTGAACTGAGTGGCTTGCTCAGGGGGCATTTAAGTTGTTGTAGATCTGGAGTCACGTGTAGGCCAGCTGATGAGGGCAGCTGATTTCAAATGTTGAAAATGAACACTGTAAATGCTAGAAATCCCACCCCAATGAGTTAGACCATCAGTCCTCTGAGTTAAAGAAAAGGAAGCTGCTAGGTTTCCTATTGGTAACCCCTCTCCACCCTGTTTTCCAGCATTTAACATTCTTCATCCCATGTAAGAATACTTCTGTTTTTGCTGGTTATTTTGGAATCAATGAAGAAAACGGAAAAGTTTCTGGGTGGGATCTACCAGTCGTGTTGCACCCGAAAAGCAGCACAGCGCAACGCGGCTGTGGATGTCGGGAGATTCCACTTCCGGGATCAGCCTGGCTCACCATGCCTTGTGAGATGTTGAGATGTGAATCTCGCTCATTGTGGTCGGGCCCAGTTTCTGGCAAATCTGCATATTGGAGCGAGATTAATTGTCTCACTCGGATAACCTCACAAGCTATGCGACGCTGTCCCCATTCATGTGGATCACGCTCACTAAGTGTCATTTATGGCGGATTTTGCTGGGAGTTTCTGTCGTTTCTGCCAGCGAGTTCTCCACTGCTATCTAACCACACTTAGTACACCATTTAACAGAAAAGCTTTGACGTGTAGCAGTGAACGGGAGCTGCTGCGAGCTTCCCAACGCTCTGCCCGGCGAGGCCATCACCGGTACCAAACATTAATTGGACCACTTAACAACGCTCCACTGGCTTCATGCTGCAAATAATGGTCCCGGCTGATTCGCCGGGTCCGCGCTCACCAGCCCCCTGCTAACAAGCAGCACTTAGAGCAATCCTGCAGAGCAAACCTCGCAGCCAAGCCACCGAGGAGACCAGCCCCACGATGCAGGGATGCTGACCTGGCCAGATTGTTGGATGTGGTCAAGATCAGACGAGATGCCCTGTTCCCCCGAGGGGCTTGGATGGTTAGCCACAGGGCAGTCAATGCTACCTGGCAGGAAGTGGCAGCTCAGCGAGCATCATTAGGAGGATCTGCACGCAGTGCCGTAAGAAGACCAACCACTTCCACTGGGCCGCATGGTTCGATTGGCACCCCCCCCCCCCCCCCCCCCCCCCCCGTCTCCAACGAGCTCACGTCTGGCACCGTCGCCACCCAGCACCATACCGTGCCCCAACCACCCCATCCCCAGCAGTGCCGCCCATACTGCCCCCCATCCCCTCACATACTCCCCCATCCCCACGATGAACGATGCTTGCGGCTCATGATGTCCCCTGTGTGTCACTGCAGGAGGCAGACAGGGGAGGGCCCAGATTTATTTTGGTGGGGGGGGCAGGGCGCAGGACATCAGAGTCCTCACCCCTACGAGGAACGGCCCTGGAATTCGGGAGGACGCATCAGTCACCAACGTAGAGGTTGGCGTACGGCGCAGAGGGTGAGGATACCCTGGCTCCTGCCCAGTATAACCTGTCACACATGCCATACAGAATGACCCATCCCTCTCACTGACCACATGTCCATTTTCCCGCAGGATCTCCATCAGATGGTGCCAGCCCATCCGCGGCATCAGAAGCATGAGTGGAGGTGTCCAAAGCATGGCTCAGTCAGGGACGGCCATGGCTGAGCACCTCGACAGCATGTCCCAGTCACTGGGGCAACATGTCAGCTGGACCTTGAAGAGGTGCTGCGGAGCATGCCCCAGTCTCAGGTGAGCATTGCAGCGGCCCCCCAGAGCATGTCTCAGTCGCTGGGGGAGGCGTCCCCGCCTGAGGTGGGAATTGCTGAGACGCTCCTGAGCATCCCAGTCACTGAGGAGAAACAGACGTTCAGGGCTGCGCTGACCTTGACGGCCACCGGGAGTGTGCAGCCTCCTCCTGCACGTGGTGCCCTGTCCGTGAGAACATGGCACAGGTGCCGAACCATAGAATAGGGTTGTGTGGACCAGTACTGAACGGCGTCTGGCTGAGGCCTCCCTGGGAAGGCCGGTAGATCATGGGTAAGTACACTTAAGTAGGTCTAAACCTACCTTCAGCACGCAGCCTGGTCCCGACCATTGTGGGTAGGATTTTGGTTGTGTCACCTCGTGGGACTTGGGTCGATCTCGGGAGGCATACTGGCTGTCAGGACGCCCGCGGGAGGCCTCACCCGGCATCTACCGGCCATGTTGCACTCCCGGTCGGGCGCCTCATGGGCAGTAGGTCGAGCACTATATTTCTACTTCTGAAGCAAGCTTTAGTGGAATGGGTTATGAGGGCAGCCCACATGTAACCTTGAGAGGTACTTTGATTTCAATCCATGACAGAAAACCAGTGAGAATCCCGTTGGCTGTTCCGACCTGATTTCCATCACAATCCACCCACACTTTGTTATTTTATTGGAGCTTGGGATGATTTCCACCGGGAAAGAAATGCGCAGGACCTAAATACACCAGCCAGGTCGTCTCCTCGGAGATCGGGGCATCCTTTAAAAGATCTCCAGACAATTCCACAGCCCCCATCACCCCACATACTCACGGCAGACACCCCCAACATTCACACGCATCAGGTTTCCACAGCTCCCCCTCCCTGAAATCACTGGTAAAAGTGTCCCGTCCCCCCAAGTGACCGACATCTGCAATGGCACCACCAAAGTCCCCATCCCCATTTAAGGCCCCCCTCCCCTTTCAGGCCCCCTTCATGCCAGCACTTAATTGCTCCTTTACATGTGCATGGCCCCTCTCAGGCCCTGCCCCTCAGCAGTGCCCATTGGCATCCTGGCACTGCCCCCGGCAGCCTAACAGTACATATTGGTATCCTGGCAGTGCCCGTTAACATTGCCAGGGGGCAGTGCCAGGGCACTTCTCTACCCCGTCCATGACCAAACAGGGACATCAGTGGCCTCCGAGCCCACCCGACGTGGCCACCATAGCTGGTCTCCGTTGACTGAGAGCAGGAGTGATTCCCGTCGGACTCAGTGAATCCTGGGAGCTGGGAGATGCCAGCCAAAACCCGGAAATACATACTTAAATGAGTTTAAATACTCGTTTATATATGCAGATCTCGTCCATGCCCAGCGTGGGAGTGAATCAGATTGCGTCCAGTGCCACGGGCCGGGATCATCCAGCTAAGTTCGATGCCAGGTGTGAACGTTTTGGGACTCCCTCGCTAATCACCGGGAACAAAGGGAGGTGTCGGGGGAGAATTGACCCCCTTGTGTTTTCTAGTACTGCATGGCTACCAAGTGATTGAAGTCAACAGAGGTGCTCCGTGATGCACAGTGGTAACCTACATATCAAGAACAACTCTGGAGGGGAATAGCAAACCTAAAGCATCAGTCTTCATGAGACTGGAGATATCCTGATCAAAGTAGTTATTTCTTCAAAGGCAGTAAATGTAGGATTTAGGAGATAGAGGAACAGAAGCAACCCTTTTGGCTCATCGTGTCTGTCCCAGCACTTTGAAAGAGTTATCCAATTAGTTCAGTTGCTCTGCTCCGATAGGTGGATAGGGCAAGTATTTTTATTTCCCCTACATCCTGCCTTTCCTTCTGATTGCAAGGGACATTTATTCGGACAGAGCGAGGGGAAACTGGTGCTGCATAAAACTGCCGCTCAATGTTGACACTGTAAGCATGGAGGAATGTTCCATAGCCTCTCGCTAGTATTCTATTCTCCTTTGAACTCAAAATTCACAGGTCTTTTTTTAAAATTATGATTGTGGTGAATGATGCATTTGAACAGCTAATGCTCAGAAAAAATCTCTTGTTTTAAACTCTGCTGTCAAACAATGTAATCTGGCCTCCATTTAGTGCTATAACAATTACAACAGTAATGTTTGTTTAATATATCTTCTGAAAAATGAGATCAGAACTTTTAGTAATGTTTTGCAATGGTCAGTATGAAGGCAAACATCTGCCATTGATTTTGTAGGGAATGATAGCTAAGTCACTAATACTCCATACGCCAGTAGTTTATTATTGCAATAATTGTCTTTTTAAATTACTTGTTTAAATGTTTCAAGCTATTAAGAGACAGTTTGAATTCTATGAGCAGCGTGACTAGCTGGGGTGTTTCAATCTGAACTACATTTTGACACGTAATTAATCACTGCAAAGAAGAGTTTGTGTATTGGACATTGGAGCGAGTAACCTGTGAGCTCTTTTTCCAATGATTGTTCTGCAGTGCAGCTGCCAATACTAAAGATGCCGAATTTTTTCATTGAATTTCCATGTGGTTTCAGGGGGCTAACATCTTAATGAAACCCGTGCCCAGCAAGTCGTTCCATCTGTGTCAGGGCAAAGTTGTGAGGTGATGAATTCCACTGAAATGAGCCATTCTGTTAGAAACATCATGATCACGTGGCAATAATTCCTGTGACTATTCTTTGTATCAAGATCATGGGGGAGAAGATCAGCTTTGGTAATATCACAGGACCAATGGTATTGGGTCCGCTGTCATTCCTTATACACTCCCCGCCCGCTATTCAATCCTGCCATCAGGCAGGGCATACAAGTGGCAGCACATGCAACTTCACCCATTTTTGGGCTGCCACGCAGGACCATTTGCTGAACCTATGCCACTTTAGTGCGCTGTAATCAAAGTCAGGACAGGGCTGAAAATACAGTCAGCACGAGCATCATCTGCTACAAAAGTAGCAGCCAAAAAAACAATATTAGATGGGAAGTGAGAGTGGAAACGACACCTTTTCCGTTTGATGACTAGCTGTCTAGGGGTTCTGCTGGAATCGCATGTCTAATGCGGTAACACGGGGACTTCAAAGAGCAAGGGTCAGGTTTGTCATTGTTGGCCCATGTAAAGCACGTCTGAAGTGCTGAAAACTGAGAAATGCTGACACTTGGCCTAGGTTCTTCGCCAGTTTGAACCATGCCAAATTTCTACATTATTCCTGCAGCTAAGACGTGGTCTATATTTACTCTGGCATTTTCATATATCTTTATGCAGAAGTATCTATTTTTGTCTCAAAGCTTTTTTTGATCTGTGGGTGGGTGGTGATGGTGGGGGAACGGCTGGGAGATTGGGGGGGTGGGGGCGGTTACAGATGGAAACAAACATTGAAAACATATGGAAATAGTTGAGATCTTTCAGTCAAAGTGTTGGTGAACCAATGGGCAAACAAAGAACAAGTAAATCGCAGACCTGGTCATTTTTCCAGTGTCTTCTGTTACAGTGAAACTCTAAATTATTCTTTTTAAATTATGAACTTAATAACTGGCTCGAGCAGAAGTTTTGTTTACATTGAATTAAGGAAAGATTCATATTACAGCACTTGGAAAACAGTTTCAGCTTCTCCAGGTTTTGCTGATTCGCCGTGATCAAATTTCGCAGTACAAATCGTCCCTTTCCCATTTTCGGGATGAGTTCCCACCCCATGCATCTGAGGTCTAGAAGTTACTATGAAGTATGAGCCTCGGTACTGATGGGAGGTATGGGCATGGGTAAGGGCGAAAAGAGTCAATGCTGTTGATTTGCTTTGAAGTACATTTATGCCAAAGCAGAGTTTGGCAACATAAATTCACTTGATATTTCAATCAACAAATTGATTTGAAACTTATCAATTAACTTTTATATGAGGTAATGATAGTTCAATGTCACTTTGATGGATAACAAGAGCAGAAAAACATGGGCTTGAAAATGATTGTTTCTAATTTAATCATATGAACACTTGACAGAAAGAAAATTCAAGAATGTATTGTTTTGACTATTCCATTAAGCTCTTTACTTTGAGTGGGTTCAGCAGTTATACAATAACATTCACATATCACATTCACTGATTGCAAGCATACAGTTATCAAATTACAAAAAAACGAATAGCTTGGACTATTTCATCGGCCAGAAATATGGTTTTAATTTTTCACACCAGCTATACAATAAGGAAGGTGGAAAGATTTCTTATTTCTAACAGTAGCAATATCTTGCACTTGTGTCTTAAATGTAGTAAAACATCCCCCAAGACTTTCCACAAAAGCCACAAAAGCATCATCAAATAGAATTTTACACAAGCCACCTAAGGATTTATTAGGAACATCTTGGTCAAAAAGATGGAGGAGAGAGAGGC